>NC_084913.1:380000-732500 GCF_949316345.1 Pungitius pungitius
GGGTTAGAAAATAAAGACTCAATTCTGAATTGGTAGAAAGAGCTTTTGGCAGCAGAGATAGAGGCAGAAAAAGAGGAGAGAAGAGACTGAATATATATTTATTACACATACTATAAATATACTATTATCAAACGTACTGTTAATGTTATTACATAAACTGTTAATATATTATTATACAGACAGTAAATACATTAATAGATATAATGTTAAGATATCATTATACGTATATGCAGTAAATGTCACGGTTTGGGCTTTCTTCCTGTTTTATTTTGTAGTTTCATGTCTCTAACTTCACTTCCTGCCTTGTCCTGTTATTCCAATCCTCGGCAGTCTGAATCCTCCCTGAAAATATAAATATAATATATTTTATCAGACCTTCTGTAAATAATAAATAGTTTTTGATCATTTTCTTCTGTAAATATTCCATTATTAGTTTAAGGATTACTTTGTCATTATGAAACACAGGGAAACACAACAAGTTCACTTCTAAAGCCTTTTCAACGCAGCAAACATCGGAATTAAAATAGATAATAATGAAATATATTTGGTTTATATATAATGTAGATAATAATAGTAATTCATATTACAGTTAGGAACCACTTAAGTATTTCCCAATGTGACATGGTCAGTGTTGGAAGAAGTACTGAATGAATAATACTACAGTGGAGGAATACTCTGAGCAGTAAAAGAACCAAAGAATGTGAGAGAATTGTATCTTTATAGTAGTTTAACTCTTGATCCATTCATGTGTTCACTGTGTATAATCAAGGATAATACATCGTCATGGATTAGTGTATAGTGTCTAAGAACAAAGTAACTAAAATTAAAATATTTAAACACATTTATTCAATTTTCTTCTGATGAAAATAAAGAATTGCAGGTTTTATTTTGAAGGGGCCTGGCTGCGTGGAGGGGGCGGGGCTTCGCGGCTCAGTGGGTCAGTCTGGACGCAGCGGCAGGAGAAGCGGAAGCACAACGGACTGCTTCTTTGTGACGGGCTGCCTGCTGCTGCCCCGGTGCTTGCTGGGAGTTACCTGGAGGGTTTGTCCTCCGGGTCCACTGAACCGGCGGATCCGCTGCCATGCAGTCCGGCTCCCGCAGACCCCCCGGACCCTGAAGCGGCAGAACCCGTCCGGTCACAGACATGGAGCCGCATCGACGCGCTGCCGACGCGCACGCGGCGGAGCGGCAGCGGCATAAGCGCGAGCGGCTGGAGGCCACCGTGTCCGGGCTGGCGGAGCTGGAGTACGTGCGGCAGCGGCAAGAGGAGCTGGTCCGAGCCGCCCTGGAGCTCCGGGAGGAGGAGCAGGAGGAGCTTCAGCTGAGCTCGGAGGAGAAGCTTCTGCAGGAGAACATCCTGCTGCTCAGGCAACAGCTGGTAGGTTCCTGATTGACCTCTGACCTCTCCGACCCCTGTCTGGGTCTCATTTGGTGGGCTGCATCCTCATAGGGACCCGGTCTCCTGGTCTACGTGGGCCGGGTCCTCCAGCTCCCTGAAAGGAGAAGGTTTGGCCCACGGGGACTTGTGTCATCAGCTGTTCCTCCGGCTCCCGTTGCCTAGCAACCTGCTGGCTTGACAGGGAAAGCATTAAAACCCGAAAAACGTAATAGATAGAGACAGTGATCTACTTATTTAATTTAGTAAGATATGCTTCACCTTCTGAGCATGAAATATTTCAGGCTGAGAGAAAAATATTTTATGCTATTTTAGAATTAAATTCAAATAGATAAAGCCCTGGACTTTAAGCCAAAAAGTAATATTTTAATCTTAAGGCAGAACACATTTATTAACTTGTATGCAAAGACTAGCTATTATTTTGATGCATAAATATTCCACTCATCGTTCTCCTTTAGCTTCTAAAACACAACTAAATCTTTAGTTTTATAGTTTATAGTCACACTACACTAAATTTATAAGAAAATCATGTGTGGCTGAATTGTACAATTTGGCAAAGTTTTACTGTTATTCTGGGATTTGAATCAAGTATCAGAACTATGTCACTGCCCGCCAATCACGTCAATGCAGTGTATAGAAAGTGTTGATTCATAAGTTCCACAGTGCCTGCGTGTCCTGAAGGTGTTTGAGGACGACGGTCCGTCTTTGTTAAGCTGTCACTCACGATGATACGCCCTTTCAGTTGATGCCCCGCACCCGTAGCCAAGTCAGGGCTTCTGTCGGTTCCTGGGTTCTATCTGAGGAGCTTCTGTCGGTTCCTGGGTTCTATCTGAGGAGCTTCTGTCGGTTCCTGGGTTCTATCTGAGGAGCTTCTGTAGGTTCCTGGGTTCTATCTGAGGAGCTTCTGTAGGTTCCTGGGTTCTATCTGAGGAGCTTCTGTCGGTTCCTGGGTTCTATCTGAGGAGCTTCTGTAGGTTCCTGGGTTCTATCTGAGGAGCTTCTGTAGGTTCCTGGGTTCTATCTGAGGAGCTTCTGTAGGTTCCTGGGTTCTATCTGAGGAGCTTCTGTCGGTTCCTGGGTTCTATCTGAGGAGCTTCTGTAGGTTCCTGGGTTCTATCTGAGGAGCTTCTGTAGGTTCCTGGGTTCTATCTGAGCTGCCAGCTGTTGTTTCACATGTTTGTTGATCTTTCCTATGGAGAGACAGCTGATGTCTGGGAGATTTCATTTGTTGCTTTCTGGAATCCGTCCGTTCTGCAGCTGCAGCTCTAAACTATCTGGATCGGATTACAGCCCTCCCCCCCCCCCCCCCCCGTCCCAAGAAACTAATGCAGATTCCTTTGAGCTGTGGAAAACTTTGTGGATCCACCTACAGCTCTGAGAATAAGCAACTGAGATGTTAAGAGGAGGAGACCAAGAGCGCTCTCCTGGCCCTCAAGCTGTCTCCTAGTTCTGTTGCTGTTGTTGTTGCATCATTAGCTGTCCACACGATGAGAGCAAACCATTCTATGTCCCACTCCTAAAACAAGAGTTTGGTTATTCTTTTATAGTCTGACCATGAAGGTCTAACCTCTGAGATCCATCAACAACTGATCAGTTATGGAACAGATGTCTGGGACGGGATCTGCAGTTTGTTTGTACTCTGCAGCTCATTCACAGGAATGCAGCACATGACTGACCTGAGCGCAGCGCTGCATTACCCACATGCTTTCCATCTGATTCACTGTGTGTGTGTTAATGTCTGTATGTGAGTCTGTTGTCTCATGATGTCTCAAAATTCATCATAATATCTAACGTTACTTCTCTCTGGGAAAGGAATTTGATCACTAACGCCTTTGCGCCCAGTTGAGCTGTTTGTCGCTATGTGTGTGTAAAAGCATGGTGAGTTATGTACAAACAGGCTGCGGGAACTGAAAAGGGAAAATTGTGCTTTCTGTGTCATGTATATACATTCACTGCCAGGGGAAAGTGGGAGTTTCCCATGAAGGGATAGTAAGTGATGCGTAGAGTGCCGCAGTATGCACAGAAACCTAAGCTTAGTATCACAGAGAACACTATCTGTGCGTTGGCCGTGTGCTACGTTGTGTACGTACATGAGGGCCTTATTCTCACAATGTCTAATGATGTCTAATAATGTCTCTGCATGTCTTGTACTGTCTGATAATGTCTCATAGTGTCTCAAAATGTCAATGTCCATTAGAACTGTCTCAGGGGGAGAGATGCTGGACTAGTCAGTCAGCTACAGGAGCTGGACCGACAGATTAGTGACCTGCGGTTGGACAGCGAGGTGTCACGTGACCAGCTGGAGACGGACAGCAGACCCAGTTCAGGTATGACAGTGACGTCCCATGATGAAGATGTCAGTTTAAATTATATTCATTATTAAATACTACAGTATCATCTGCATAAAGACAGCTATTGACTGTCTGTTTCTCTCAGGGTTCTTTGACTTGAGTGATGGGTCGGTCTCTCTCTCCAACTCCTCCAACTCCGTCTTCAGTGAATGTTTCTGTTCCTTTGCTGAAGCTGATGGAGGACTTCTGTCTGCAGGTATACAACTAGCACGCCGCTAGTACACGCCCAGTAGACAACTCGTACAGAACTAGTACACTCATAGTACATGCCTGTAGACAATGAGTACATGCCTAGTACACAGTTCATCACCACACTTTGTAAGTTCTGGTTCACTTTTTGTCAGCTGGTGACATGTTATTTTTCTTTTTCCTGTTACATTACACGTCTTCTCATCCCATCAGACCAGCCGGCCAGCTGTCTGCACTGCAACGGCTCTGTCGGAAGATTTCGTGATGACTCTTCCTGTTCTGGCGGAGTCCACCACTCACTCTTGGCTCCTCACCCGGCTCCTCGCCCGGCCTCACTGCTAGACCCGGTCTCCCCGCGGGACTCCCAGTCTAAGTACCGCTGCGACCTGGTCGCTCCGAACGGAAGCGACGTGTTTTACTACCCAAGCCCGCTGCACGCCGTGGTGGTCCAGAGCCCTGTCCTCTTGCAGATGTTGGGTCACGGAGGCGTGGGTGCCGTCGTTGAAGGTTCTGGTTCTGGTGCAGCTTCTTTAATATCCCAGAGTTCCACTTGGCCGGCTTCTTCTTCTTCTTATCCTCACGCTCAGTCCTACAAGCGGCTGGATGGGTACATCTACAGTCTGTTGCAGCGGAGGGTCCTGCCCGTAAGAACAAGCAGACCCAGGACCAGCATCAGCACCGATTCGTCAAAGAGCATCCTGAGGCATGCCGGCTTCTGCATGAGACAGGTTTCTGGCTCCGGTTTTGTGACTTTGAGGGGTTCTGAGTTCCGAGGAGGAGCCTTGGCAGGAGCCGCCTCGTCTCCTCAGAGGTCTGTGGTCAGTAAATGTGAAGAACAGGTTTTTCCTGATGGCAGCGTTGACTTCAAGATAAGCAACAGTGAATCGGACAAGAACCAGAACATCCAGAAAGGGTCTAACAAGGACTTTGATCCAGAAAGCGGCCTGCTGAGACACACGAGCGGACCTCCTCCTTCTCCCTCATCAGTGTCAACAGCTTCTTTGCCTCAAGAGTTCAGGGAGCCCGACATTCCCAAAACTATCTCATCCACCATAGACACCAAGCAGCCATGTTGCTTGGCTGACTCGGCCCTGCTCCTTAAGATCAGCACAAAGCCTCCAAAGGCGTTACGGACAAAGAAGGTAGAGGTGGCCGGTCGAGGTTCCTTCCCCATGAGTCTGAACAAAGGGGGTTGCGTGGCGATCGCTGAAAGCCTTGCCGCGCACCAGGAAACCATCAACTCCTGCAGATGCCGGAAGAAGGTCAAGGTTAAGACTGCTGTGACACCGAGGACAGGTCGGGGTTTGGAACCCAATGAGAGGGACGAGAGAAGAGGGGACCAGACCCACCGCCGGTATGGTTCTAAAAAGTCCCGGCTACCAGACGGACGAGGCTCCAGGATCAGGCATATTCCGTCGTCCATCCCAGAGGGCAGAGTTCTTGGCAAACACGCCACACAGGGGACATCCAGGCTCTGTCGCCATGGAAACCACCACCACAGACGCGACCAGGTGGCGGTTGTCCATAAACCGAAGCACAAACGGAACGACTACCGGCGGATGCACGCGATAACGGCTGCACCAGACACCGAGGCATTCAGGCGCGCCCAGCAGCATCAAAGGGAGGAGCTCCGCCTCCTCTCCGGGCAGACGAGTGGACCGTACCCCCGGAGCGACTCTGAGTACTCGGCTGAGTGTGGGTCTCTTTTTCACTCCACCATCGTAGACACCAGCAAGGA
Organism: Pungitius pungitius; assembly: GCF_949316345.1. Lineage (NCBI taxonomy): Eukaryota > Metazoa > Chordata > Actinopteri > Perciformes > Gasterosteidae > Pungitius > Pungitius pungitius. Next base: position 385,675 of record NC_084913.1, read on the forward strand.
CGTCGCATGCGAATGCAACACCAACCGCTTCAGAGACAGAGATTCCGTCAAAGCGAAGCACGCCGAGGAGAGTGGCGCCAGCAGCAACATGGAGGAGATTGGGGGAGGTGAAGCCGGAGGCAGAACGGGTGGAGCAGGGCGGGGGCGGGCTGTGACTCCGGCTCAGGCAAAGGTCTTCATCAAAATCAAGGCCTCTCACAACCTGAAGAAAAAGATTCTTCGGTTCAGGTCCGGTTCTCTCAAGCTCATGACGACCATGTAAGTACATCAAACTGGACCGCAACCCTGACCCTAACCTCTATAAACATCTGCATCTGCCAAAATGTTATTCTCGTATTGTCCTTCATACCAGACTTGTATCACACTGTAGAACCAATGCATTCTAGGGAAATATCCTTTCCACACCCTTGTGGGAACCTTAGGTTGTCACTTAATGTCTCCAGACGGCTCTGAGAGAGCAGGATTTTAGGGAGTAGTTCCAGGGAATTCTGGGGGGGGACTTCCACAGGGTTTCTGGGGAGGAGGTTCAGGGGGTTCCTCTGATGTTCCAGTGGTGTGTTGAGGTTAGAGCCACAGGGGGGACGCTGTAATTTGTTTTAGCTTCGCTTTGTATTTATCATCACCAACAAACTACTGTAAATATATTTTTTATGTCAATATTGTTGCTATTTAAAACCTAATATATTTGCTTTGCTGCTTCTTGTATAAAACACATGGTGCTAGCTGATTACATCTCTACTCCTGAAGTATCCTTTCTCTGCACCTTCTCCTGGGATAACCTGAGATGGTGCTGCTCTTAGATCAGTTGAGGGAACCTATTTCTCCTCAAACTGAGACCACTGGAGACAAATGCTTTAAAGTAGATTCTTTCAAATCTGAATGTTTGTGGTTGTTAATTCAATCAACTGGATGTTTGTAAAACACCAAATGGTGCCAGGTTTTACCTCGTTGTTCTTTTATAACTTTAATTTTTTTAGCTTTGTTAGCTCAAATGAGACGTAATCTGTTAGCCTAGCTGTGTTAGCCTAGCTTAGCATAACGACTGGAACTGCTAACCAGTCCAGCTGCAAAGCAGTAAAATCTCCATTAGATATTTGCATTTTATAAAATGTGTTCTTTGGTTTATGGGTGATTTTCTGGGAGCTACTAACAGTTAGCATGAGCAAAGGCTAGCATGTAAATGCTATAGTAGGTAACAACTCAAAGAAACACGTTAAAGAATGAAGGAACCGGAAGTGAATAACCAATGACATCATTAGCATTATGACATGACTATCTCTTTGTGCTAAGCTAGGCTAAACGCATGCGAATAAAGCTGAAACAATGAGTTTATTCTGACTTTTTATTGCTACACAGAGTTTCCTTCTGTCTTTCTGTTGAGATGTATTTCAAGTTTCTGATGATTTTGACTTTGTAAAACTTCATATTTACAGACTTTACAGTGAGTGAGTCAATGATCGTATGACTAGAGACTGTTAGTGATGTCACGCAACGTTTCTACGCTTCAATAAATGTGGACTTCAACAGTTCTGGGTTCTGGGTTCTGTTCTCCTTTGATGGCCAATGTTGGTCTCATTGTGTCTCTGACTGCGTGTTTTGCGTTTGTGTGTCTTGTTTTGTCTCTTTTTGTGTGTCTCTTATGTCTTAAGGTTTTAAACTTCTTACAGTTCTCTTTGTTTTTGCAGAAACCTTTTGGTTGTAATTTTACCACAAATCATCCTGTTGATGTTGAGATGGTTCAGAGAGAGTTCACACACACAGACACACACACACACACGCACACACACACACACAGTTGTTTTAGATGAAAGGATTTGATGCCACTTGTCCTCAAACAACCTGCGTTCTACCAACAGAAAGACAAACATGGAGACTGGATTACAGACTACATTTTAATATGCACATAAAAACAGAGAGAAGTGATTTATACGCTCCCTGCACAGGGTGTGTGTGTGTGTGTGTGTGTGTGTGTGTGTCTGTGTGTGTTTCAGCCTGCTCTGCCCCCCCCCCCCCCCTCTCCTCCCACTTCCTTTATTCCGCCTCACAAAGTGATGAACGCTAAAAACCTGTCCTTCATTTTTTCAACTCTTGCTTCATTTTGATGTGTATTTGTCTCTAACACAATGATAGTCCACATCTGACACTCACACACACACACACATTCTCACACACACACACGTTTGTTCAAAATGATTATTGATTTAAAATCTGAATGCAGCATCAAATTAGAGATATTTTTCCCTTTTTCAGATTTTTTAGGTCCAAGCTGCAGATTTGGCTGCAAGACGACAACAGACTGACACACACACACACACACACACACACACACTCACACACACACACACACACACACACACACACTGCACCACCCTGTCAGCTCGGAGGGAACAGAGGAATAACCTCACACACAAGGACTAGAGAGGGTGCTCCGTGTTCCATGTCCAAGTGTCCCTGAGCGAGACACCCAACCCCCATAAACCCCCCCCCCCCCCCCCCCCCACACACACACACTTCAGACACAGTAAAACCCTGCTGCCCTTCACAGACGTAGCTTTGTGTCGCTTTCCTGCCTTCACCTCCTAAAAATGAGGACATTGAACCTCAACATGAAGTAGAGTGAGAGTCAGTGAGGGGGGGGCGGCCCGACTGCAGAAGAGAAGAAGCTGTTGGTGTGGCGGGAGGTCTTGGTCCTGATGGACCTCAGCCTCCTGCCAGATGGAAGGGAATCAGAATCCAATTGAATAAAACAAGGTAAAGTGAAGTTAGATTAAGTTAGTACGTTAAAACATGTATGTACATTTATTTTGTGAAGCAAAGGGACAAAATGCATCTGATTGAAGTTTAAAATCAACAATAACAATGTTCTCTTGAGATGGTTTCATCAACATACAATGTTTTAATGTGAAAACCAGAACAGGAAGTGAGTCATGACAATAACAAAATCCGTGTCTGCAGCTCCACAGAACCACCTGCTGGACATAAAGTACTACTACTACAGAGGAAATACTGCTCTACAAGTACTACAGAGGAAATACTGCTCTGCATGTACTAGTACTACAGAGGAAATACTGCTCTATATGTACTAGTACTACAGAGGAAATACTGCTCTACAAGTACTACAGAGGAAATACTGCTCTACATGTACTACAGAGGAAATACTGCTCTGCATGTACTAGTACTACAGAGGGAATACTGCTCTATATGTACTAGTACTACAGAGGAAATACTGCTCTACAAGTACTACAGAGAAAATACTGCTCTACATGTACTACTATTACAGAGGAAATACTGCTCTACAAGTACTACAGAGAAAATATTGCCCTACAAGTACTAGTACTACAGAGGAAATACTGCTCTACATGTACTAGTACTACGAAGGAAATACTGCTCTACTAATACTACTACTATAGATGAAATACTGCTCTACATGTACTACTATTACAGAGAAAATACTGCTCTACATGTACTACTATTACAGAGGAAATATTGCTCTACAAGTACTACAGAGGAAATACTGTACTACAAGTACTACTACTACAGAGGAAATACTGCTTAATACAAGTACTAGTACTACAGAAGAAATATTGCACTACAAGTACTACAAGTACTACAGAGGAAATACTGCTTAATACAAGTACTACTACTACAGAGGAAATACTGCTTAATACAAGTACTACTACTACAGAGGAAATACTGCTTAATACAAGTACTAGTACTACAGAGGAAAATATTGCACTACAAGTACTACAGAGGCAATACTGCTCTATAAGTACTAGTACTACAGAGAGATGCATAGCAGGGGGCAGGAGAACCCACACACACAAACACACACACACAAACACACATATCCGTATACTTATGTCCTATAAAACAGGCATTGTTGTGATCTGGATTAAAATGTAAATGTAAATTTAAAATAAAGTGCACTAGCCCCCACTTTGACATACACACAGCATATGTGAAAGGGACAGGTGTATGTGCAGGTGGGAGGAGGGTCACTGCAGGAGAGTGAGTCAGTCACATGTCGTTTGTGTCTTCTTCTGCACTGCAGTGCGTCTCCATGGAAACACACAAAGGAATAAATCATAAAGGAAACACAAAAATGTAAAAAGAACATTCGCTTTGGATTAAAGGGTCAGCTAATATCCACATATACATATGTATGTAAATGTGTGTAAAACATATTAAGTATATATATATATATATATGCCAATACTCACAACCTCACAGAGAGAACGTACGGTTCACTTTAGTCTTACGAAACTCTGGTTTCCACAGCAACGCAAAGCAACAAAGTATTAAAGCACTTTGTGACAAAGAAAAACAAAAGTCGATCCCATAATAGAGTTTACATGACAACGCTCCTAAACACAACCAATGTGTATGTGTATATATGTATGTGTGTGTGTGTGTGTGTGGGTGTGTGTGTGTGTGTGGGTGTGTGTGTGTGTGTGTGTGTGGGTGTGGTCTAGTGTTGGAACAGGGCGAGGCTCTTCTCTACTTAAAAGACTCTTGTTTCACAGAGTGAGTTTCTGCAGCTCTCTCAGGTACGTGTTCTCCTACTTGTACTACTTCTTCTACTTCTTAATCTACTTCTACTCCTCTGTTTTGGCTGTAAATCGTTTGTTTACAGAAGCAGAAGTCTTTATTTCTGGTGTTTTCGTAGATGAGTAATAATACCACACAGTATAACTACTCTCTAACAGTACAAATACCCCGCAGTATAACTACTCTGTAACAGTACTAATACCACACAGTATAACTACTCTCTAACAGTACAAATACCCCGCAGTATAACTACTCTGTAACAGTACTAATACCACACAGTATAACTACTCTCTAACAGTACAAATACCCCGCAGTATAACTACTCTGTAGCAGTACTAATACCACGCAGTATAACTACTCTGTAACAGTACTAATACCACGCAGTATAACTACTCTGTAGCAGTACTAATACCCCGCAGTATAACTACTCTGTAGCAGTACTAATACCACACAGTATAACTACTCTCTAACAGTACAAATACCACGCAGTATAACTACTCTGTAGCAGTACTAATACCCCGCAGTATAACTACTCTGTAGCAGTACTAATATCACACAGTATAACTACTCTCTAACAGTACAAATACCCCGCAGTATAACTACTCTGTAACAGTACTAATACCACGCAGTATAACTACTCTATAGCAGTACTAATACCACACAGTATAACTACTCTGTAACAGTACTAATACCACGCAGTATAACTACTCTGTAACAGTACTAATACCATGCAGTATAACTACTCTGTAGCAGTACTAATACCACGAGGTACACAGTAGAAGTACCTCCTGATCCAGACTGGTCATTCGTGTTTCTTTGTGTTTCAGATCACAAACCAGCAGCATGAACGTGAGTCAGATTCAGCTTCTCCTGAATATCTTTGTTCCTTTTGTTCGGTCACATGGGTTTTGTGCTCTTGTTTTCTACCCTGAGGCAGAGGGAGGATCCATCTTGTGTTGCTCAGTTTCTATTTCCAGAGGAAAAACTGACCTGAAATAAGTTGTTTATTAACGACTTCTTCTTCTAACCGGCTGTTAACATTATATTAAATATATTCTACTACACATGAAGACAGTTTACATATATAAATACATAGACGTTTATGAATAGATGTGTATACGTATGAATATGAACACTGAACAGTAGGAAGCAGTGTGTGTGTGTGTGTGTGTGTGTGTGTTGGGGGGTTATGAATGTCAACGAGGTGGCATTCATCCTTTAAACCAACGCCTTCCCACAGAACATTCCTGATGAGTCCGTCACTAACACACCCTCCAACACGCCCTGCAGAGCACACACACACACACACACACACACACACTGTGCTGCGTTCAGGGACAGCAGGGTTCCATCACTCTGTCTGTCCCTCATGGATCAGCCAAAGTTAAAACAGTCAAAACAAAAACTCAGTGACAACGAAGTTACTGCTGATGCTGTGACTTTTTGATCCTGAAGCCAATAATTGTAAAGTCGGGAGGAGTTTAACATCTGATTGGTCGTCCTAGCATTTAGCCTCAGAGAGTTGTTTAACATTTGCACTGCATGGACTATTGTTTTCCTCTCTTTCCACTGGCTGAAGTGGAGTTTGGAGTATTACGGCTTATTGTAGCCAGGATTCTAACGCAACACACCAGGTGAAGTATTCATACCTGTGTTCATGCTGAGACACACTTGCTCTGTTGTGGATCTGGTGTTATGACATATTCAAACCAAGTGAAGCATCCATGTATACTTTTACATGATGAGTACCCCAACATGTTGCTTCCAGTTCAGTTCTGACCAGATGTTCTGGTACTGGGTATCCCACTTGGGAGACTTTGGGGAGAAGAGGTTCTAATTGTACCAGATGAGTGTCTGTCACAGCGTGGAAGCAGGGGGGTCTTGTCTTGTACCCCCCCACCTACCTGGGAGTCTGACAGAGAAGAAAGAGCAGCAGGGGGGGGGGGCGTGACGTCCCAAGTCTCAGGCGGAGCAAGGATATACACTCACCGGCCACTTTATTAGGTACCCCATGCTAGTAACGGGTTGGACCCCCTTTTGCCTTCAGAACTGCCTCAATTCTTCGTGGCATAGATTCAACAAGGTGCTGGAAGCATTCCTCAGGGAGTTTGGTCCATATTGACATGATGGCATCACACAGTTGCCGCAGATTTGTCGGCTGCACATCCATGATGCGAATCTCCCGTTCCACCACATCCCAAAGATGCTCTATTGGATTGAGATCTGGTGATTGTGGAGGCCATTTGAGTACAGCGAACTCATTGTCATGTTCAAGAAACCAGTCTGAGATGATTCCAGCTTTATGACATGGCGCTTTATCCTGCTGAAAGTAGCCATCAGAAGTTGGGTACATTGTGGTCATAAAGGGATGGACATGGTCAGCAACAATACTCAGGTAGGCTGTGGCGTTGCAACGATGCTCAATTGGTACCAAGGGGCCCAAAGAGTGCCAAGAAAATATTCCCCACACCATGACACCACCACCACCAGCCTGAACCGTTGATACAAGGCAGGATGGATCCATGCTTTCATGTTGTAGACGCCAAATTCTGACCCTACCATCCGAATGTCGCAGCAGAAATCGAGACTCATCAGACCAGGCAACGTTTTTCCAATCTTCTATTGTCCAATTTCGATGAGCTTGTGCAAATTGTAGCCTCAGTTTCCTGTTCTTAGCTGAAAGGAGTGGCACCCGGTGTGGTCTTCTGCTGCTGTAGCCCATCTGCCTCAAAGTTCGACGTACTGTGCGTTCAGAGATGCTCTTATGCCCACCTTGGTTGTAACGGGTGGTTATTTGAGTCACTGTTGCCCTTCTATCAGCTCGAACCAGTCTGGCCATTCTCCTCTGACCTCTGGCATCAACAAGGCATTTCCGCCCACAGAACTGCCGCTCACTGGATGTTTTTTCTTTTTCGGACCATTCTCTGTAAACCCTAGAGATGGTTGTGCGTGAAAATCCCAGTAGATTAGCAGTTTCTGAAATACTCAGACCAGCCCTTCTGGCACCAACAATCATGCCACGTTCAAAGTCACTCAAATCACCTTTCTTCCCCATACTGATGCTCGGTTTGAACTGCAGGAGATTGTCTTGACAATGTCTACATGCCTAAATGCACTGAGTTGCCGCCATGTAATTGGCTGCTTAGAAATTAAGTGTTAACGAGCAGTTGGACAGGTGTACCTAATAAAGTGGCCGGTGAGTGTATATTATATCATATTTTTAAAGTCCAGTGTTTATATTTTGGAGAAGTTCCGTCATCAAACGTTCTGCTCAGGAAACAGGAAGGAAGCAACCGCACCCCGAACAGAAGACTTGTTTCCTGTCCGTCACTACTTTCTGTTCTTCCTGCAAACCATGTAACACCTGGAAAAAAAGCAGTTAGAAGCTATTAGGACTGCTTTTGAGATTCCGTTGTCTTTACAGTAGACAGGTAGTTAGACATGTTTGGAGGTAAGCTGATTCAATAGCTGGCAGCTTGGAGAATTGTAGTTGGAGCTCAAAACAATAAACTAAAATGTGAACAAAAGGATAAAAATGATGCAGCTTTAGATCTTATTTATATGATCTTGTCTACCTTCTATTTGATGGAGGTGTTTTAAAACCTGAAGTACCTTGTGGCGCTCTGCAGTAACCATAACCGACTCGGTGCCGTCTCTCCATCATTTCAGCACAGACAGAGCTTGGTCAAAGCAGAACCTGGACGTCAGAGGAATTGGATCCAATTGCGTTTCTCACTCCCTGTTGTTCTTCACTTCTTTCTTCCTGCAGCTGGAAGATGCTCTAGGAGGTTGGCCCGCCGGAGGAAACAACCAACCCCAAGGCGGACCCTGGCCAGGTACTGTCACCATCATTAGCAATTACTTTACGTACATTTAACAATAAAAACAGTAGCAGATTAAATAGATTCAGTATTTATCCAGGTCAGCCTGCTAATCCCGCCTGGCCGGGAAGTCAGCCTGGAGGAGGAGGAGGAGGAGCCTGGCCCGGACAGCCCACCCAACCAAGCCAGCCCGGTTGGCCCGGACAGCCCACCCAACCAAGCCAGCCCGGTTGGCCCGGACAGCCCAGTCAACCCAGTCAACCTGCCTGGCCCTCTCCCAGTCCCCAACCATCTGCACCTGGAGCTGTAATTGGACCTGGACCCGGTTTCGGACCTGGACCCACTGCCCCCCAAAAGTTTGTGGTGAGTTCAGAATCAGAAACATTTATTGCCAAAGTATGTTGGACATACAACGAATTTGAAATGATAATGGATGGTTAATGGATGGATGGTTGATGGATGATGATGGATGGATGGTTGATGGTTGATGATGGTTGATGGATGGATGATGATGGATGGATGGTTAATGGATGGATGGTTGATGGTTGATGATGGCTGATGGATGGATGATGATGGATGGATGGTTAATGGATGGATGGTTGATGGTTGATGATGGCTGATGGATGGATGATGATGGATTGATGGTTGATGGATGATGATGGATGATGGATGGATGGTTGATGGATGATGGATGGATGGTTGATGGTTGATGATGGTTGATGGATGGATGATGATGGATGGATGGTTAATGGATGGATGGTTGATGGTTGATGATGGATGATGGATGGATGGTTGATGGGTGATGATGGATGGATGGTTGATGGTTGATGGATGGATGGTTGATGGATGGATGATGATGGTTGATGGATGGATGGTTGATGGTTGGGCCTAACAGCTGTTTCCCGTTAACAGTCAGCTCCATACAACGAAACTCTGCATAACGGAGTTTATGACAAACTCCTCATCACCATCGTTGGAACCATCAAACCCAACGCTGACAAGTCCGTATGAACGTTATATTATTAACCATCGACGGATGACCGGTCACCTCCGGATTTTCCGTTAAGTGAGCTGGTTCTGTTTCAGGATCACAGTGGATCTGTCATCAGGACAAGACCTGGCGTTCCACTTCAACCCTCGTTTCAATGAAGGTGGCAAGAAGAGTATTGTGAGGAACAGCTGCATAAGCACCAAATGGGGGAAAGAAGAGAGAGACCTTTCAGGAACCTTTCCCTTCACCGCAGGACAGCCGTTTGAGGTCAGAAAGCTCATTTAAGTCACAAATACTAATCAATAGGAAGTCCTTCTTAGTTCTTTTGAAGTGTCTGAAGATCCCTGAATGAACCATACGGTGTGTTAAAGGTGCCAGTCCGTGAGAAAGCAGGTTGATGATGATCCGTTTGTGGCTTGTTGTTGCAGATGAAGATCATGTGCACCAACACAGAGTTTAAGGTTGCCGTCAACAACTCCCACGTGCTGTCATTCAAGCACCGGGTCAGCAACCTCAAATCCATCAACCGCCTCAGCATCTACAACGACCTCACCCTGAGTGACGTCCGCATGGAGACTCTGCCCTGAGGCCGGTAGATCTATATTTGATCGACGGAGATCAATTGTAGATCCACTGGAGATTTACAGGAGATCTACTGGTGATGAACCAAATGTCTACAAGAGATTGTCATTAGATTGTCAGTTAAAACAAAATGTATCTTCAATAAATCAGTGATTCTCTTTGTTACATCAACATTCCCAGAAAGTTGTCATTGGGTTCACTTTTACAGTTTTTTGTTTGCCTCAAATAAATACAATTTTAATCTTCAAATTGAGTTTTGTCTTATTATATCTATTAGTACAACTACTACTAACTAAATAACCCCGTGTCTGGAAGAAGGACCTGCGGTACCTCTATTATATACTACTATACTATTACTACGATTACTTTTACTATTCAATTCAATTCAATTCAATTCATTTTATTTTGTATAGCCCAAAATCGCAAATTACAAATTTGCCTCAGAGGGCTTTACAGTCTGTACACATGCAACATCCTCTGTCCCGAAACCCTCACATCGGCACAGGAAAAACTCCCCAAAATATGAAAAAACCCTTCAATGGGGAAAAAAGGGAAGAAACCTCAGAGGGGAGGGAGAACGTCAGAGGAGGGATCCCTCTCCCGGGATGGACAGACTGCAATGGATGTCATGTGTACAGAATCAACAATGTAAAAGATGTACAATACATTCAATTTCTCTAACTGAAATGATACAAGTAATTGCAAGTAGCAGAACAAGTGTACAGCAGGACCACTGCAGGGACAACCTCCATCAGATAGAACCACCATCAGATTGAACCTCCATCAGATCGAACCACCATCCACAGAGGCTTCTGTGGGGAGGGAGAGCAGAAAGATGTTGGTTTTTGATGACAGTAATATGAATCATATTTAAAGTAATGATGATGGCAGCAGCAGGTGTCAGCAGAGCCATGAGCCAGGAGTCAGAACCGGGGTCCGCACGAAACTATGATCCACGGAGACCTGCTAGGCGAGAAAGCACAAAAAACTCCCGGAAAGAAGCTTAATTAGCGATGTACATTAATAAAACATGGATGATTGTGGGAGGAGAGAGTGAGAGTGTGAGAGTGAGAGAGGGGCTCGGAGTGTCCTAAGAAGTCCCCCGGCAGTCTAAGCCTAAAGCAGCTTAACTAAGGGCTGGTCCAGGCTAACCTGAGCCAGCCCTAACTATAAGCAATATCAAAGAGGAACGTTTTAAGCTTTATCTTAAATGAACTGACCGAGTCTGCCCCCCGGACTGAAAGTGGAAGCTGGTTCCACAAAAGAGGAGCTTGATAACTGAAGGCTCTGGCCCCCATCCTACTTTTTAAAACTCTAGGAACCACAAGTAGCCCAGCATCTATGGAGCGTAGATGCCTTGTAGGACAATACGGTGTAACAAGCTCTTTAAGATAAGACGGTGCCTCACCAGCAAGTGCCTTGTAGGTGAGGAGAAGTACCTTAAATTCTATTCTTGATTTAACAGGAAGCCAGTGCAGAGAAGTTAATACAGGAGTTATATGATCCCATTTCTTAGTTCTTGTTAATACACGTGCTGCAGCATTCTGAATCAGTTGGAGAGGTTTAAGCGATTTACAAGAGCAGCCTGATAACAAAGAATTACAGTAATCCAGTCTAGAAGTAACAAATGCATGAACTAGTTTTTCTGCATCACTTTGAGACAGGAAGTTCCTGATTTTTGATATATTCCGTAGATGAAAAAAGGCAGTCCTTGAAGTCTTCTTTATATGAGAGTTGAAGGACATATCCTGGTCGAAGAGAACTCCAAGATTTCTGACGGTGCTGTTGGATACCAGAGCAATTCCATCCATAGAGACTGTATCACGTGACAGCTGACTTCGAAGGCGCTCTGGGCCGATCATGATAACTTCCGTTTTTTCCGAGTTTAACATCAGGAAGTTGCAGGTCATCCAAGTTTTGATGTCTCCAAGGCAGTCCTGAAGTCTAACAAGTTGGTTGGTGTCTTCTGGCTTGATCGATAGATACAGTTGAGTATCGTCTGCATAACAATGGAAGTTTATGCGGTGTTTTCTGATAACGTCGCCCAAAGGAAGCATGTACAGGGTAAATAGAATCGGTCCAAGCACAGAACCTTGTGGGACTCCGTGACCAACATTCGTGGTCCTCGATGATTCACCGTTCACAAACACAAACTGGGATCGATCCGATAAATAAGATTTAAACCAGCTGAGTGCAGTTCCTTTGATGCCAATCAAGTGTTCCAGTCTCTGCAGCAGGATACGGTGATCGATGGTGTCAAATGCAGCACTGAGGTCCAGCAATACAAGAAAAGATACAAGTCCTTGGTCCGATGCAAGTAGAAGATCATTTGTAATTTTCACCAGTGCCGTTTCTGTGCTGTGATGCATTCGAAATCCTGACTGGAAATCCTCGAACAAAGCATTGTTTTGTAGAAAGTCACATAATTGATTCGCGACAGATTTCTCCAGGATCTTAGCGAGGAAGGGAAGATTAGAGATGGGTCTGTAGTTAGCCAACACCTCTGGAGCTAGGGTAGGTTTCTTCAGAAGAGGTTTAATTACAGCTACCTTGAAGGACTGTGGTACATGTCCTGTCAACAAAGACAGATTCATAATATCCAGTAGGGATGTGCTAATTAACGGAAAAACTTCCTTAAGCAGCTTAGTTGGAATCGGATCCAGGAGACAAGTGGAAGAGTTGGATTTCAAAATTGTAGAAGTCAGTTGATCAAGGTTGATGGGAGAGAAACCATCCAAGTAGGTTTACTACTATTGACCTAAGTCCATAAAGGATTATACATCCCCCCCCCCCCCCCCCGGGACATTTTTTTAAATGAATTTAAAATTAGCATCCATACAAACATCCTTTTAGAAATAATTATTTAATAAATATTCAACAAGTGCAAGTTCATAAACTGAATTTTCTCTTCAGTACCCTATTTATCCTAAAAGCCCAGAGTCTCCCCCCCTGTCATCACCTGTCAATCACTGCGAGGGGAACCCACCCACAGCTCCGTTAACAGTTTAACAAATCACACACTGATGGTTCACCTCTGTGTGGTACTTTCAACCAATAATGAACTGCTCCAGGGTGGACTATATGGGAGTGGCGGCAGGTGGAATTGTTTTGGTAGGATTAGCCAATCAGTTTCAGTGAACATCCCAGTATGATTCAATGCAAAAATGTACCATCATTTTATGAAATTATTTTAGATACAATATCCCTGTTTTCATCCACGTCCTCTTTGTGTGTCCTCACCACAGTCGTGTGTGCGTCGCAGCTGGTCCTTCAGTATATAGTGTAGCGATGTTCACGCCCTGTGGGCTGCGTGAGGCTTGTGACGCAAGTCTAGAAAAATTGGTCAATGCACGCAAACACCCAAGAAGCTCTGTGTGTGTACTTGTGTTTCTCTGAAAACGCAGAAGCATAAACTAGGCTTTAGCTTCCGTTGTGACGCCCGCCCCGGACTTGTTTGTCACTGTTTGTCGCTGTTTGTCACTGTTTGTCACTGTTTGCCACAGACGTGCCATTGCTTGCCACTGTTTGTCACTGTTTGCCACAGACGTACCATTGCTTGTCATTGCTTGTCACTGTTTGTCACTGTTTGCCACTGTTTGCCACTGTTTGTCACAGACGTGCCATTGCTTGTCACTGTTTGTCACTGTTTGCCACAGACTTACCATTGCTTGTCACTGTTTGTCACTGTTTGTCACAGACGTGCCATCTCTTGTCACTGTTTGTCACTGTTTGCCACAGACTTACCATTGCTTGTCACTGTTTGTCACTGTTTGCCACTGTTTGTCACAGACGTGCCATTGCTTGTCACTGTTTGTCACTGTTTGCCACTGTTTGTCACAGACGTGCCATTGCTTGTCACTCTTTGCCACTGTTTGTCACTGTTTGCCACTGTTTGCCACTGTTTGTCACAGACGTGCCATTGCTTGTCACTGTTTGTCACTGTTTGCCACTGTTTGTCACAGACGTGCCATTGCTTGTCACTCTTTGCCACTGTTTGTCACTGTTTGTCACTGTTTGTCACTGTTTGCCACTGTTTGTCACAGACGTGCCATTGCTTGTCACTCTTTGCCACTGTTTGTCACTGTTTGCCACTGTTTGCCACTGTTTGTCACAGACGTGCCATTGCTTGTCACTGTTTGTCACTGTTTGTCACAGACGTGCCATTGCTTGTCACTGTTTGTCACTGTTTGCCACTGTTTGTCACAGACGTGCCATTGCTTGTCACTCTTTGCCACTGTTTGTCACTGTTTGTCACTGTTTGTCACTGTTTGCCACTGTTTGCCACTGTTTGTCACTGTTTGTCACTGTTTGTCACTGTTTGCCACTGTTTGCCACTGTTTGTCACAGACGTGCCATTGCTTGTCACTGTTTGTCACTGTTTGCCACAGACTTACCATTGCTTGTCACTGTTTGTCACTGTTTGCCACAGACGTGCCATTGCTTGTCACTGTTTGTCACTGTTTGCCACAGACGTACCATTGCTTGTCATTGCTTGTCACTGTTTGTCACTGTTTGCCACTGTTTGCCACTGTTTGTCACAGACGTGCCATTGCTTGTCACTGTTTGTCACTGTTTGCCACAGACTTACCATTGCTTGTCACTGTTTGTCACTGTTTGCCACTGTTTGTCACAGACGTGCCATTGCTTATCACTGTTTGCCACTGTTTGCCACAGACGTGCCATTGCTTGTCACTGTTTGTCACAGACGTGCCATTGCTTATCACTGTTTGTCACTGTTTGCCACAGACGTGCCATTGCTTGTCACTGTTTGTCACAGACGTGCCATTGCTTATCACTGTTTGCCACTGTTTGTCACAGACGTGCCATTGCTTGTCACTGTTTGTCACTGTTTGCCACTGTTTGTCACAGACGTGCCATTGCTTGTCACTGTTTGTCACTGTTTGCCACTGTTTGTCACAGACGTGCCATTGCTTGTCACTCTTTGCCACTGTTTGTCACTGTTTGCCACAGACGTGCCATTGCTTGTCACTGTTTGTCACTGTTTGTCACAGACGTGCCATTGCTTATCACTGTTTGTCACTGTTTGCCACTGTTTGTCACAGACGTGCCATTGCTTATCACTGTTTGTCACTGTTTGTCACTGTTTGCCACAGACGTGCCATTGCTTATCACTGTTTGCCACTGTTTGCCACAGACGTGCCATTGCTTGTCACTGTTTGTCACTGTTTGCCACAGACGTGCCATTGCTTGCCACTGTTTGTCACTGTTTGTCACTGTTTACCACAGACGTGCCATTGCTTATCACTGTTTGTCACTGTTTGTCACTGTTTGCCACAGACGTGCCATTGCTTGCCACTACCACAAGGAGTCTCGATGTCTCTCGCTCTAGAGGACCACTCTGTACAAAATGGCTGATGCCACTACACAGTCGAAGACGGTCTGCAGGGGCGCTCCCTGCATTGCGAAAGACCTCCGTCTCCTCAGCTTTCATGAAGTGCATTAGTGTGATTACTCCAGTTCAGAATATAGTTCAAGTGAAAATCAATGCCTGTTCCCTGGATAGTTTGGTTTTACCATAGTTGATTTTAATGAATACATCTCCATGTATTTATATAGCTCCATTTATTTCTGGAGAACAAATTATTTGTAAATATGAAACTGTTCAAATTGATTAACTTGATCAAATTGATAACAAAACAGTATTTTTAGATTTTGTGTTTATACCAAAAAAAGAGGGGAAAGAATCCTGTCGAACACAGACGATCTTTGAAAGGCTCCTACGTCATGACGCAGCGACTGCCGCTGGACGTCGGTGGGTAAGTAGCTAGTTGTTAGCTTAGATGATCAGAATAGAGTTCCGCTTATAACCGTGATTTTGCGGTTAAAAGCATCGTTTCATCCGCAGCAGACTGGAGGTACCGACGGACAGGGGGTCCAGAATTAACGGGATTAAGGGGAGGAGCCCAGGAAACAGGGCCCTCGTGGTTAGTTTCACCCTCGGCCTCTTCCCCGTCAGTCGGTTAGCTTCTGGAGCTAAGCTAGCGCCGTCTAAAGCACGAGCTAACACGTAAAGCAACCAACACAACACGCTCACATTTACTCCAAGCACCTTGACCGTGACGTGTCCTTCGTCGCAGCTCAGTAGTTAGCTTTAAAGGCTAACCTGTTAGCCAGGTGAATCATGGCTTCAGACGGCGGTTGCTACTAGCATGCTAGATAGTGTTTGTATAGTGTGTGTGTATAATATGTATGTATGTATGTATGTATGTATGTATGTATGTATGTATGTATGTATGTATGTATGTATGTGTGTGTGTGTGTGTGTGTGTGTGTGTGTGTGTGTGTATATAATATACATCATAAAGTCTCATCCGATGGTGTGTGTGTGTGTTTTCTTCAACAGAGTGTGTTTAATATGTTTGTGCGTGTATAATATGCATGTGTGTATATAATGTGTGTGTGTTGATAATGTGTCTGTGTGTGATATGTATGTGTGTGTGTGTATAATATACATCATAAAGTCTGATCCGATGGTGTGTGTGTTTATAATATGCATGTGTGTATATAATGTGTGTGTGTGTGTGTAATATACATCATAAAGTCTGATCCGATGGTGTGTGTGTTTATAATATGCATGTGTGTATATAATGTGTGTGTGTGTAATATACATCATAAAGTCTGATCCGATGGTGTGTGTGTTTTCTTCCACAGAGTGTGTGTGTGTGTATCCTGAGGAGGAGGAAGAACCAGTGAACATCTGAGAGATGTGAAGCTGAAGGATCAGAGGAGCTGTCACTCAATACAGGACCACGCCCTCTGCCCCCACGTCGGCCAATCAGCACGCAGTCTGGAGGTAAACGCAGCGTGACACGAGAGTTATAACAGATAATTAATCAATAAGGTACCAGAGGTTGTACTATATTGTCCAATAATAATTAGTAAATATCTGCCTTTCTGCACCAAACGTTGTGTGTCACATGTCATCATTTTAGAGACAAATAGTCCTCATAGGTTCATGTGAACATCATCGGGTCCCTCACCACCTCATTCATTCACATCATGACGTCACCTTAATGTCTGCTTGTGAAAACTCAAGTTGCCTCAAAAGGATCATTGTGGGGGGGGGTTTAACCTCTCATCACTTCTGTAATAATAGCCCAAAGCGCCTTTTCAACCAGATCAATGATTTGTAGTCTGTTTTTAAAGGTAAAACTCTGAATCTCCCCCAACAGTCCAAATCACTGTGAGAAGTACTTGCATTGAGTACTAGGTTATTTTTGGACTCTAATGAAAGGGGACACTGAGGTATTCTTACATCACACGTCATTTAGCTGAAGCTTGTATCCTAGCAACTTACAATAAGTGCATTTCAACCATAAGGATACAAACATGGTGAAACCCTCCATCCCAACATCAAGCTGCTTGTTCCTCACTGAGAGCCAAACACTGGACTAGATCTCCACTCTTTGCTGTCCTGCTCCTAGATGGTGGAAGGAGCTCTGTGATGACATCAGGACCACAGAGAGCCTTCACATCTTCACACTAAACACTAACACACTGTAGACCTTAAACTGGACTCATAATGGATCTGATCTAGAACTAGTTGTACATCAGCTTATTTGATGAAATTACACTTTGTTGTTTCTTGTTCTTCTGGGTTTGTATCTCTATGGTTGAAATGCACTTATTGTGAGTCGCTTTAGATAAAAGCTTCAGCTAAATGACAAGTGATGGAATGTAAAAGAACAAAAAAAAGGTTGCAAGTTAACAGTCAGGTCCTCGGTCACTCAGTCTTTTCTGGGAACAGAAGTAGTTCAGTCGGGTTGATCTTCAGGTGGTGAGCGGACCTCCACTGAGAGATGTCAGTCAGACAATCAGAGATCTGTGTGAGGGGAGAGAATTAGTTGGGAGTCATCAGCATAGCTGTGGTAGGAGAAACCATGCGAGCGAATGACTGAGAGTTGGTGTAGATAGAGAAGAGGAGGGGACCCAGGACGGAGCCCTGAAGAACTCCAGTAGTAAGAGGACAAGGTTCTGACACAGATCCTCCAGGTTACCTGGTAGGTGGGTCCATCAAGGTAGGACGAGAGAAGGGAGAGAGCAGAGCCTGAAACACCAAGTTCCTGAAGGGAGGACATCAGGATCTGGTGGTTTACTGTGTCAAAGGCTGCAGGTCCAGAAGGACGAGGACGGAGGAGAGAGAGGCTCCAGCAGTGAGGAGATGCTCTGAGAGTAAAATGCGTACCTCGTGCAGAGCTGAGGCTGAAGGGCAAAAGTCGCCCCCATGAAATCAGACCCTCTAAAGGAAGGGGATGCTTTGGAGAAGACCATCCGCTCAGTGCTCAGTTGTTGGAACCAGCAACCGAGAGGCCATTGCTCATTGAAACGTGGTCATGTGATTCGAGTGCTTGGTGAAGTGTAACATTCAGGGTGGAATGGAGCTGCTGTTCCACCCGGTTCCACTTCTGGCTTCCATGGATGTTTGCGTGATGTACAGTTTGTTTGCATACGATATTTTTCACATTCAAACGTTTTTGTGACTTTGTAGTCCAGATCTCTGCAGCCGAGTGTGGAATCATCATCATATGGGTTCATGATCAGTGCCTGTTAGTCAGAATTAAACACTTTCTCTCTTACTGCTTTGTCCATCGCCACGTAGCCCCGAAGCTCTGAAGGTCTATCAAGTCCTTTGCTTGGGTCAGAACTAAATATAACACTTGACTTCTAGTTTTCACTGTCTCC
This sequence comes from Pungitius pungitius, assembly GCF_949316345.1. Taxonomy (NCBI): domain Eukaryota; kingdom Metazoa; phylum Chordata; class Actinopteri; order Perciformes; family Gasterosteidae; genus Pungitius; species Pungitius pungitius. The sequence continues at coordinate 404,320 of NC_084913.1, forward strand.
TCAGGACCATCATGCACCTGAAGTCTTACCCTAAGCTCGCCCGCTCAGAGCTGCGTCTTGACGCGTCGTCCCAGTGCAGCCTGTTCCTGAGGACGTACGGCGGTAGCCATGGCAACATCCGCAGCAGCCGGCTCCCGCCCGGAGTCACCGAGGAGGACGCCGATACGCCACCAGACATCTGGACTGTCATCAGGCCCGGTCACGTGCGAGAGAAGATCGCCATCTATGCCTCCGACTCCGAGCGCGTCTCGCCCGGCAAGGTGAAGGGGAGCTGGGAGGAGAACTGCAGCTTCAAGAGGCGCCGCAGGTCGGGGAGCAACCAGAAGCTCCAGGGCACACTGCAGCCGTCTCCATGGCAACCTGGCAGCGAGGCGCTGACGGAGGAGCAGAAGGTCTCCGTGGTGGAGATGGTGGCGTTCCTGGAGCAGAGAGCCAGTGAGAAGCAGCTAGACTTCAAACCACTGCTCGCACTGTCCAGAGCTCCGCCCCCGGAGGTCAGGGGGGAGGAGCCAGAGAGCGTCAGGGTGTCTGACATGGTGGCCAAGCTGGAGTCAGAGTCTCTGAAGAGGAGGTCAGAGGGAGATCTGTCGAGGAGCAACAGCCTGAGGACGGTGGGACGTGTGCTGCTGGCCCCTGGGGACCAGAGCCCCGCCCCCTGCCAGCCTTCATCAATGACGTCATCGCCGGTGGCTCCAACTCGCCACCCAGAGCCAGCTGTGTCCATGCAGACACCAAAAGAAGCCCCGCCCCCTCCGCTCAAGGAGGCAGAGCCTTTGCCAGGCTTGTTGTTTCTGTCTCCACCTGCCACCTCACAGCCCCCCCCTCATCACACAATTAACTACCACGCGGAGCCCCACCCACCTCGTCCCAGTTTGGACTGCGGCGGCCAATCTGAGAAGAGGAGGAGGGCGGACCGGGCTCGGGACGACGACGACGAGGAGGAGGAGGAGGCGGCTGCTGGTGTGCCTCTGACTCGCCGCGCGTCGCAGGACTTCCTGTCGACGCGGCGCCGCCTGCAGCAGCTTCTGGAGCCGCGGCCGTTCCTCGCCGCGCTGCCCCCCCACCTCCTGCTGGCCGTGCTGCAGCTGCTGCCCACGCAGAGCCTCGCCGCGCTGAAGTGCAGCTGCCGCTACTTCTGCTTCATCATCAATAGCTATGGCGTGCGACCCGCCGACTCTCTGTGGGTGTCTGACCCCCGTTACCGCGACGACCCCTGCAAGCAGTGCAAGAGGCGGTACGGGCGCGGAGACGTGTCACCGTGCCGCTGGCACCACAAGCCGTTCTGCCAGGCACTGCCCTACGGGCCCGGCTACTGGATGTGTTGCCACGGCGCCCACAGGGACGCGCCCGGTTGTAACGTTGGTCTCCATGACAACCGCTGGGTGCCTGCGTTCCACAGAATGAATGTGCCGATTCACAGGAGCAACCACTGACTGTGTGAGAACTACAGCTCCCATCATGCAACGTTAAAGTCAGTTTAAAGGTCACGCTCCAGGAGGAGGAGTCTCAGACAGGACCTCCCTCTGCTCCTCTTCCTCTCCTTTATCCTCCTCACTGCTGCTCAGATGATAGAAATCTATATTCTTGGTTATGATCGTTGACGTTGACTCTGACCAGACCCCTCTCTTCATCTTCATCACGATGAAGAGTCAGGTCACCACAGAATGATGAATCAGAGCCTTTAATCTGCACCTTGTTTACACTTGTACATAAATCATAAGTCTTCAATCAGCTGATCGATAATCATCGTATTGTTTGAAGGGAAAAAGGAGAACGTGGCCTTGTGTCTGGAGACGCTGCAATATTACAGATCCTAAATATATATATATATATATATATATATAATGTGTATAAAGAGTGTTGTTTTTAGAGGTGGTGGTTTTCAGGCTGCTTCACTTCCTGTTTAATAAAGAGCTTTCTCATCTTGTTCAGGTTCAAAGAGACTCGACTCTTGTTTCACACGCTGGAGGAACCTTTATTTATGTCTCATGTCCACATGCACGGTGATGTCATGCTGTGATGTCACGGCGACCCCGTGACCTCAGACAGCGCCTCCAGCAGCTGGAAGTAGTTGTACTTGATGTCGTACTCCATGTCGTACCAGAAGTTAACTGCAGCAGAGAAAACAAATTCAGTACTTGTGATTGTCTTTATATTTGTACCAGTGGTGCATTCAGGCTCCCAGTGTTTGTACCTGCGATGCAGCCATGTGACTGCTGCACGTGGTGGAACCACAGCGACGGGAGGTACAACATCTCTCCGGCCTTCACGCTGCAGCGGAGCGGGCGAGCTCTCCGGTACTCAGGGTACCGGTCCAAATCTGGGTCCAGAGGGTCCAGGGGGATCCACGGGACCTGGGGGGGGGGGGGTGGGGGGTAGGTTCAGCTGCAGGGTATTAAACAGAGCGCTGAGATTAACTGGCCATCGCCTGAACGCACCTTCTCAGAGTCGCTTTGGTTGACAACCTCAAACTCACCGTCGTCCCGCTGGTGGTAAACGGCCGGCTGGTAAACACCTGACGGACGGGTTGTCATGGTTACTGCAGGCGGTCACCATGGCTGCTCTAACGGATGTTGGGCGCTATGGTTACCGTAAGGAATGAAGGGTCGGTCAGTGGGCGGCAGCAGGATGAAGTTCTTCTCCCCGGAGATCACGCAGTACAGATTCTCATAGTGATCTTTGTGCACTAAAACACACACACACACACACATGTATACTGAGACGTGTTAAACACACACACAACAGGTGATGTGTTCAGGTCTTACTGGAAGTCACAGCACTCTCCTCTCCGAGCCAAAAGTTTACGGCGTCTGGTAACTTTCCTGGTGGAAAAATAGAGCATGTCATAAAAAAATGGTCTACGTCTTGTGATGCTACTGAATATTACATTAATATAATAGTGAAGAACATGCAGCACATCTACACGCCATGTAGTGCTGTGATGCGCTGGGAGCCGCAAGGTGGGCGGTTAGAATCCCGGCTGCTCCATGTCGAAGTGTCCTTGAGCAAGACACCTGACCCCTAACTGCCCCCCAGGCACCTAAATGACATGTAAGATTTTCTTCATCACATCAGCTGTTTTTCAGCCATGGTGAGCGACCTTGGAGGACTGCAGCAAGTCCTTAAGTCCAGAGAACCTTGTGGCGTTCAGCTGGGATAAGACTACTTCCTGGACTGAGGAGAAGCGTGAAGAAACAAGGAGGATCTGACGGTTCAGGTACCACACGAGGTCCAGGACCCAGAGAGCCTGAGAGACCGCATTTAAAGGGCCAGCATCAAAACGACAGCTTTAACATTACATACATGGATCCATTGTAGCGTTGAACTCATCGGGGAGACGCTTTGAGTTTAGCAGCTTGTCCAATGAGCAGCATGAACTCACCCAGCGCGTCACTCATCCAGGGGACGTGTGACTCGAGGTCGGCGGTGAGCTCTGGGAGCTCATCCAGGAGGTTGGAGGACTGCTTCTGAACGTAGAACACACCCACGTGCTCCTGCAGCAACAGAACACCTATTACCTGAGAGGTGAAGGCCGGGACGCAGTAGAACCAGAGTAGACATTGATATAACGCGTGATAATTGATTGGCGGGGGCGGAGCCTCTCACCTTCCCCTCGATGATGTCGAGCACCGAGGAGAAGCTCATGCGTCTCTCCTCAGGCATCACGAAGCGCTCCCCGTTAACCGCATCAGCAAAGCCGTTGGGCGTCACTGCCACGCTGATGACCTTTGACCCCACCTTCTTCCTAAGGACGACAGGAAGCCGATGTGAGGCTGCATTCAGACGCCACAAAAGACGAAGAGCGGCGTCCTCCTCACCGCAGGTACTCCGGCGTCCACCTGGTCAGAGCCGGCCAATGGTTGCAGGCATTGCGGATGATGCAGGGCTTGTTTGGACCAATCCAGTCGCGGTAAAACTGCAGTGGGTCAGGTGACCCGTCCAGGAAAGGCACAGATTGGTTCAGATACAGATCTGAAAGGTAATCAATAAATAGACAACCTGCCACTGTTACTACCTGTCAGGAGCAGTACTTCTACACTAGCACTAGTCCCTACCCACCAGTACTAGCAGCCAGTAGTAGTACTTGAAGTATCCATAGCATTTGTGCGTATTTAACAGTGCGAGTAGTAGCAGTGCTGTAGTGGTACTACTAGTACTAGTCGCAGGGCTAGCAGTAGTACTAGGAGTAGTACGGGCAGTAGAGCTAGTAGTATTACTAGCAGTAGGACTAGCTGTAGTAGTAGCAGTAGAGCTAGATGTAGTACCAGCAGTAGGACTAGGAGTAGAGCTAGATGTAGTACTAGATGTAGTACAAGCAGTAGAGCTAGATGTAGTACTAGCTGTAGTACTAGCAGTAGGAGTAGAGTTAGATGTAGCACTAGCAGAAGTACTAGCAGTAGAGCTAGATGTAGTACTAGCAGTAGTACTAGCGGTAGAGCTAGATGTAGTACTAGCAGTAGAGCTAGATGTAGTACTAGCTGTAGGACTAGCAGTAGTACTAGCAGTAGAGCTAGATGTAGTACTAGCTGTAGGACTAGCAGTAGTACTAGCTGTAGGACTAGCAGTAGTACTAGCTGTAGAGCTAGATGTAGTACTAGCAGTAGTACTAGCAGTAGAGCTAGATGTAGTACTAGCAGTAGTACTAGCAGTAGGACTAGCAGTAGTACTAGCAGTAGGACTAGCAGTAGAGCTAGATGTAGTACTAGCTGTAGGACTAGCAGTAGTACTAGCAGTAGAGCTAGATGTAGTACTAGCTGTAGGACTAGCAGTAGTACTAGCTGTAGTACTAGCTGTAGGACTAGCAGTAGTACTAGCTGTAGAGCTAGATGTAGTACTAGCAGTAGGACTAGCAGTAGTACTAGCAGTAGGACTAGCAGTAGTACTAGCAGTAGGACTAGCAGTAGAGCTAGATGTAGTACTAGCTGTAGGACTAGCAGTAGTACTAGCAGTAGAGCTAGATGTAGTACTAGCTGTAGGACTAGCAGTAGTACTAGCTGTAGTACTAGCTGTAGGACTAGCAGTAGTACTAGCTGTAGAGCTAGATGTAGTACTAGCAGTAGGACTAGCAGTAGTACTAGCAGTAGAGCTAGCAGTAGTACTAGCAGTAGTACTAGCTGTAGGACTAGCAGTAGTACTAGCTGTAGTACTAGCTGTAGGACTAGCAGTAGTACTAGCTGTAGAGCTAGATGTAGTACTAGCAGTAGGACTAGCAGTAGTACTAGCAGTAGAGCTAGCAGTAGTACTAGCAGTAGTACTAGCTGTAGTCTCACCATGAGCCTCTTGTGAAAACTCAGCCACACGTTTCCTCAAAGACTCCATCTTGTTCCTACGTCATCACAGATAAACAACCGGAAGTTTGAAACACCTGCGATGTGATCAGGTATCGATTTATCGTTCATCGATCACCAATGAAGTCCTTCAGGAGACCACGGCGCCATGCCGCTCTGTTTACACCCGCTGCGCATGCGCAGAACTTCGTCCCTGGAGCGAATAAGGTGAGAAGGTTCCCCCTGCAGGTGGGAGGATGAAATAAGGTAAGAATTTAAAATGAGTTGTAAACTAAGTATACGAAGGGTATGAAGGAGATAACAAGTGTTTACTTGTGTTTACTTTATTTCCATCATGTAATGGTTTGTAGTTCACTGTGTCCTTCAGTTCACACACTGGGAAGTCGTGGAGGACCTTCTCAGCTGAAATCTGTTGATGAGCTCAGGATTGGAGGCACCTGTGCAGCTCTCTGTGTGGACCCAGAAGGTTCCGGATCAGGTCCTGGATCCAGAATACAGTCCGATGGTGCTTCTCTCATGGACGAGTCGGCACTGGAACGTTACTTTGATGACTCCATTGCAAATGTGAGTAGAGAGGTGAAGTAGAGGAGCTTTGCGTTGATCATCAGGGAACATGTGATGAGCTGAGAGTTAGGCCCAATCCCAGTGTCCCTCCTCACCTCTGACCGCTCAGGGCTTTAAACTGTGTAAATATGAAGAGACAGCATTTTGCTGCCACATATCACCTCATCATGACGACATCAAAAAATATGACTTAAACTGAGGGGGTTCATTTCAGATGCTTCACTCTGAATTAGCAAACGTATGATTTCATGTGTTTTTTTCTCCATCTTTAATCCTTAATGTTTAAAGATTCTACTTTTTATTTTGACCGTCTGAACACACGTGTGCCGTCCTCTTTGTTTACCTTTGTTTGGCCTCCATGCTTTCACAGTTATGCTGTTTTTAACGTCACAAATACTTGGGAAAGGTTTCAAAACGTTGTGACCGAACCCTCAGGTCCCCTTCAACGTCTGGGTCCGTTTCTCAGTACCGGACTCCCGTTGACTCCCAGACACATCTGGAACAGCAGCAGCAGCTCGTCTTTTTTGATGAATTTAATACAGTAATTCTTCCATCAAACCAGATGACTGCTTATGTTTCATTTAAAATAGAAAAACGCCATATATAGTAAAACACAGAGTAGGCTCACGTGTACGTACGTATGTATGTGTGTACATAAGTATTTATGCATGTACGTATGTACATACATACAGAAAAGGAAAGATTTCTATTGGCCCTAAACTGGTGTTGAGGGGGGGCAGGTTCTTCCCCCACCACACAAGACCCAGTCACTTACAATTTAAGGGTGTTCTAATCGTAATGTAAACAAAACGACCAAAGTGTGTGTGTGTGTGTGTGTGTGTGTGTGTGTGTGTGTGTGTGCAATGATTCTGTAGCACTAAGAAAAAGCTTTTGATTATCACATGTACGCATGCATGTATGTACCTACGGTACGTTGAGCAAAAACACTGATAAAGAGTAATCTTCCATCAGCTGACGGCTAATTTAAATTGTTAAATTGTTAAAATATGTATTAATTGTTTAATAAAGATTCACCTTTCACTGCAAAATAAAACAAGAAGGTGAAACTAACAACAATAATTTTTTTTGAATGAAACAACCTCTCAATAAAAGCACGATTGTTTTATTTGCAGGAAGCTGACTTTCTTCTGGAGGAGGAGCTGGACCTCCAGAGCCCGGCCCCCTCGGGACAGGGTCCCGCCCCCTCCCACCTACCTCCGAAGGCGGGGCTGAGCAGACAGGAGGAGCTCGACCTTAGCTTCTTACCTGATGAACTCAGTTTACGGGACGAGCAAAGTCGCCACGACAACACAGGTATGAACTCACCGATGACACGACAGGTAGCGTGCAGAGAAGACCAGGTCACATGATCACCTCTGTGCTTTGGGTCCAGTTGACAGTCAGACCGTCCCTCTGGACGTGTCTCAGGACAGCGGCATCAGCGGAGACTACAACTTCCAAGATCCCACAGCACAGTCCCAGCAGGGGCCGTCCATGTCCGGACCGGGGGCCGGGGTCTCCCCCTTCTACCCCATGACCCCCATGACCCCTATGACCCCTGTGACTGAGAGGTCAGGAATCATCCCCCAGCTACAGTAAGCTACTGCTTCCTCAGAAGTACTAGTGCTTCATTCGTACCTCATCTGTAGTACTAGTACTTTGAGTGTGTGTCCCACAGGAATATCGTCTCCACTGTGAACCTCGGCTGTCCTCTGGATCTCAAGTTCATCGCCCTCCAGGCCAGAAATGCAGAGTACAACCCCAAGGTACTGTAGTGTGTATGGGTCAGTTTTAGCTTAAGCACACAGTAAACATGGAGTGATTGTTGTTGTTGTTGTTTTCCAGCGTTTTGCGGCTGTCATCATGAGGATCAGAGAACCACGAACCACCACACTGATCTTCAGCTCCGGGAAGATGGTCTGTACAGGAGCCAAGAGGTCTGTCTGCCCACCTGATCACCTGGGGCCGGCATTTCAAAATGATCCCACAGGATTAATCCTCCTGGATTGGATTAAATCAGGATCAGATCCTAAAAACGGGCATTTCAAAGCAAATCTGATCCTGAAGATTCAGATTCAAATTTGGGAATCCAATCCTGCCTTTGATCTGGATTAAAGACTGTAGAGTATTTCAAAACTTTAGTGGGAAATCTGAATCGGTTTGATCCTAAAAATCAGGATGACCCTGATCCCACCTCGGAGGTGGATTTGAGGTTGGAACAGCATAAGTTTAACTGTTGCCAAAGTTCTGTTTAATACAGATATTTAAGTTTGAATATGAATGCCTTATTTAAGTAAGTCTTTTAAGTTATACCCACTGATAAAGGCCTCCAGTGAAGATCAGTGAAACGTATTTATTCACATGCATTGAGCTCACAAAAGGCCATTTGAAGCAGGTCTGTGTTAACTGACTGTTTTCTCTTTCCAGAAACATCTGTAAAGGAAAAACAAATATTAAGGCTTTAGGGCTGTCCCTTTTGTTAATAACTCATTCTTAAAAGATATGTACAACACATTTTAAAATGTACACATAATGCCTTGTGAGTAAATGCATTAAAATGTGGACTTTGGACTATAACTCGACTAAATAGACTAACACATTGTGACATTTAAACTGTACTTATAATGGCTCTTATCTATAATAAGTTGAAAATCAGCTTATTTCATGAAATTGTAATGTAATGCTAACTTGTTAGCTCCTTAACACAGAAGTCAATGGAGCAGCGTTAGCTCGCATTATCACAAACTCTGCTTTATTTGACTTCTCAGAGCTCTTCTTTCAACTTTGTGCTGATTTACGTAATTTGTTAACTCAATATATTGCTTCATCTAGTCTTAGGACGCATCAACACTTACCAAGTGTTACTAACCTGTTTCCTGTCTGTAATCCAGGGGGCGGGACAGAGTTGGAGATCTCAATCTGCCGATATCAGGATCACTCTGATCCAATCCGGCAAAGTTTTGAAATACCGGGATGGATCAGGTTGATCCGTGGCTGAGGACAGGGGGATTTGGTTATCCGGATCATTCTGATGTGGATTACACGTTTTGAAATACCGGCCTCCGGTTACCTGTCTGTGTGTTTACCTGTCTGTCTTTTACCTGTCTGCCCATCTACCACGCAGTGAGGATCAGTCTCGACTGGCAGCCAGGAAGTACGCTCGGGTGGTTCAGAAACTCGGTTTCCCCGCGCGCTTCATGGACTTTAAGATCCAGAACATGGTGGCCAGCTGTGACGTGTGCTTCCCCATCAGACTGGAGGGACTGGTTCTGACCCACCGGCAGTTCAGCAGGTAAAGACGAGACGGGCTCAGTCTAGATTATAATAAATACTGGAAGCAGGGGGAAACTGCTCGCCTAGCTCTGTCAAAAGAGAAAAAAATCAGTTAACATTTTAAAGAAGTTTACTTCTAGTGTCTGTTAGCTTCTAGATCCCGTTAGCCTGAAAGTCGGTTCTAGTATCTGTTAGCTTCTAGATCCCGTTAGCCTGGAAGTCGGTTCTAGTGTCTGTTAGCTTCTAGATCCCGTTAGCCTGAAAGTCGGTTCTAGTGTCTGTTAGCTTCTAGATCCCGTAAGCCTGAAAGTCGGTTCTAGTGTCTGTTAGCTTCTAGATCCCGTTAGCCTGAAAGTCGGTTCTAGTGTCTGTTAGCTTCTAGATCCCGTTAGCCTGGAAGTCGGTTCTAGTATCTGTTAGCTTCTAGATCCCGTTAGCCTGAAAGTCGGTTCTAGTGTCTGTTATCTTATTGTTATCTACTTGTTAGCTGTTTTCCTGAATAATTGGGTTATTGTGATGAATGCAATTACTACAAAGATAAAAAACTTCTTGGTCTCCACAGTTATGAACCGGAGCTGTTTCCAGGCCTCATCTATCGAATGGTGAAGCCTCGTATCGTCCTGCTCATCTTTGTGTCGGGGAAAGTGGTTTTGACCGGTAAAGAAACTCATATTAACGTTTGGAGTTCTTATAAGTCCCTTTATTCTCAAAGGTAACCACTGGTTTAGAGGGACCCAGCACTTGAATGTGGTTTAGAGGGCCCAAGCAGAAGAGGAGCGCTCACTTTAATCACCTTTAAACCACTGACTCCTGTTGTTGCCATAGAAACCAATGTGTTGTCCGACTGTCAGCTAAATGCTAATCTTTGTGCGTTAAGCGTATTTAACTCACAACAATCTGTGGATGTAATTATGAGATGGAAATATGAGTGTTTAGATTAATGCAGATGTCCTGATGCCTGACTTTGTTGTGGCACTCACTGTTTTATGAATAAAGTTGTAATAACTACAGAGCTGTGTGTTCGATTCCAGGAGCCAAAGAGCGAGAGGAGATCTACGAGGCGTTTGAAAACATCTACCCAATCCTGAAAGGTTTCAGGAAACAGTAACATCACTTCCTGTTTATCTGTAAATACATAATCTATTTTATTTTGGTTAGTGAGTCTCTGTTGAACGTTGTCCAGAAAGAAAATAAATGAGTTTAAAAATGTTCATTATATTCTTTCGAATCAGATTTAAGCTGATTCAATTTGAATAATTAAACACATGTATTTATTCATGTAATTATTTGTGTTAAATAATTCAGACTGTTACAGATGTTTTTCCTTCATGGACGTATTTAAATCTGATGTCACAAAACCTATAAATATAGGTTTGAATTATCAGTTTGAAGTTCAAATCATTTAAAACTTGTAACTTTTTTTAAATGTTTACGTACTACCTCATATTTCCATTGCATCAATCTCAGAATATTCAGTCTAACTTTTGATTTATTTACTTAATCTAAGTAACTATTTATAAATCTGAGTGTACAAAATTACTATTGTTTTATTTTGTAATTACTAACCTTTTACTTTTTTTGAATTTCTTATTGTTCCACAATTTTTAATAATCATGGGTAAATAACTAGTTAAGGTACTATAGGTTAAGTGAACTCAACAAAAACATATTGTATTTCTTCTACCCCCTACTCTTAAACATATTGTTCAGTTTTGCTGCAAATTTAAGTTAGTTACTTCACAGATTCAGTTAATTAAAACTAAATATAATCAACTAATAGATGACATTTTGTGACACCCACCAATGTGTTTTGTAACATTTACAAACAATATAGTTTAAAGTATATTTCATAGAAATGTTCTAACTTGTGTAGGGAAGTGAAATAGTTACATTCCACCCTCTATTTCGCTTTAGACAGGCTTCACAGCAGAGAATCGATTTAAGATGACGTTTCCTCCTTCTACGGATCGAGGCACAAATTGTGTGTCCTGTTTACAGGTGGGTGAGGAAATAATGAGTAATCAATGAGTTGGTTTGGATAAAGGACACTACAAATCTTTACAGGGTTGCAGACTTGATGCAGCGTCTCAATTCATTCTGTTCAGCTCGGATCTGTATTTTGTTTAGAGAGGCAACAGCAGTCTATTTAATGTGTACTTTTGTATGATGGGAAGTTTGCAATGCAAAGTTCTTGAAATATAATAATTCTGAAAATACCCGTGCGACCCACCTTCAATACTACTGCGACACACTAGAGGGTCGCGCCCCACAGTTTGAGAGACACTGGTGTTACTGAAGTTGCAGCATTTCCTTGACTCCGCCCACAACGATTACGTCACTTCATAAACAAACCTGTCACGTTTTTCAGAGAAAACCGGAAGTGGCGGACTCATCGTTTGCGGATCAAAACAAAAACACATCTGTTGGCTCGTTGTTTATTCTGGCCGTTAAAGCCACGTGACCGACATGGAGGGGTAGAACGCGCCGACAGCTCGTGCTAGCTTTATTACCCTAGCTTAGCTTAGCCAGTTAGCTTAGCTAGCCCCTAGCTGTCCCGTCCATGGCGTCCCCGGCGGGGCTCCAGACACTCGGCCCGGATCGCGCTGCCTCATCCTCCGGCGGCGGGAGGCCACCCCTCCGGCCCCTTCAGCCGCCCCCGGGTCCCTCCGCGCCGGGCTGCCTGATGGTGGAGTCGGTGGACGACGCGGAGGGTCTGTACGTGGCGGTAGAGCGGTGCCCGCTGTGCAGCACCTCCCGCCGCAGGCTGACCTGCGCCCGCTGCGTCAAGGCCGGAGACTTCGTGTCCCTCGACGGGAGGAACGCCGAGAGGTAGGTCCGGTGTGAGGAGCTCTGCATGCGGCTGGTGAAGCGACTTTCTCCGCTTCCAGCTGCGGCAATGACGTCATTATTCAAAGAAACATGGATTCCAACAAATCATCAACTTTTAGTGATTCACATCATTGGAGGAATAAACAAGTGCTGCAGATCACGATGCGAGGTTTAAAACAGAATGAAAAGTGAATATAATGAGAACAATACTCATATGTTCAGTTCGGATCTGTCCTCATGTCAGAAAAACAAGGCCTCCACGGGACCACCAGGGGACCCTGTGTTCCCCCTACCATTATAACAGCCCCCCCCCACGCTGATTGAGCTGCAACACGTGTGTGCGTGTGTCTGTAGACGTGCACACGCTTACCAGTGGACCGACTCCAGCACCCCCCCCTGAAGTAGTAAACCTAAAGGAAACACTGGGACCACCAGGGGGTCACAGCGAGGCCTCCTGGGTACCACGGCAACAAAATGAGCAACGATGACATCATTCCTCATGCTGATCGGATCATCTACATATTCCACTGTTTTGTTCTGCAGGTACATTGAAAAGTTGGAGCGACTGAAGAAGCTGAAGGAAGAAAAGGAGCAGCTGCAACGAAGGTGAACATAAAGACATGGTGATGTTAATATCAGCACCTTTAGACCATAACACGCATGGTTTGGTGCACAGAAACATCAGTGGAAAGTCCTTCAAATGCTAACGTTAATACGGCTACATAAACCTAGAGGACGTTGTCTCTCCTCATAGAGTCCTCCAGGACATGGACAGGAAGCAGCAGGCTGATGAGATGGTGAGTTTTGACTGGTCCTGTACACACACACACAGTGCTTTGCATAAGAGCTTCATCTTCTAGCAGGACGATGACCCTCAACACAGAGCCAGAGCTACGATGGAATGTTCACATCAAAGCATGTTCATGGTTTAAAAGAATGTGTGTATTTATATATATTTACATACGTGTGTGTTGATAATTTGTACTGATGAAGTGATGCCGCTTGCTCTCAGAAATGGAAGATCATGTCGTGTAAGATGAAGATTGAGCAGCTGAAGGAAGCCGTCGCTGGGGGCAACGAGGAGGTAAAGGCTGGTGAGTCATTTTGATGTATTCTCATCATTTTGTCCGTTTAGGTGATTTTTCTAGAAGTGTTTTGTTGTTTGCAGAAGTAACTGCAGAAGTTCAAGGTCTGTTAGTCCTCTCATGAAGCCTCCTCCTCCGTGACCTCCTGCAGATAAGGAGCTCCTGCTGCGCTGCCACGAGGAGAGCCAGCGGCTGCAGCGCCGGGCCGGACGTCACCAGGAGAAACGGGACAAGATCGAGCGGCACAACGGGCGCCTCGGGGACCTGCTGGAGAGACGCAGCCGGGAGCTGCAGGGACGCCTCGGACAGCTGGCGGCTCTGAGACGAGACCACATCCTGGAGCTCACCACCCACATCTTCCACACCCAGGAGGACAAGCAGGGCAGCAGGTGAGCCCCCCGGGGCCCGGAGGGGTCGGGGGTCTGGAGGAGTGTGAGGTCCAGAGGGGCCCGGGGCCTCTTCAATGAAAGGTGCCAACACACCTGTCCTCTGGCCCTGCGTGTGTCCCTCAGAGACCCCGCGGACGTGGTGGCGGAGTGCGACCCCGCGTTGACCTCCAGCACGGTGAGCGAGCTGGCCGAAGCCCGGAGGACCACCTACCTGTCGGGCCGCTGGATCTGGGACGACCAGAACGGAGAGACCAGCATCAGCATCACGGGGCCTCCTGTCACCCTGCCCAGCAACGGGGACTGCTCCGCCTACTACAGCTGGGTGGAGGAGAAGAGCACCAACCAGGGCCCAGGTGAGGGAGGGGGGGCTTCCTCGGGTACAAATAGTTGATGAATCAACCATTCGACCAATCGGCTGACCTTTGACCCCTGTCTCTTCAGAGCTGGACCACATCAACCCGGCCCACACCATCAGCGCTGCTCTCTGCTACTCCACCCAGCTCGTCACCGTCCTGTCTCACATCCTGGACGTCAACCTGCCCAAGAAACTCTGCAACAGGTGAGACAGGAGACGCCTGCTGCTGCGTTCAGGGCCTCGTTACAACGTCTGTAAAACGCGGCGTCAACTACTTTGAACCAGTCTGATTTCTCCTGTTTTCTTCAGTGAGTTCTGTGGAGAGAACCTCAGCCGGTACCGCTTCACCAGAGCCCTGAACAAACTCAACACCAACATCCTCCACCTGTGCTTCTCCCAGGTCGGACTCACAGAGACTCAGAGACCCTCTAATATGAAGGCTAAACAAAAAGTGGACCTGGTTTCTCCTTCTGTGTGTCTTCAGCACGTGGACAGTGAGAAGCTCCACCCACATCACACGCTGAGGAACATCATGTTTCTGGTTTCCCCCGACAACACCGACCTGGGCAGGTGTGTCTTTGTCTGAACGCAGACACGCGCTGTGATGTAAGCCGTTTGTTGGACGTATCTGACGGGTTCTGTTGTGATTCTGCTCCAGAACGGGTCCGTTTGAGGTGAGCGCCGACCTGGAGGAGTCGATGGAGTTCGTGGAGCCGGAGGCCGCCGGTCCAGCAGAGGAGAGCGGAGACGAGGCGGTGACGGACGAGGAGACGGACCTGGGGACGGACTGGGAGACTGTGCCGAGTCCTCGGTTCTGTGACATCCCATCGCAGGTAGAACACCCGGACCCACCTGGACCCACCTGTCCTCGGCTCAGACAGGTCCGTCACGTGGGTAAAACTACATAACGTGTCTCTTCCTCCTCCAGTCCATGGATCTTTCCCAGAGTGCATTGCAAGTGTCCCAGCCCTCTGCTAACGCTGGAGGGATGATCTCGTCTGCTGCAGCCTCCGTCACCTCCTGGTTCAGAGCTTACACGGGCCAGCGCTGAGCGCCCGGAACCACGCCACCCGAACCGGGTCAGGTCTCCGACTTTGGACCGGGGTCAGAGGTCATCGGCTGTACGAGGATGTCGACATGCAGTCCGACACTGATGTCCTGTACGAGGTGTCCTCTACAGGAGCAGGTGGGTCGGACCGAAGATGAAACGCATGAGCGGAGTTAAAATATTTCTTTGTTGAGACGAGAATGTTCGTGTTCTTCTTTCAAAGGAACAAAGTATGTTTTAAAGTTTGTGTATTAAAACAATTTAAAATAAAATCCTGTTTTTTGGACACTTTTCATGTTGATCTTTTTTTTTAAAGACTTGTCTTTAATAAGAAAGGAATGTCCCTCCCTGCTTTTCATCCACGTCTCATTCAACTGATTCTGTCAACAAAAGGGCTCCAAAGCTGGTTAAATATAACATCATAATAATAATAATAATAATTATAATATAAAAGATGAAACGGCAGCTGTAGACGAGTAATAACAGTAACTTTACTAACAACATTTAACCCTATTCATCTTTGCACGTGACAGTTTGGTGCACAGATCCGTTGAGCTGCAGATTAGCATGTTAGCTATGTTTGGTATGCAGCGCTGCAGAGGAACTGATCCCAGAACACGGAGCCGTGTGAAGGTTCTACGATCAGATCCAAGCTGTTGTGACGACGTTTGTCCACTAGAGGCCGCCGGCAAGTTCAAACGTCGCAAATTACACTTCCAACTTGAAACGTCCCATCAAATCAAAATACGTCTTTTTGTTTTCACACCTGTGGGCGTCTTTCTCTACGATGTTTTGGACTTTTTAAGTAAATTCCTGGAGATCCGATGCAAGAGGCCGACTGTCGGGCTCCTCATCTTCTCCACGTGGACCAAGTATGTTGTTTGAGGCGGAACAGCTTTGATGTAGCTACAGATTAAACCACGAAGACATCTGAAGGTTTGTCCTCTGAGGAGCAGGAATCGTTCTAAATCCATCCTGGTATTTAGAACGATTCTGACGGCATCACTTTTTCAAGTAAACATTCATTCATTCACAAGCCGCTTCAGGAAACTACTTCACCTCTGGAGCTTTGGGCCAAATAACATCTTCTTCAGATGATTGTCCTTAAACTCGAGATGTGTAGATTTAGCATTGCGGTTAGATGTCTCACTCCAACCCAAATCCCCGAACCAACCTTCTGACCAAATCTACTTCAGCCATTTAGCAGATTATTGTATTAGATTAAATAGAATTCTGGAGCTTTCTAACAGAAGTGACGAAACTTGTTTCTGTGAGTCGACTCATTGATCCATGCAGAATCCACCAGGATTACTGTGTGTGCGTGTGTGTGTGTGTGTGTGGGGGGGGGTATATAAGATGTGGGAGTGTTGTTCAGTAGCAGGTTTTGGTTTCAGGATGAATTCTGCTGTTCTGGTTCTGCTGCTGTTATTCTGTTTGTCACCAGCCATCGGTTGGGGACAGTTGGTGGATTCTGTCCCTCAAAAGCAGGTATTGGAGACTAGATTAGAAGATGTTATGTTAACAGAGGAGGACATGAAGATGGAGGAAGACGACGTGACGACCAGATCGGACGGCCTGAGGACCGAGGCCAGCGTCACTCCGGAGCTCACTGTCCTCTGGGACGAGCTGCGGGGTCTGAAGGAGCTGGTCCTCAGCGTGAAGACGGTGGAGGTGGAGCGGCGTCAGGCCCTGAGGAGCATGGAGAGCCGGCTGAGGGACCGGGAGGTGGAGGCCTGGCTGCAGAGACGCAGCCTGGACGGACTGGAGGAGACAGCGGTTCGGCAGAAGGAGGAGCTGAGAAGCACTGAGGAAATGATGGAGGCCGACAGGAAGCTTCTGACGGAGCTGAACTCTGATCTGAAGAGGAAGATGGAGGAGCTGGAGGGGCAGAGCAGAGGTTGGTGAAGGAGTTTAAAAGCTCTATAAAAATGATCCTCATTAGTTTTTGTACTAGAGAAGCTCAACACCAGAGACGGTGAAGACTTTGTTTACAGAAACCATCATGACTTCTGTGAGCTCATAAAAGATCATGAATGAGAAGACTGCATGAAAAATGTAGTATTAATGACATGTTCATAGGACCCAAGATGGAACCTTGTGGGACACCGTTAGTTTCTAAAGTCTCCCATGAGACAAAACCGGGTCAGAACTAGAACCGACATTTTGGGTACTCTTCATAAAAATATATGAAGCATTACTGTCTTGGCTACAATAAGCCAAAATGCACTTGAAACTACTCCAAACACAACTTTATTCAATGTAATGAATATTTATATTCTTCTCAGAGAAACCTACAGTAATGAACCCACCACCTCTTTGCAGCGATGAATCAGAAATATGGACACAGATATGCATCCTTGCATTAAGAGTCCTGGCTACAAAAAGCCATTATCCACTTTAAAATACTCCAAACACAACTTTAGCCAGTGGAGTAAGAGTAAAAAACATATTCCATGCAAATCAGTCCAGAGACTTGGCACTTGGTTATACAAAAGCCAAACTATTTTTTGATGCTAAATGCTATGACAATAAATGACGAGTAGGTTGTGCTGAATCATTTCTCTCAGACAAAAGCCACCAAGCCATCAATTCTACAGAAGTTATGGACTAAATCCACTTGGAGCGAGCAGAAGGGAAGACGTTCGTCTGCCATGAGGCCTCCGCAACTACGAGTAGTTTATCCTTACTCTATCAACCTGAAACTTGACATGTGTACCGTCACGTAGATTTAGCCTTGTTTATAAGTCTTTTATGGGATTTATAGGGCTGTGACATTTTTGAATCTCTAAATTTGAACTTTTTCTTGACAGTAACATGAACTGACCCTTACACATTATAGCACTCAGATGGGTTCCCTTTATCCCCACAAATTGACAAAGTAGTTCCAGAGTTGATACACTTTATCATGGATGTGCCTTTTTCAGAGCGAGGGCCAAAAATCAGGTTAAAAAAGCTAGAATATACAACTTAGACACTAAGTTATTGTGAAGTTATTGTTTTCATAATATTGGTAAAACTACATAAGATGTCTCTTCCTCCTCCAGTCCATGGATCTTTCCCAGAGTGCATTGCAAGTGGAGGGACAGGAGCAAACATTTTTCTTTAGGGTCCGTTGCATTTGTGACGTCAGTATTGTTTTTGCTTAATGGTGGTCAGGTTGACCACTAGAACGGGTCAAGAGCTCCAAACAGCTGGTGAGGTGCTCCATGAACAGCTAGCGTGGTATCAATTACTTTGGTTAATTATTGGTTGTTAATAAAAACGTTAAAAATCACGTTGGTTATTCATCATTTTGGTTAATTAATGATGTTAATAACTTGGATGATTAATAACTTTGGTTATAAATAACGTTGGTTAATTAATAACCTCGTCAGCTCTGGCGTTGGAGCTTCCCTTCCTGCAGACCAGACTGAGGGCGACTGAGACCACTGTGGAGCAGCTGAGGAGAAAAAGCACAGGTCGCCATCTTCATCATCTTTATCATCATCATCTGAGTATCAACGTTTACAGTTTGTTTCTTTGTGACCTGATTAGGAAACTTTGGAGGTCAGATTCACAAGTTGAAGACTTGGACAGAAGGCAGGAAGCCTCGTGGCTTTGAATGTAACTTGATGACTCGTGTTGTGTTTGGTCAGGAATCAGAAACAGTTATTGCCAAAATATGTTAGACATACAAGGTTTGACATGGTGGTCATTAGCAAGTAGGAAACTAAATCATTGACATCAATGGAGTTATTCATGTCAAGATTAATAACTATAATTAATACAGCGGGGCTCCATCCTGAGATCGGGGACCAATAACCAAATTCTGTACTCAGTAGGTCAATAGCCAGCGTAGTACTATTACCTCTGCTTGGCGACCAATCAGATCTCCATATTGAGAAGAAGACTACTGCCGACTTACCACCTCCGGCTTTTTATTTGGCCTGAATGAGAACAAACACTTTGGTCCAGCTTTCAAATGAATGTGACCAAGAACACACTAAATCACTTAATTTCAGTGCACCATGAAAAGGAAATTATTTATTAACCATGAAATGAACAAGAAAAGACACATTTGCAATGAGTGGGCTGAATGAACCACCAATTCTAACTATTGTCCTAATCGACTGTTACAACACTAACGTAACAAATGTAAGTGCAGTTCAGCTCTGAAGGTCATGTGACTCCAGTCATGTGATGGTTTAACTGAATACTGTGATGCTTTGTAGCGACTCTATACTACTCTACCATATACCCCACGACCAGTCTATACTGATCAACCATATACCCCATGACCAGTCTATACTGATCAACCACGACCAGTCTATACTGATCAACCATGACCAGTCTATACTAGTCCACCATATACCCCACGACCAGTCTATACTGATCAACCACTCTATACTGACCACTCTACATGACCACTCTATACTAGTCTACCATATACCCCACGACCAGTCTATACTGATCAACCATGACCAGTCTATACTAGTCCACCATATACCCCACGACCAGTCTATACTGATCAACCACTCTATACTGGCCACTCTACATGACCACTCTATACTAGTCTACCATATACCCCACGACCAGTCTATACTGATCAACCATGACCACTCTATACTAGTCTACCATATACCCCACGACCAGTCTATACTACTCTAACATATACCCCACGACCAGTCTATACTGATCAACCATGACCACTCTATACTAGTCTACCATATACCCCACGACCAGTCTATACTACTCTACCATATACCCCACGACCAGTCTATACTGATCAGCCATGACCAGTCTATACTAGTCTACCATATACCCCACGACCAGTCTATACTACTCTACCATATACCCCACGACCAGTCTATACTGATCAACCATGACCAGTCTATACTGATCAACCATGACCACTCTATACTAGTCTACCATATACCCCACGACCAGTCTATACTGATCAACCATGACCAGTCTATACTAGTCTACCATATACCCCACGACCAGTCTATACTGATCAACCATGACCAGTCTATACTGATCAACCATGACTAGTCTATACTAGTCTACCATATACGTTGACCTTCGGTTTGTTTCCACAGTTCTTGCAGTCAGATTGTGTCACACTGAGAGTCTGATGGAGGAGCTGACGAGGCAGTCTTTAGGTCAGATTCACCTCTTGGTTTCCTGTACCCTGATGGATCATTACTAATCAATATGTAAACATGGGTTGATTAACAACATATAATGTAGCTGTGAGCAGATCTAATGTGTCTTTACATAAGTTATCTTAAAGCTCTAATTTTCCAGCGTTCCAGGATTCTAACAGTTCCTCTCAGGCTGCATCGTCCGAGCTGGAGGAGCTGAACACAAATACTCGAGGTGACCGTACTGATCCACCGATTATTCACCAATTAGTGAGGATGCTGCTCACATCGATCAATTATTACAGTTACAAGACGTGTGTTCCTCTTTGTGTATAGATTGAAAACGTGCTGCTGCAGACAAAATTACACTTATGTGTCTGTCTGTCTCCATCTCTGTCTCTAAAGTAACACACAGACAGATGTAGCACACATTGTGAGAGTGAAACAGATGCAATACACGGTGTGAAAGAGTGAGAGAGACTTTACACACAGTGAGACTAATGTAACACAGAATGTGAGAGAGTGAGACTAATGTTACACAAAATGTGAGAGAGTGAGACTGTATGTAAATGTAACAACGAAAGAGAGGGAGAGAGAGATTTTTGACTTTTAAAAACCTTTATTAGGGGTTAGGGTCAATATCAACATGAGGACAATCTAACAGGTAAATAATATAAAATGTGTCTAGTGTAATCAATTAGGTGATCTGGACTCCGCCGTAGTCCTCCATCTCCTTCTGTCAGTGGGCCCCCCCCCCCCCCGCTCAGGAACCTCCTCAGCCGGACTGACGCCCCACTCGGTCCCGGTAGTGCTCCCCCGTTCCTGGTTGAGCTTGAGGAGGAGCTTCCTCAGCCTGAAGACCTCCTGCTGGATGCTCCTCTCGTTCTTGGTGGCCAGCAGGTGGAACTCCTTCACCTGCCCCATCCCGTACCTGCTGGTGACCGTCCCACCTGAGGAGACGCCCGGCACCCTCCCAGTTCTGGTCCTGAGAGAAGGGGGTCTTCACTGGACAACCCCTCGCCAGGCGTCCCTCTCCACCTCAACGGAAACACCTCCCATCGTCCGATGTAGCGAACATCACATATTCAAACCCCTCGATCCTCACCTTGGTCACCAGGTTGAGAGCCTGGGCCTGTGGATGTGTCTCCTGTGAGACACCACATGTCTCAGCAGAGAAGACCTGCACCCTGAGGACACTTTCCTCATCTGGGACACCACCTTCCCGTTCACCTTGCGAGCATTCTGCACGCTGTCCACGTAGATGACCAACGCATGGTTCATCCGTGCAGCAGACTTTACGCTACCGTGACCCACCAACCCCCCCACGGCGCGAGCTTCAGGCCGCCCTTCCTCATTAACCCCGTGAGGTCCATCGTGCAGCACGCTGATCGGCTGAAAACAAACACAAACTAACACAGAAAGAAACAAAAGACACACATACACACCAGAAATACCCGAAAATAAACGAAATAACATGACAATTCACGTCACGCAATTCACTCAGAGAGAAAGAGGGAGAGAGAATGAGAGTAAACCAAAGCACTCAGAGCAAGTGAAAGGAATCTTTGTGATCAAAACATTGAGTACTTATTTTTTATACCTGTAAAATTGGATGAATCCAACAGAACTGTGCTGCTGGTCTGAGTGACAGCAATCCATGAGTGAGACTTCAATACAAACATTTGAGTTGAAAGGTTTAAGACACAAACAGAACAAAATAATCTTTATAAAGGCATAAGAGGGGAAATCTGTGAATAGTTTAAATCTGCCCTCAACACAACAGTGTTTACAAAGAGAAGTTAAAGATGTGTAGTCAAACTCTGGAGGATCTATGATGGTTCCCAGTTCAACTTTCCTTGGTGGAGTCCAGACTGACAGAGAACCACAACAACACCACAGGTATATTTATATCCCTTAATCAAACTAATCCCACAGGTGTTAACCAGATGTTTACTGTTTTCTCTTCAGAGCTGGAGGTCAGACTGAGAGTCAGTGAGGAACATCTGTATAAGCTGAAGAGGGAAAATACAGGTAACACTCTGAAGGCTTTAGAGTATCTGAATATTAGTACATTTTATCTTAATAAAGTGACACAAAGTGGAACATGATTTATTTGAGCTCCAACTGTAGATGTAATTATTCTTCTCACTGAAGTTGTAGAGGATCCAGTGAGGTTCCCTGAGGAACTCCATCTTCCTGATGGTCATTGTAGGAACCTTTTCATGATTTTGAAATATACAGGAATTCTAGCCTCCACTATTCAAAACGCAATGAAATGCCTTGATTGGTATTGTATAGTAGATGTATGTTTCTGCTTCTGCTCTGGACAACCCCGATGGTTCTTGTAGGAACCTTAGGTTTTAGAGGGTTCTTTAAGGAACCTGCTCCTCCTCTGAGCTCAGTAAGAGACTAATAATATAAAGTTGTATTTTTTTTCAACTGATCACAATATGCGTTATTGTTGTATTTTCTTTTAAATCTTAGACATTTGATGATTCTGCGTTTGTGTTTCAGTTCAGTCTGTCCAACTTTCCTCGATGGAGTCCAAACTGCAAGAGAACCTCAACAACACCACAGGTAGAGTCATATTTACAGTAGTTATTCAAGTATCTATCAATGATGTAGTATGTGATCGATATAGACTTTACTGAATACTTTAAATACCGACCCATTAAATATATGAATAAATCCATTGTGAGTGTCCATCAGCTCTGGAGGTCAGACTGAGATCGAGTGAGACACAGCGGGAGCAGCTGCAGAACCGCACTGCAGGTAACATCATCCACTCTCCATGATTACTTTCAATAAATAGAAAAATAAACCATTAAATCAAACATGCTGCATTTGCATTTCAGCTCTAGAGGTCAGACTGAGAGTCAGTGAGGAACATCTGGAGAACCTGAAGACTGAAAACACAGGTAATACTCTAGTTAATAATACTCTAGTTGAAATATACAGGATTTCTAGCCTCCACTATTAACGACGCAATCAAATGCCTTGATTGGTATTGTATAGTAGATGTATGTTTCTGTTTCTGCTCTGTTTTTTCCATAAAAGTCGTCCAAATGTCACAAGTTGGTTGTGTTGATTTTATTTGTGTTTTCAGTTCAGTCTGTTCAACTTTCCTTGGTGGAGTCCAGACTGACAGAGAACCACAACAACACCACAGGTACATTTATATCCCTTAATCAAACTAACCCCACAGGTGTTAACCAGATGTTTACTGTTTTCTCTTCAGAGCTGGAGGTCAGACTGAGAGTCAGTGAGGAACATCTGTATAAGCTGAAGAGGGAAAATACAGGTAACACTCTGAAGGCTTTAGAGTATCTGAATATTAGTACATTTTATCTTAATAAAGTGACACAAAGTGGAACATGATTTATTTGAGCTCCAACTGTAGATGTAATTATTCTTCTCACTGAAGTTGTAGAGGATCCAGTGAGGTTCCCTGAGGAACTCCATCTTCCTGATGGTCATTGTAGGAACCTTTTCATGATTTTGAAATATACAGGAATTCTAGCCTCCACTATTCAAAACGCAATGAAATGCCTTGATTGGTATTGTATAGTAGATGTATGTTTCTGCTTCTGCTCTGGACAACCCCGATGGTTCTTGTAGGAACCTTAGGTTTTAGAGGGTTCTTTAAGGAACCTGCTCCTCCTCTGAGCTCAGTAAGAGACTAATAATATAAAGTTGTATTTTTTTTCAACTGATCACAATATGCGTTATTGTTGTATTTTCTTTTAAATCTTAGACATTTGATGATTCTGCGTTTGTGTTTCAGTTCAGTCTGTCCAACTTTCCTCGATGGAGTCCAAACTGCAAGAGAACCTCAACAACACCACAGGTAGAGTCATATTTACAGTAGTTATTCAAGTATCTATCAATGATGTAGTATGTGATCGATATAGACTTTACTGAATACTTTAAATACCGACCCATTAAATATATGAATAAATCCATTGTGAGTGTCCATCAGCTCTGGAGGTCAGACTGAGATCGAGTGAGACACAGCGGGAGCAGCTGCAGAACCGCACTGCAGGTAACATCATCCACTCTCCATGATTACTTTCAATAAATAGAAAAATAAACCATTAAATCAAACATGCTGCATTTGCATTTCAGCTCTAGAGGTCAGACTGAGAGTCAGTGAGGAACATCTGGAGAACCTGAAGACTGAAAACACAGGTAATACTCTAGTTAATAATACTCTAGTTGAAATATACAGGATTTCTAGCCTCCACTATTAACGACGCAATCAAATGCCTTGATTGGTATTGTATAGTAGATGTATGTTTCTGTTTCTGCTCTGTTTTTTCCATAAAAGTCGTCCAAATGTCACAAGTTGGTTGTGTTGATTTTATTTGTGTTTTCAGTTCAGTCTGTTCAACTTTCCTTGGTGGAGTCCAGACTGACAGAGAACCACAACAACACCACAGGTACATTTATATCCCTTAATCAAACTAACCCCACAGGTGTTAACCAGATGTTTACTGTTTTCTCTTCAGAGCTGGAGGTCAGACTGAGAGTCAGTGAGGAACATCTGTATAAGCTGAAGAGGGAAAATACAGGTAACACTCTGAAGGCTTTAGAGTATCTGAATATTAGTACATTTTATCTTAATAAAGTGACACAAAGTGGAACATGATTTATTTGAGCTCCAACTGTAGATGTAATTATTCTTCTCACTGAAGTTGTAGAGGATCCAGTGAGGTTCCCTGAGGAACTCCATCTTCCTGATGGTCATTGTAGGAACCTTTTCATGATTTTGAAATATACAGGAATTCTAGCCTCCACTATTCAAAACGCATTGAAATGCCTTGATTGGTATTGTATAGTAGATGTATGTTTCTGCTTCTGCTCTGCACAACCCCGATGGTTCTTGTAGGAACCTTAGGTTTTAGAGGGTTCTTTAAGGAACCTGCTCCTCCTCTGAGCTCAGTAAGAGACTAATAATATAAAGTTGTATTTTTTTTCAACTGATCACAATATGCGTTATTGTTGTATTTTCTTTTAAATCTTAGACATTTGATGATTCTGCGTTTGTGTTTCAGTTCAGTCTGTCCAACTTTCCTCGATGGAGTCCAAACTGCAAGAGAACCTCAACAACACCACAGGTAGAGTCATATTTACAGCAGTTATTCAAGTATCTATCAATGATGTAGTGTGTGATCGATATAGACTTTACTGAATACTTTAAATACCGACCCATTAAATATATGAATAAATCCATTGTGAGTGTCCATCAGCTCTGGAGGTCAGACTGAGATCGAGTGAGACACAGCGGGAGCAGCTGCAGAACCGCACTGCAGGTAACATCATCCACTCTCCATGATTACTTTCAATAAATAGAAAAATAAACCATTAAATCAAACATGCTGCATTTGCATTTCAGCTCTAGAGGTCAGACTGAGAGTCAGTGAGGAACATCTGGAGAACCTGAAGACTGAAAACACAGGTAATACTCTAGTTAATAAAGTGACACAAGGTGGTAATTGCTCTTCTGACTGAAGTTGTAGAGGATCCAGTGAGGTTCCCTGAAGAACTCCATCTTCCTGATGGTCATTGTAGGAACTTTTTCATGATTTTGAAATATACAGGATTTCTAGCCTCCACTATTAACGACGCAATCAAATGCCTTGATTGGTATTGTATAGTAGATGTATGTTTCTGTTTCTGCTCTGTTTTTTCCATAAAAGTCGTCCAAATGTCACAAGTTGGTTGTGTTGATTTTATTTGTGTTTTCAGTTCAGTCTGTTCAACTTTCCTTGGTGGAGTCCAGACTGACAGAGAACCACAACAACACCACAGGTACATTTATATCCCTTAATCAAACTAACCCCACAGGTGTTAACCAGATGTTTACTGTTTTCTCTTCAGAGCTGGAGGTCAGACTGAGAGTCAGTGAGGAACATCTGTATAAGCTGAAGAGGGAAAATACAGGTAACACTCTGAAGGCTTTAGAGTATCTGAATATTAGTACATTTTATCTTAATAAAGTGACACAAAGTGGAACATGATTTATTTGAGCTCCAACTGTAGATGTAATTATTCTTCTCACTGAAGTTGTAGAGGATCCAGTGAGGTTCCCTGAGGAACTCCATCTTCCTGATGGTCATTGTAGGAACCTTTTCATGGTTTTGAAATATACAGGATTTCTAGCCTCCACTATTCAAAACGCAATGAAATGCCTTGATTGGTATTGTATAGTAGATGTATGTTTCTGCTTCTGCTCTGCACAACCCCGATGGTTCTTGTAGGAACCTTAGGTTTTAGAGGGTTCTTTAAGGAACCTGCTCCTCCTCTGAGCTCAGTAAGAGACTAATAATATAAAGTTGTATTTTTTTTCAACTGATCACAATATGCGTTATTGTTGTATTTTCTTTTAAATCTTAGACATTTGATGATTCTGCGTTTGTGTTTCAGTTCAGTCTGTCCAACTTTCCTCGATGGAGTCCAAACTGCAAGAGAACCTCAACAACACCACAGGTAGAGTCATATTTACAGCAGTTATTCAAGTATCTATCAATGATGTAGTGTGTGATCGATATAGACTTTACTGAATACTTTAAATACCGACCCATTAAATATATGAATAAATCCATTGTGAGTGTCCATCAGCTCTGGAGGTCAGACTGAGATCGAGTGAGACACAGCGGGAGCAGCTGCAGAACCGCACTGCAGGTAACATCATCCACTCTCCATGATTACTTTCAATAAATAGAAAAATAAACCATTAAATCAAACATGCTGCATTTGCATTTCAGCTCTAGAGGTCAGACTGAGAGTCAGTGAGGAACATCTGGAGAACCTGAAGACTGAAAACACAGGTAATACTCTAGTTAATAAAGTGACACAAGGTGGTAATTATTCTTTTGACTGAAGTTGTAGAGGATCCAGTGAGGTTCCCTGAAGAACTCCATCTTCCTGATGGTCATTGTAGGAACTTTTTCATGATTTTGAAATATACAGGATTTCTAGCCTCCACTATTAACAACGCAATCAAATGCCTTGATTGGTATTGTATAGTAGATGTATGTTTCTGCTTCTGCTCTGTGTTTTTTCCATAAAAGTCGTCCAAATGTCACAAGTTGGTTGTGTTGATTTTATTTCAGGATCAGGAATCAGGAAACGTTTATTGCCATAGTATGTTGTACATACATGGAAATTGTCTTGGCGGAAGGTGCATGAAGACAACAATAACAATAACAGACAACAATGACAATAAAGACAATAAAGACAACATAGTGCAAATGAGATAAAAATAGAATAAAATAAAAGTATAATAAAATATAAGCTATGGGTTAGTACGCTAAAAACTAAAGCTATGGGTTAGTAGTTTAGAGGAGATAAGATAAAATTAGGAATAAAAATAAGGATAAAGTGCACCAGCTAAACAAAGTGACGGGTGACAGGTGAAAGTGACACAGTGATGATGAGCATGGGAGTCAGAGTCAGTCAGGGGGGGGGGCCCGGGCTCTGTTGATGAGCCTGACTGCCGAAGGGAAGAAACTGTTGGTGTGGATGGAGGTCTTAGTCCTGATGGACCTCAGCCTCCTGCCGGATGGAAGGGGCACAAACAGTTCATGTCCAGGGTGGGAGGGGTCGGCTGTGTTTTCAGTTCAGTCTGTTCAACTTTCCTTGGTGGAGTCCAGACTGACAGAGACCACAACAACACCACAGGTATATTTATATCCCTTAATCAAACTAATCCCACAGGTGTTAACCAGATGTTTACTGTTTTCTCTTCAGAGCTGGAGGTCAGACTGAGAGTCAGTGAGGAACATCTGGATAAGCTGAAGACTAAAAACACAGGTAATATGATATTTTGGATGCTGAATTAAGTATTTTACCAACAAACGTTAGAAAGAAAAAGTCAAACATTTTTGTTCAGTCTCCTGTTTTTACTAAACTCTGTTATCTGATTTCCAGCTCTGAGCTTCAGACTGAATGAAACTGATTATCTTCTGCAGCAGCTCTCAAGAACAAACTCAGGTGTCTGCAGAAAATCCATTTAAATGCTGAAAGAATTTCCAGAAATGGCTGAAAATACAGAATTGTAGTATTAGTCATCTTAGCTGTAGTACTACCATTTGTACTAGTAATATCAGTATTTATAGTAATAGTAGTTATACTATTACTTCAAGTAGTAATAATAGTACGTTTAGTATTACGGGTAGTAGTCATTTTACTATTAACAGCAGCAGAAATAGTAGTAGCATCTGTTGCAGTAGTACTACTAGTAGTATTTTTCAGCTTCATTCTGAGCTGCGTTCAGGTACAGATAATCATTGATGAACAAGCAAAGGGTTTCCATGATGTCGGTCTGAGTTGATTAGCTGCGTCATGTGACGCCAGTAATTGGCTAATTCCAATCACCTGTGTGAGAGACCGAGAGCCTCATGGGGGCCTCTGGCCAAATCTATCGGATTCCATAGCGACATGTCTACGACCAGCACAAAATCTATTGATCCAAAAATGAAGCAGGAAGAGCGAAAATTGCGAAATATTTTTTGAATTCTGACGCCGCTCTCCCCTCTAGCGCTTCAGTCTCCACATACACACACATGCAAATCTCAGAAATGCTTTGAAAAACCCATGAAACAACATCAGTGATATTGAAAAAATTTGAATTTAAAAAGAATAGCTTTGCTTTTGTAAACAGTTTAAATAGTGGTTGTAGCTGAAAGATTGAGGATAAAGAAGGATTTAAAAAAAAAAAAAAAACCTTGATTGATGTCAAACTTATTTTCTAGGTGAGCTGAAGGTGGCGTTCTCAGCTGGTCTAACTGACCTAGGACCAGTCGGACCATTTGACGAGGAGAGCACTCTGATCTTCTCCAAGACCATCACCAACATCGGCCGAGCCTACAACCAGACTGCAGGTAAACCCCGTCCCCTTAAGACCCCGGTACAGCCATTTAAACCATGTCCCCTTAACGTTAAAACTTTGTAAACCATGTCCCCTTAACGTTAACTGTGTGAACGTTAGAACTGTAAGAGCCCGGTACAACCGGAGAAGGACCCGTGTTAACGGTCACCTGCTCCGTGTCTCTCAGGTGTGTTCACCGCTCCGATCAGAGGACTTTACTTCTTCAGCTTCACGGCTGCAGATTACCTGAAGGGGTACATGGGTCTTCACCTGTACAGGAACAACCAGCCCATCGTCTTCAGCCTGGACCTGAACGACCATGGCGGCTACGCGTCCACGTCCTGCGGCGTGGCGCTGCAGCTTGAGGAAGGGGACGGCGTTCGCCTCAGCCTGCCGGCCAGCTACCGGCTCTACGATGACTCGCGGAACTTCAGCCTCTTCTCCGGCTTCCTGCTGTTCCCGCTTTGACCCCCGAAACAGTGACCTCCTCTCACTATCACTTTAGGTATCAAACTGGACTTTTATTTTGGAGGAGACTTCCTGTGGTTACGAGTGGGATGGACTAACTCCTGAATAATAACGATTTAAGAAAATAACCTCAAACTTTTATTACATTTGCAACTGAACTTTGACCTGTTTGTTAGTGTAAAAGTATTAGTGTTGTAACATATAAAAACATCAGGGTGTAACCTCTGGAGACAAAGAATCTGATCAGTAGAATAAACACAAACTTCGGTTCAAGTGAACTCAGGAACAAAATAAAATAACTTCTATTGCTGTTTGTTCCTTCAGAAAGTCTCTACGGTGTAACATTTCATCCTTAAAAAACATGCGGTGCTGAAACATCCTTAAAAAAACACGACTCAGGAGAAACTTTCGTTGTTAAAGATTCCAAATGATGGAAGCGTCGCTCCTTTAAGACCAGAGAGATTGTTGCATAAGAATAAAGGTGAAGGAGAAAAGTGGATTCAAATGCTTCATCTGTGGAGACGAGGGGACAAGGTGGGGGAAGAAGGTAGAGGTCAGAGGAGAAGAGAAAGTACAGAAGGAGGAGGAATAAGGAAGCAGAGGAGGAGAAGGAGAGCATCAGTGTGTCTCCATGTTGTCCATCCTGCGGTGAACGGCCTGCAGCAGCAGCAGAGAATATTCCTCCAGCAGAGCCGCCGTCTTCACTTCCCCCGGCCCCCCCTCTGCTCCCAGCATGCTCGGCGCGCCGACCGGCAGACAGTTAAGCTCCGCCCTCATGGCCTGGAAAGCCTCGGATAGGACGCTTGCCATTTGACGCTGGTCGGGGGAGGAGCCACTCACCTGGAGGAGAGAGACAGGTGAAGAAGGCGACCACGTTAGAACTCACCTGACAGATGATGGGGTTTTTTTCTGTTAAAAACTATTTGAAGTCAAAGTGAATCCAAAGGAAACCCTCCACTTCCTGTTAAACAAAAAAACCTGATTCTTTAAAGTAAAGCCGAAGATTCAAGTCTTCTTCAATGCAGCATGATGTTCATTTAGTGAATTATCAAACAGACCATAAAGCAGCGGATGCTTTAGGCCGGGGCTACACGCTGATTGACAGGTCTCTAACAGCCCATAAAGCAGCGGATGCTTTAGGGCGGGGCTACACGCTGATTGACAGGTCTCTTAACAGACCATAAAGCAGGTGATGCTTTAGGGCGGGGCTACACGCTGATTGACAGGTCTCTAACAAACCATAAAGCAGCGGATGCTTTAGGGCGGGGCTACACGCTGATTGACAGGTCTCTAACAGCCCATAAAGCAGCGGATGCTTTAGGGCGGGGCTACACGCTGATTGACAGGTCTCTAACAGACCATAAAGCAGGTGATGCTTTAGGCCGGGGCTACACGCTGATTGACAGGTCTCTAACAGCCCATAAAGCAGCGGATGCTTTAGGGCGGGGCTACACGCTGATTGACAGGTCTCTAACAGACCATAAAGCAGCGGATGCTTTAGGGCGGGGCTACACGCTGATTGACAGGTCTCTAACAGACCATAAAGCAGGTGATGCTTTAGGCCGGGGCTACACGCTGATTGACAGGTCTCTAACAGACCATAAAGCAGGTGATGCTTTAGGGCGGGGCTACACGCTGATTGACAGGTCTCTAACAGACCATAAAGCAGCGGATGCTTTAGGGCGGGGCTACACACTGATTGACAGGCCTCTAACAGCCCATAAAGCAGCGGATGCTTTAGGGCGGGGCTACACGCTGATTGACAGGTCTCTAACAGACCATAAAGCAGGTGATGCTTTAGGCCGGGGCTACACGCTGATTGACAGGTCTCTAACAGCCCATAAAGCAGCGGATGCTTTAGGGCGGGGCTACACGCTGATTGACAGGTCTCTAACAGACCATAAAGCAGGTGATGCTTTAGGCCGGGGCTACACGCTGATTGACAGGTCTCTAACAGACCATAAAGCAGGTGATGCTTTAGGGCGGGGCTACACACTGATTGACAGGTCTCTAACAGCCCATAAAGCAGCGGATGCTTTAGGGCGGGGCTACACGCTGATTGACAGGTCTCTAACAGACCATAAAGCAGGTGATGCTTTAGGGCGGGGCTACACACTGATTGACAGGTCTCTAACAGCCCATAAAGCAGCGGATACTTTGGGGGCGGGGCTACACGCTGATTGACAGGTCTCTGACAGCCCATAAAGCAGCGGATGCTTTAGGGCGGGGCTACACGCTGATTGACAGGTCTCTAACAGACCATAAAGCAGGTGATGCTTTAGGGCGGGGCTACACGCTGATTGACATTTGTTTCACAGATGCCCTCCTTTAGTTGAGTTCAGTTTTAAACGTTCTACCTGTAATGAATTTATGAACTTCAGGTATAAAAGTGACGACTCACCTTCCTGTACAGGTGTGTTGCTCTCTTGAAACAACTCTGCAGCTCATTGGTCAGAGCTCTGCAGGTCTCCACACTGATTGGCTGGTCTGGTCACAGAGAAAGAGAGAGAGAGGTTATGTCACTCTACCAACACAACGGTTAAAATATAACATTAAGTAAACATGAAGCAAGCTTTAAAAACTAAACCATTTACCAAATAAAGAAGTGAGAAGCTGAGATGAAGGACATTAGACAGAGGAGTGCCATCAGGGGAAGAGGAGAGGGATGAAGAGGAGGGGCGGAGCCTAGAGATGACAGTATGACAGGATGGAGGAAGATGCGAGTCCAAACCTGCGTTATCTCGTAGCTCCGTGACGCCGCCACCGCCTGCAAGAGGCTCCTCCTCCTGCCGAGGGGGAGACAGGGGGGAGACGCAGACCGGAGGAAGCCACACAGAGGAGAAGGAGGCGAGGGAGGGCTTGTCAGGGAGTGGTCTGCTGTTGCCGGGTATCCTGGCCTGGAGGCCGCGAGGGGGAGGAGCCACATGGTTACCAAGGTTACTTAGAGACGATGAGGAGGATGCAGCGACGACCACGGGAACAATGGCAACGTGGGGGGGCGTGGCCAGAGCAGCAGCGTAGGAAGGCACCACAGCAACAACAGGGGGCGTGTCTTTGGTCTGAGGGGAGGGGGTCACTGTTGACAATGAGGGCGGTGACGTCACTGGGGGCTCCTCGCCAGAGTCCGAGATGTTGATTCCGTCGCCCACGGAGACGGAGCGAGACATTTTGGCCATGGAGCTCGCCGTTGGGCTCATGTAGGAGCGTGACGCGGCCGGCGTGGAGGAGGAGGACTTCCTCGGGGTTGTAGGCATGATTGCTGCCTCCTGTAGGGGGGAGCTGGGTGTGTGAGGGGGAGGTGCTACTGACGAAGGGCGTACAGCGGGGGGAGGGAGGGTGGTGGGGCGCTGCAGCAGAGGGGGCAGATGAGGTTGGCCCCCTCTGGAGAGGGAGGAGTCACCTGAAAGATCGAGAGGTTTGGGTCATTATCTCACTTCACCTCAAAGAGGTCCTTTCTAGAAGCATCATAATGTTTAGTGTGATTTAAAAAGATGGATGGAGTTGCATCAACATCTGCATGTAATCAATACACAATAAATCAAATGAATTCAGAACTATTCAAAAACTCTTTGACGATATTCTCACCTGTGTGGGTCAGCAGGTTTTGGACTGACTGAGCCTTCCGAAGTCCGGATGAGGAACTCAGATGTGTGGCGGCGGCTCGGGCCGTCGGGCCTAGATTCCTCTTTGACTCCAACGTGGTTTGGACCCTCTTCTTTAGTGGCGTGGGGCGGTGGGTCTGCTCTGCTGCCATCTGGAGGTGACCTGGATCCTGCTGGTTCTGGCACTGTCCCTGGTCACAAACTGAAGAGGTTTGGTCCTGGTTCCACGAAACCCTCCGGTCCTGGTTATCATCCATCAGAGGACGGACCTCTGAGACCAGAGGACGGGCCTCCCCCCCCCCCCGGGTGGTCCCAGATGGGAGAGGAAACAGAGTCCGACTGAAAAAGAGAAACAGTACCTGGAGGTTCGAGTCTCAGTTGACTTGTGATATGCTGAGTCATTACAAAGTGTGGATCTGGTGTTTTACCTTCCAGATGGATTTTGGGAGAGAAACCTGGAGGAGATGCTGATGCTCTCGCTGGAGCTGTGAGAGGTTTTGCTTGGACTTCCTGTCAACACAGTTTATACAATTTACTCCACCAGAGTATCGCAGGTCAGCAACAATGTTGCATACAGACCCAAACACAAAGTGCAGTTAAACCAAATCTTGAACTTCTAGAGTTCCTAAAGTCAAGTCCAAGTCTAAAGACCGCTTATCCGCTAACCCAGGTCTGAGTCCAGAGACCGTTTACCCAGGTCTGAGTCCAGAGACCGCTAACCCAGGTCTGAGTCCAGAGACCGTTTACCCAGGTCTGAGTCCAGAGACCGTTTACCCAGGTCTGAGTCCAGAGACCGCTAACCCAGGTCTGAGTCCAGAGACCGTTTACCCAGGTCTGAGTCCAGAGACCGCTAACCCAGGTCTGAGTCCAGAGACCGCTAACCCAGGTCTGAGTCCAGAGACCGTTTACCCAGGTCTGAGTCCAGAGACCGCTAACCCAGGTCTGAGTCCAGAGACCGTTTACCCAGGTCTGAGTCCAGAGACCGCTAACCCAGGTCTGAGTCCAGAGACCGTTTACCCAGGTCTGAGTCCAGAGACCGCTAACCCAGGTCTCAGTCCAGAGACCACTTACCCAGGTCTGAGTCCAGAGACCGTTTACCCAGGTCTGAGTCCAGAGACCGTTTACCCAGGTCTGAGTCCAGAGACTGTCTACCTCAGTCTGAGTCCGAGGCCAAAGTCCAGATGTTGCCATGGGTTACAGACCTGATGTGGAGAGGTTGGCCAGTGTTACGAAGTGTTCCTTGAGGAATGCTTCCTGGTCTGGAGTCTGGGGAACGAGTTGAGAGGTTGTGACATCTGCTCCTACTCCTCCTCCTGCTCCTCCCTCATCTTCCTCGTCCTCCTCCAGCTCAGAGGAGTTTCCATCCACACTGAGAGGCTCTGTGGGCTCCGAGTCTATGAGGACAGAGACAGGTTAGCAGTGAGAGACGGACAAGAAAGGTCAGTCTGCCTTTCTTTATCTGTCTGTCTCTGTCTCACCGTCTCCTGCAGGTTTGTCTCTCTGTACCTGCCTGTGTCCTGCAGGTTTGTCTCTCTGTATCTGTCTGTGTCCTGCAGGTTTGTCTCTCTGTATCTGTCTGTGTCCTGCAGGTTTGTCTCTCTGTACCTGCCTGTGTCCTGCAGGTTTGTCTCTCTGTATCTGTCTGTGTCCTGCAGGTTTGTCTCTCTGTACCTGTCTGTGTCCTGCAGGTTTGTCTCTCTGTATCTGCCTGTGTCCTGCAGGTTTGTCTCTCTGTACCTGTCTGTGTCCTGCAGGTTTGTCTCTGTCTGTTTCCCTGTGTCAGTCTCACCGTCTCCTGCAGGTCTCAGTGGACTGGACAGCGTGGAGCTGAATCCCAGTGAGCAGCCGCTGTCTGGACTGGGTTTGTCCTGATGTCTGCCTGCAGCAGTAGGACACGCCTCCTTCACCTGGAACTCACTGACAGGAAGGGGCGGGGTTTAGAGGGGTGGCGTTCCAACATCCTACAAAGCAGAATTAATTCAAGTGGGACAAACTACTTCCTAAAATGGGACATTAAACTCTGACCCTCTATATTATACTCTTTATTAATTTTATTTTGTAAAGCCCAAAATCATAAATTGGCCTCAGAGGGCTTTACAGTCGACACAAACCCTCCCATCCCTCCTGCAAAGGATTGTGGGTCAGAGGAGACTCAACAGACCTTCCTCCCAGGCTCACTCTGTCCTCCCATTGGTCAGGGTACAGTGCCACAGCCTCCCTGTCAGGGCTGTGATTGAACAGCGGGATGAAGTCCGGCCTCTGATTGGTCCACGCCTCCCTGTCCTCTGCCTGGACACACACACCATGTTTGGACTTCAAGGTGCTCGGGGTCCTGTGACCTGATACCAGCTGGATCACTCACCCAGGCAGTGTTGACCTGCAGACTGACGGTGCTGCCCAGCTCCTGATTGGTCCTGTGAGGCCCCTCCCCCACACACTGGCCCATCCTACTCTGGTGACGGGGGTGGGGGCTGACCTCAACGGGGTGTGTCTTCACCTGGGGAAGTGGGATGAAGGGTGCTTTAAACGCGGTGTTTTCTTAATTAGTCTGTTGGTCGTTCCTAGCTGAAAGCTTCCTGACCTCTCGCTCCACCTGCTGCTCCACCTCACAGTACGAGTCCAGCAGCCTCAGGTCCAACATGGACTTCACCATCAGAGCGCCGTTACACGTCCTCCTGGACCAGCGGCGGCGGGGGAGACGCCTGCCCGACGCGCCCTGAAGAGAAGACATTGAGGTGCAGCTTCTACATTATTGTTTTATGCCTGTTCATTTTTATTTTTATTTTCGTTAAAGTGTTAATCTGTGAGATTATTGTGACCGAGGTGAATGCAGTGAAATATGTGAACGCAGCTTGGTCTCCTTCCGCTGAGCGTTGACCTCTGACCTCTGCAGCCACTTAGATGCAGAGAGCTTTTTGACAGAAGAAAGGGGACGAGGGTCAAACGGACCACTTTAGGACTGATGGTGCCTGGGACATGTTGCTAGCTGCTAGGCTAAGCTAGCTGCTAGGCTACTTACCATCCCAACATCTACCCTGTAGAGGACACCACTGTGTCCCTAAAGGACAGTGGTGTGGACACGTCCTGCTAAACGAGGGGACACTGTTGGCTTCAAACACCTCAAATGAGGGAGAGATGGGAGCAAAAAGAGTCGATAGTTCGACATGTTCCACCTTCAACATGATCACACAACAGTAATATACGTAAGATACACGCTTTCTAAAGTGAATTCACACATTTGTTCAATTTGCAAATAATGAATTTCCTGAGATAAATTAGTTAAGCGAGGGGCCAAGAATGGTTTAAAAGAGGGAAGGAGCTTCTTTAGCATAACAGTAGCTGTGTTCTGGTGCTCGGTCAGCAGGGCGGCGCCTTCCAATCCTGTGATTTTCATGGACAGGATTCACTCAGTCTGCAGCCTCCAACTCTCTCTGGAGCGGGTGGGATGAGGATCAGCACCTCAAACATCTGAGGTAGGGAGTGGGTCCTTACCCCAAGTGAAGGAGGTCAAGGACCTCAGGGTCTTGTTCATGTGAGGATGAAGATGGAGTGTGAGCTTGGAGAATCGGAGCAATGGGGGCGGTTTTACTCGCTTTACTGCCCCGTTGTGAAGAAAAGAGCTGAGCTACGGGTCGATCTTCATTCCTACCCTCACCTATGGTCATGAAGGATGGGTCATGACCCAAAGAACTAGGTCACGGGTACCAGCGGTCAAATGGGTTTCCTCAGGAGGGAGGCTGGCGTCTCCCTTAGAGATAGAAGGGTGAGAAGCTCAGCCAATCACGAGGACCTCGGAGTAGAGCCGCTGCTCCTTTGGGTTGAAAGGAGCCAGTGGAGGTGGTTTGGGCTTCTGGTAGGACGCCCCCTGGACGCCCCCTCTGTTCCAGGCACGTCCAGCTGGGAAGAGGCCCTGAGGAACACCCAGGACCAGAGAGAGATGATATCTCTGCACTGAGCTGCTAGATGTTCCCCAGGAAAGGGAAGTCTGGGGTCCCTGCTGGAGATGTTGCCCCCACGACCCATATATACATATAAATACATATCTATATATTAGGGCTGTCAAAAATAGCGCGTTAACGGCGTTAATTAGCTGTTTGTTGTTAATTACGTCAATTTTTTTGACGCATTTCAGGCATGCGCAGAAATTATTCAGGTCAGTAAAGTGCCTCTTCCTCTAGGGAATGCACTTCATCCTATACAACTCATTACTGCCACCTGCAGGCATACGTCAGGCCGTCAGGTTCAGCAAGTCGTTTGCGCCAGAGACCCGCACCTCCTCCTCCCCCCGGTTCTCGCGCAGCGGAACAGAGAAGAAGAAAAGCTCCGCCCAGCAGAGCTTTGCTAAGAAAAATAAATAAAGAGCAGCGCTGAGGTAAAGGAAAGACCATCGGAGAGACCCGTAATACTGTTCTGAAACATGCGGAGGAAGAGAAGCCAATGCGATCTAAATCCTCCCGGGTATGGGAATATTTCACACCGAAATGGGGGGTGCTGGCGGATTTCTTTGCAGCGCCAGTCGTTCTAATCGCCGCGCTCGACTTCAAGGTGTAACCTTTATTATTGTTCGGTCTGAAACGGCGCGCCCAGTGACGGGTGGTGCAGCAATATTGTTGTTCGGGTGGAAATCGGGAGAAAGGTCGGTCCGGGAGATTTTCGGGGGGGGCTTTGAAACATCAGGAGGGTTGACATGTCTGGTCATGTCTGGTCATCGCAGGAGCACAAACTCACAGCAGAGTGGGATAAACTGCAGAGGCTCGAGACCCTTCTAGAGCCATGCAGGGAAATCAGTCTGTAACTTATCAAATAACATTGCTTTGATTATTTTCTGAAATGAATTAAAAAATCAAATATCAATCAACATGTATTTATGTAAAAAATAATAATGATGATAATAATGATAATTATGTATCTGTGTCCTGTTATTTATCTTTAGTATGCATTTCAGAAAGAAAAAATGGTTAGGATTCAGGTGATTAATCATGATTAATCCACTGAAAATTCTAATTAATTTGATTAAAATTTTTAATCATTTGACAGCCCTACTATATATATGTTTCCTCCTGAGCAATATTCAATGAGACTTTTGTCCTCCGGTCCTGTGAGGACATTAAACTGAATGTCTTCTCACCTTCTCGCCAAACTTCTCCTCAGACGTTTCTGCAGAACAACCAAAAGAAACCGATTTATTTCCATCTGTAGTTTGATTTATGAGTGAAAACTTTCTGTCATGAACATTATTATTATTATGAGAACAAAAGGTTCCACATTAAGAGTTAATAACACAACTGCCCCCATAGCTAACTCGCTTTAGCATGCTGCGTCACCATAGTAACAGACCTGTGTCCTCCTGCAGGCATCCTGCTGTGACCATATAAGGACTCCTGCACTCCTGCTCCTCTTCCTCCTCCTCCTCCTCCTCCTCTTTGTCGCTGTCAGACGACATGTTGACGACACGAGGAGACGATGTCTCCTGGCTACACACACACACACGTGCACACACACACGTACACACACGCACACACACGTGCACACACACGTGCACACACACACACAGTTAATTTAACAAGTTAGTTCTGGTAAATGATCACATGACAAACACAACAGGCACTAAAAGCCAAATGTTTACCTGAGGTTCACCACTTTCTGCTGAGGTGCATTCAGGGAGGTTTGAGTGCTGCTGGGAGGTCGAAGGTCAGCGAGCCGCTGCCTCATCCTGATGGTCAACTCTGGACTGAGACGCCACACAAAGATGCAGCTACACACACACACACACACACACACACACACAGAGGTTTGACTAAGCGGTGTGAAGTGGTTCCTCCTCCTATAATAAGGCGATCTGATTGGAGGTCAGTGAGGACGTACCTGTCTCCGGACACTGTGATCAGGTGTCTGCAGTCACTGCTGAACTTCAGACCTGTGACTATCTCTGAGAGAGAGACCCACTGTGAGTACACACTCTCACACACACACACACACACACACACACACACACACACACACTGAGCATCATGGATCACGAGGGGGGGTTAAATGGTGGAACCAGGTCCTAAAGCCCTCCATGTACTGTGTCGTATGAACATCCTTGTAGCAACATGCATTCATTTTAACATAAATACGTGTGACCCCCCCCCTCACCCGAGTGTCCGAACATGGTGGCCACACACTCTCCAGAGTAGAAGTCAAAGATGCTGATGTTCTTATCTGAACAGGAAGTGGCGATGTAGAGACCCGATGGGTCGATCTGCACCTGAAGGCAACAGACGGGGGGAGTTAGCGCCGCACACATCTGCTGTTACTATGGAAACGTTGCTGCTCACCTTGATGAGAGTACCGTCTTCTCCCTGAGAGCCTTTATACATCTTCTTCTGTTTACCGTTACTGATGTTAAAGATCCTGTGGGGGGGAGGGGGGGGGGTCTTACATGTAATTCATGGACACAAAGACTAAGGTGCTTCCTGTCTCTACCTGATGCTGCGGTCCTGACAGCCCACCGCCGCGTACTTCCTGGTTGGTTCCACGTCCATGTCGTACAGGGTCGTCTTCCTCACTACGTGATGAGTGCGAGTGAACTCCAGCCCCTCCTCCGTCTGAGGGGGGGGGGGGGGGGGGGGGGGGAGAAGATCTTGTCTTAGGATGCCTGTACTTGGTCACTATCAGCTACTCGGTGACCCCCCCCATGTTGAGCCCCCCCAGGTGAAGCTCTCACCTGCTGAGCCGTGCGGAAGTAGACGCTCTTATCGGCCCCACAGCTGATCATCCTCACTTTGCCCTCATTGGCTGATAGACAGGAAGAACAGGTAGAGGTCAGAGCCATGACATCATTCACAGTGTGGGGTCAGAGGTCACAGGGTCTGACCTGCAAATCGGACGGCAGTGATGGAGGACGAGTGTTCGTCCAGAGTCTGAACCAGACTGTAGTCTCTACCGGCATCCAGCACGTGGATCAGCCGATCCCGACTGGCTGTGGCTAACAACTGGAGCCCTGGGGTGTGTGTGGGGGGGGAGGGGGGAGGGGGGGGGGGGCAGAGAGAGGAAGATGCTTTTAAATCACCTTTGTTCTTGATGTCACTCCTGCTGCGTGTGTGTTCAGGAGACTATATAGTATAATATATATATATATATATCATAGTATTTGTGTCACAAAGGTTGACTAAGTTGACATCTCTTCTGTACCCCCCCCCCCCCGAGTCAATACTAATAATTCTATCTCTGAATTTACAGCTTTCTAATCTTTGGACATCTACAGATCAGAATGTTCTTCTATTCTTCTTGAACATTCCATCGTAGCTCTGGCTCTGTGTTGAGGGTCATCGTCCTGCTAGAAGATGAAGCTCCGCCCCCCCCCGTCTCAGGTCTTCGGCCGGCCATCATGTTCTCATCAAGGATTGTCCCGTCTTTGTCTCTGTCCAGAGAAGCAACCCCTCAGCATGATGCTACACCCCCCATGTTTCTCCCCCTCAGCTGTGGATCTTTGAAGCTCCTCCAGATTTCCCATGAGCCTCTTGGTTGCTTCTCTGATTCATGTCCTCCTTGACTGGCTGCTCACTTTGGGTGGACGGCCTTCTCCTGGTGGGTTTGTGTCGTAGTCTTTCCTTCTGCTGATGATGGACCTGATCAGAGCTTGGCATATTCTTTTATGAGCTAACGTTGCTTCATCCTCAGCTACAACTTCCCAGCTGAGCTGCTCCTTGGTCTCCATGACGCCCTCCAACGCTCTCTGAGGCCTCCACAGAATCTACCCGGTCTACTAATGTGACTTGTGAAGACAATTGGTGGCACCAGATCTTTTTGAGGGGGTTCACAGTAAATCCATGTAAACTTCCA
Organism: Pungitius pungitius; assembly: GCF_949316345.1. NCBI lineage: Eukaryota > Metazoa > Chordata > Actinopteri > Perciformes > Gasterosteidae > Pungitius > Pungitius pungitius. Next base: position 445,042 of record NC_084913.1, read on the forward strand.
GATGTGTGTCTAGTGTTTTCTCACCCGTGTCTGGCTTGGAGAACTCCAGGCAGAGGATCTCAGAGTCATGAGCCTGAACATTCAGGATCTCCACCATTCCGTCCAGATCATGGATCCTACATTAGAAGAAGAAGACATCCACGATGAATGATGCAGCATTCTGATGCTACATCGTAGCAGGTGAAACTCAAAAAATTAGAATATTGTGCAAAAGCTCATTACTTTCAGTAATTCAACTTAAAGGGTGACACTAATATATTAAATAGACTCATTACATACATATTTTAAGCCTTTATTTTATATTATTTTTATGATTATGGCTATATAAGCAAGACTTCAGATTTCATGGGGCTGGGGAGTCTACAGCTGATCTTAGTGTGGGAATAGTCCAAGGTAGGATACCAGGGTGGGGGGGGGGGGCTATTTTGGGATGGAATACTAAGCTTGACTCATTGATAAAAGTGGTCAGAGTGGGTGTTGACTGGTGCATTTGGAATACAGTTTCCTCACAAAGGCTTCCCTTCATCTATTCCTATATTCAGCATCATGCTTCCTCTTGTCTCCGGGTCATTGGGGACATGAATGCTCATTATGTGCCAATCACATGACTCCGTTCTGTAAAGATGATCATGTGATGCTGTCAGGTGAAGTGCTTCTGCCTACAGACAGCTGTGCATATGACGTCATGGACCACTGTAAGTACAGCTGATGCACCTCCCTCATCAGGATGAATGGGCAGCAACAACTCATCACGTACCTTTTTCTATCTCCATAAATGTTGAAGATCTCCCAGAACTAACTAGCAACGGGATAAGTGTCAGTGAAGATGAACTAAACTGGTCAAGTCTCTCAAAGGAGGACTTATTGGACTATTATGCTCACACAGAAACATCTGTGAGATGCAACTATGTGTACAGATGTTAACTGTAAGGATGTGGAGATCTGTGCTCCATGTCTAATGATCAGTGCTTTGTATGAAGGCCCCACTACAAGCAGAACAATACGACTCAAAATGACCAAGAAGTTAAGAAATAATAATGTTGTTGATTTCTGGAAGGAAGTGAGAGTTCTTACCAACTGTGAAACATCTCTGCACTGTTTCAGGAGCATATTACTACATATAGTATTACTGAGTTATGGGACCTTATTTAACTGTTAGTGGGGACTTAAACCAGGTGGAAGATATTGAGACGGATGATGTCACCAGAGGTGTAGCAGGCTATAAGTAGGCTGGCTGATATCAGTGGGGAACAAAGCTCCTCTTCTCACCATCTGACTCAATGCTGTCTGTTTAAAACAAAGCTCCACATTGTGACAGGCCCATCGTCCAGCTCACCTGAGGACTCCCATGCGGTCTCCAGAGGCCAGGTGTTGTCCATCGGGACTGACCTTAAGGGTCCTAATGCCCGCTCTGCTCTGGTCAGTCTGCAGCCCGTCTGAGGCCGATGACCCCCCCTTCTCCAGGTTTCCACCCGTCACTGAGGTGCTCTCTGGGTCCAGGAGGGTGGAGACGTTGTCGTCCATGTAAATCACCTTCTGTAGATCCTGAGGGGTCAAAGGTCAGTGAGATCAGGAAGCGGTCAAAGGTGAGTGTAGGCCAGGTTGTCTTCTCGTACCTGGCTCAGGATGTTCCTGGTGACCAGCTTGTGTCCGTCGGTGTTCCACAGGCGGATGGTGTTGTCTGAGGAGCAGGACAGGTACGATCCTGGGGGGAGACGTGCCTCCCCTCCCCCCTCCTCTGGGTACACCTGTAGGAACGTAAATAGAAATGTTGTTTTAGAGCTTCCTCTCATGTGTGACTCCATTATTCTACAAAGACTTATTTTATTTAAGAGGGACATCGTTTGACAGGTCATAAGGAGGAGAACATGATGAAGAGCATTACATCAGCTGCAGACTAAACATGTTAAACATATATTCCTGCAGTAATAGACTGCCCCTTGACCTCTGACCTCTCGCTGATTGAGGCCTTCGTTGTGGACCCACTGACCTCCAGGCTCCACACGCAGGAGGAGTGGTAGAGGGCGGAGTAGAGTTTTCCCGCTCTGCGGGGGTCGCGGAGGTCACGGACGTCCCACACGTAGACACTGTGGTCGTTGTAGACGCACGACAGCCAGCGGCTGGCGGGGTCGTAGGTCACCGCCACCGTGTCCGGGTACCGGGCCTCCGGCCGGCCCGAGAACAGCTGACTGGGGCGAGACAGAAGGACGGCTGATGGGGCTGTTTCCACAGTAACCGCGTGTCCATGGTTCAGTGTGTGTGTGTGTGTGTGTGTGTGTGCCTGCGCGGTACCTGGCGTCCACCATGCTGGCCACGTCGGCCCCCAGGCAGTGGGGGCGGGGCAGAGAGCACAGGAAGTGAAGGTTGACGGGGCTGAAGGCCCGAACCGTCCCGTCAGAGCAACCACAGAAGATCAGCTCGTCTGTGACGGACAGACAGGTGGCCTGAGACGCCTGTGGGGGGACAGACAGGGGACACACAGAGAGACAGACAGGTGAGTCAGGTTGTCCACTGTGTACCGAGGACACCATGAAGATGAAGATGTGTTTGAAGACTTTGGGACGACTTTCCGGTTCCAACAGAGTAGAAATGTAAATGAAGTGAGAGAATGTGAGGAGACAAAGAGGCCGTTTACTGATCCTCTTTATTTTAGTTTATTCACACTGTAGTACTGCAATACTACAATACTGTAATACCAGAGTGCTGTGACACTGTGGTACTAATACTGATCAGTACCACAGTGGGAGCTGGACGTTAGGGGCGGTGCCTGATGCTGCTTTCAGGGTCCTCTGTGAATCACAGTGTGCAGGGTGAATTAGGTCTCTCAGCCAATCAGGTGGACGGTTTGAATGAATGACAGCGGCATGCTGTGAAATCAACCAATGGCGTGAAAGGAGGCCAATGGGCGTGTCTTGATCAGTCAGCTCAGCCAGTGAAGATTGAGATCATTTCCATCAGATTTGAGTCTGGTATAATAACTTAGTTTAGTGTTAATAAATCAGTGTTTCCCTAAACATTGTAGTTTAAAATCTAGGGGGAACACAGTGATGAATGATTCACACGTCTGATTATCATTTTATTACTATTAATTCATTATTATTTTAGCCTTAGCAGCTAAGAAGCTAACTCTGTAGTTACATCACGACTCTTTGCTGTCCACAGAGCCTTCACATCGTCACACTTGTTCTTCTGAGTTTGTTTCCTTATGGTTGAAATGCACTTATTGTAAGTCGCTTTGGATAAAAGCATCGGCTAAATGACAGTGGTCCAGCTATTAAATCATTGACATTTTGGGCTGAAGGATTAGCCCACGGTAACATTTAGCAAATTAGCAAATTAGCTTTTAGCTATTGGGTTGACACTTTAACTTCTGTTCTGTTAGCAAGCTCGCTGTTAGCAGCATGTTTTCAGCTAGCTAGCGTGTTAGCTCAGGTGGTCGTGCTTTATAGTTTCTATTTTGTGGAGCTAAATGCTAACAAGCAGCTTGATATATTGAGGTTCAGCTCATTGACTGATGTTGTCTTTTGTTTTGTTCGTTCTGGAGTAAAACCTCACAGTCTGTATTGATGATGATAAATATGGAAAAGGCCATGAGTCACAGGCTGAGCCAACGGAGTCCAGGTGAGGTGACGACTTACGGACGCAGAGTCGACTCTCTGCACAGGAAGCACGAAAAGAAACAGAGGAACTTCACATTAGAGCGATTCGGGTTAAAGAGACACAGAGATTGTTACCGCCTGTGACATCACGCCTGTGACGTCACACATGTGACATCACGCCTAGAAGCCGAACCCACCCGCAGCTCCACCCATTTGTCGAGGAGGCGCCGGTCGTTAAACTCGCAGAGCAGGCCAGAGGAGGTGATGCAGAAGGTGGAGGAGGCCTGTCGGCCTCGCCCACACGCCACGTCACTGAAGAAGTTGTTCCTGAGCTCCCCCAGCAGCCCTGAACGCCCCAGCAGGGGGACGGTGGCGTTGGCCTTGGAGGTCTTGCCGTGGTCCAGGTACCAGAACTTGACGTGGCGGTTGCCGGCGGTGACGAAGTAGGAGCTGTCGTCCGAGAAGGAGACAGCCGTCACTTTGCTGGACACCTTGTTGGCCGAGACGACCACGTTTTTCTGATGAGTGGAACAAAGACACCATCCGTCACCCGAAGAAGAAGGAAGCTAATATTAAGTCACATTTGTAAACTGAGATATCTGCGTAAAACTGTGACATTTTAAAATCCATTGAGATTTGGGCTTGCCCTACGCTGCCTGTCATCAGGGCGAGTCTCCTACGCGCCGCTTAACAACAGAACAAGAGCGACCAGCGGCAGCGTCCTTCCAAGAAGACCCGACCGAGAGAAGAACTAGAGGTGAAACAGCCGAACCCCACAACCAGACCACAGACCGGCATGAAAGAGAAGACGCACATATGACGCTTCTGTAGAGACTTCTACACCTGGGATGTTAGCTAGCTAGTTAGCTACATGCTAACACTGTCTATTCATGACGTCACCTGTTAACGTTAACATCGGTACCCAGCTGAGACGCACTCAGGACTGGTGAGGACACACAACCAGGACGTGGATGAAAAGAGGGACATTTCATCCCAAATAGTTCATTGTGTGGATAATTAGGTGTGTGGCTCCGTCCTCTTTCTCCTTTTGTTGCTGAATAAAGCTAAAACAAAAATGCTCAATTAGCAACATTTGGTTTACAGACAAACGAATGCTGCTGTTGTGTTAGCGAGTTAGCATGTTCTTAGCATGTTGTCAGCTAGTTCACTAATGTTTACCTATAGTAACTTTATAAAACCACTATACTCAAACGCACCACAGAGGTCACAATTAGAGGTCATGTGACATTAACAGAGGTCATGTGGTCTAAGGCTTTAACTCTCACTAAACTCATCCACAATGTTTATTATGGAACTACTTTTTTATTGTATACTTTTATATATTGATACCTTCATACATACATCATATATATGTATATTAATGTTGTGCAACAATTTATTTTTCTCAACAGGTACCAGCAAAACCCATCTATGGATCAATGAGTATCAGGTGACCCAGCACTCAGGACCTCTTAGTCAGTGAGAAGCTCAGTCAAAGTCATCAATAACTAAAGGAAGAAGAAGAGGAAGTTTCTCCATGTTCCTGTTCCTGTCTGCTGCAGCAGTGTCTCACCTGTGTGTGTGTGTGTCTCACCTGTGTGTGTGTGTGTGTGTGTGTGTGTCTGACCTGTGTGTGTGTGAGTGTGTGTGTGTGTGAGTGTGTCTCACCTGTGTGAGTGTGTGTGTCTCACCTGTGTGTGTGTCTCACCTGTGTGAGTGTGTGTCACCTGTGTGAGTGTGTGAGTGTGAGTGTGAGTGTGTGAGTGTGTGTGTGTCTCACCTGTGTGAGTGTGTGAGTGTGTGTGTGAGTGTGAGTGTGTGAGTGTGTGTGTGAGTGTGTGTGTGTGAGTGTGTGTGTGAGTGCCTCACCTTCCAGTTCCACACGTTGACCATCATGTCGTGTTGGTACCCCACGCTGACGATGTACTTGCTGTTGGGAGAAAAAGCCACGCAGGAGACGCCGTACTTATGCTCCTGCAGCTCAGAGACCTGAACCCGCTCTGACACCTCCCAGACTCGAACCGCCGGCATGTGACCGCTCTGAGGAAGAGGAGGAGGAGGAGGAGGTGAAAGATGGGTCCTGTTGTCTTTCTAGTGGATCAGTGAACCAATAAAGTGACTCACTTCTCCAGTGACGACGTACTTCCCATCTGGAGAAAAGGCCAACGTGGTGATGGCTTTCCTGAGACAGTGTGACGTCACATGTTAACCACGCATACCATTGGTGCTATGAATCATGGGAAATGGAGTTCCTATGTCGAGCTACAACAACGCTAATACAATAAATAAAGTAATAAAGTAAAAAGGCAGGAAGTGAGAACTGATGAAGCTTCACCTGGAGCTGTTGAAGATGTGAAGCTGTTTGTTTTTCCGAGGATTCAGCAGGACGACGACACACCTGCACACACACACACACACACACACACACACACACACACACACACACACACACACACACACACACACACACACACACACACACACACACACACACAGTGAGCGGCTGGACCAGTCTGTCTCTCTCAGTGTGGACCCATCTGTCTCTCTCAGTGTGGACCAGTCTGTCTCTCTCAGTGTGGACCCGTCTGTCTCTCTCAGTGTGGACCCATCTGTCTGTCTCTCTCAGTGTGGACCAGTCTGTCTCTCTCAGTGTGGACCCGTCTGTCTCTCTCAGTGTGGACCAGTCTGTCTCTCTCAGTGTGGACCCATCTGTCTCTCTCAGTGTGGACCAGTCTGTCTCTCTCAGTGTGGACCCATCTGTCTCTCTCAGTGTGGACCCATCTGTCTCTCTCAGTGTGGACCAGTCTGTCTCTCTCAGTGTGGACCCATCTGTCTCTCTCAGTGTGGACCAGTCTGTCTCTCTCAGTGTGGACCCATCTGTCTCTCTCAGTGTGGACCAGTCTGTCTCTCTCAGTGTGGACCCATCTGTCTCTCTCAGTGTGGACCAGTCTGTCTCTCTCAGTGTGGACCCATCTGTCTCTCTCAGTGTGGACCAGTCTGTCTCTCTCAGTGTGGACCCATCTGTCTCTCTCAGTGTGGACCAGTCTGTCTCTCTCAGTGTGGACCCATCTGTCTGTCTCTCTCAGTGTGGACCTGTCTGTCTCTCTCAGTGTGGACCAGTCTGTCTCTCTCAGTGTGGACCCATCTGTCTGTCTCTCTCAGTGTGGACCTGTCTGTCTCTCTCAGTGTGGACCAGTCTGTCTCTCTCAGTGTGGACCCATCTGTCTGTCTCTCTCAGTGTGGACCAGTCTGTCTCTCTCAGTGTGGACCCATCTGTCTGTGTCTCTCAGTGTGGACCAGTCTGTCTTTCTCAGTGTGGACCCGTCTGTCTCTCTCAGTGTGGACCCGTCTGTCTCTCTCAGTGTGGACCCATCTGTCTGTCTCTCTCAGTGTGGACCAGTCTGTCTCTCTCAGTGTGGACCAGTCTGTCTCTCTCAGTGTGGACCCATCTGTCTCTCTCAGTGTGGACCCATCTGTCTCTCTCAGTGTGGACCCATCTGTCTCTCTCAGTGTGGACCAGTCTGTCTCTCTCAGTGTGGACCCGTCTGTCTCTCTCAGTGTGGACCAGTCTGTCTCTCTCAGTGTGGACCCATCTGTCTCTCTCAGTGTGGACCAGTCTGTCTCTCTCAGTGTGGACCCGTCTGTCTCTCTCAGTGTGGACCAGTCTGTCTCTCTCAGTGTGGACCCATCTGTCTCTCTCAGTGTGGACCAGTCTGTCTCTCTCAGTGTGGACCCATCTGTCTCTCTCAGTGTGGACCAGTCTGTCTCTCTCAGTGTGGACCCATCTGTCTCTCTCAGTGTGGACCAGTCTGTCTCTCTCAGTGTGGACCCATCTGTCTCTCTCAGTGTGGACCAGTCTGTCTCTCTCAGTGTGGACCCATCTGTCTCTCTCAGTGTGGACCAGTCTGTCTCTCTCAGTGTGGACCCATCTGTCTCTCTCAGTGTGGACCAGTCTGTCTCTCTCAGTGTGGACCCATCTGTCTGTCTCTCTCAGTGTGGACCTGTCTGTCTCTCTCAGTGTGGACCAGTCTGTCTCTCTCAGTGTGGACCCATCTGTCTGTCTCTCTCAGTGTGGACCAGTCTGTCTCTCTCAGTGTGGACCCATCTGTCTGTGTCTCTCAGTGTGGACCAGTCTGTCTTTCTCAGTGTGGACCCGTCTGTCTCTCTCAGTGTGGACCCGTCTGTCTCTCTCAGTGTGGACCCATCTGTCTGTCTCTCTCAGTGTGGACCAGTCTGTCTCTCTCAGTGTGGACCAGTCTGTCTCTCTCAGTGTGGACCCATCTGTCTGTCTCTCTCAGTGTGGACCAGTCTGTCTCTCTCAGTGTGGACCCGTCTGTCTCTCTCAGTGTGGACCCGTCTGTCTCTCTCAGTGTGGACCCATCTGTCTGTCTCTCTCAGTGTGGACCAGTCTGTCTCTCTCAGTGTGGACCCGTCTGTCTCTCTCAGTGTGGACCCGTCTGTCTCTCTCAGTGTGGACCAGTCTGTCTCTCTCAGTGTGGACCCATCTGTCTGTCTCTCTCAGTGTGGACCCGTCTGTCTCTCTCAGTGTGGACCCGTCTGTCTCTCTCAGTGTGGACCAGTCTGTCTCTCTCAGTGTGGACCTGTCTGTCTCTCTCAGTGTGGACCAGTCTGTCTCTCTCAGTGTGGACCCATCTGTCTGTCTCTCTCAGTGTGGACCAGTCTGTCTCTCTCAGTGTGGACCCATCTGTCTGTGTCTCTCAGTGTGGACCAGTCTGTCTTTCTCAGTGTGGACCCGTCTGTCTCTCTCAGTGTGGACCCGTCTGTCTCTCTCAGTGTGGACCCATCTGTCTGTCTCTCTCAGTGTGGACCAGTCTGTCTCTCTCAGTGTGGACCAGTCTGTCTCTCTCAGTGTGGACCCATCTGTCTGTCTCTCTCAGTGTGGACCAGTCTGTCTCTCTCAGTGTGGACCCGTCTGTCTCTCTCAGTGTGGACCCGTCTGTCTCTCTCAGTGTGGACCCGTCTGTCTCTCTCAGTGTGGACCCATCTGTCTGTCTCTCTCAGTGTGGACCAGTCTGTCTCTCTCAGTGTGGACCCGTCTGTCTCTCTCAGTGTGGACCCGTCTGTCTCTCTCAGTGTGGACCCGTCTGTCTCTCTCAGTGTGGACCCATCTGTCTGTCTCTCTCAGTGTGGACCCGTCTGTCTCTCTCAGTGTGGACCCGTCTGTCTCTCTCAGTGTGGACCCGTCTGTCTCTCTTAGTGTGGACCCATCTGTCTGTGTCTCTCAGTGTGGACCAGTCTGTCTCTCTTAGTGTGGACCCATCTGTCTGTGTCTCTCAGTGTGGACCCGTCTGTCTCTTTTCAGTGTGGACCTGTCTGTCTCTTTTCAGTGTGGACCTGTCTGTCTCTCTCAGTGTGGACCTGTCTGTCTCTCTCAGTGTGGACCTGTCTGTCTCTCTCAGTGTGGACCCATCTGTCTGTCTCTCTCAGTGTGGACCCGTCTGTCTCTCTCAGTGTGGACCTGTCTGTCTCTCTCAGTGTGGACCTGTCTCTCAGCAGATAAAAACAGAAGAAGAAACAGCAGATTTGTTTTGACTCAGCTCCCCCGTGACATCATCAGCCCATCTGAAGAGGTGGGAGCCAATCAGAGGAGGAGCTGAAGAACATGTGTTGACATTAAGCAGCTGAGTCAGCGACCAATTATGTTCTTCATCAACACACACACTCTCATGCTCGTATTCCTGTCCTTGTGGGGACCACTTTTTTACCTCGTGGTAGATATAAAGACCAGGACTCCTAACGAGTCGCTGTGTGTGTGTGTGTGTGTGTGTGTGAGACGCCTTTAATCTGATAATCTGATGATGTCATTAGTCTTTAGAAGCCTGAACATGTCTGAGGTTTTAATCCTCTGGAATGAAGCAGCAGACACACAACAAGTCGTCCACCTTAACTTGCATCACAACGTGATTGAAACGTTTCTCATTTCAGTGATTCTGTTAACGTGCGCACACACACACACACACACACACTGTGTTCTCACCCGGCAGGATAAGCCAACAGTCCGGTTCGCGGGTCGCAGGCTAGAGCTCGGTTCCCTGGAGCCGTGATTCCCAAAACTTTCTCCAAGGTCACCTGCAGGGCAAAGGTCACAAAAGGTCATTGATCAGACAGGGAAGCAGAACTGCAATAGTAACTGGACCAATCACTGTGTGGTCCGTCACTAGCCCAGCTGTTAGCATGTTAGCACGTAATCAGTGTGCTGCCTCTGCGCTTTAGGTGAAGTGCTGTGCAACCTGATGCTAAGCTAACAGCAGCTACCTCCACCCCATTGTGTACATGTGTGTGTCCGCTCATTGGAGTTTTTGTTGTTCCGTCACATCGACCTGAGATGAATCACCAGCTGACTTTACAACCGACCCACAATCCTTCAGGGTGAGAAAGTTAACGTCACTTTAACAACAGTTCAACTGTAACATGAGTCAAAGCGCATCAATCATTTAAATAAGAGACATTTCTGAATAACTAGTTTTTCTTCTTCTGTGGTGAATCACCGGGTGGAGCCTCACATTCAAACACGTGGCCCTTGTTTAATTTAAAGCTCCACGGATGAACATTTTCAGACACAACACAATGCATTCTGGGAGCTTTAGAAGCTGGGAAGAAAGCAGCTACTGACATCTGGACAGAAGCCCTGCAGGGACACACGGGTCAACCGGAGAACTGGACCTTCAGAAACACCTCACAAAGTTTTATTTTGTAATACGTGAAGAGCTTTTTCATTTTTATTTTACCTGATAAAAGTCAAATGTTTCTGCCTATTGTGATTCATGAGAAACGCTAACTGAACAGTTTTTGTCTCAATGATTCAAAATGAACAAAATTAGGATTAAAATTATATTCAAATAATCACTCTTTTTGGTTGATTGACTTATTGATCAATCGACTAATCGTTATGATATGTCACAAATAAAAAATATCCAGTATTTCCATAATGTCATAAGATAAGGCCGACATCAATATGCAGCGTGTGCGCATGCGCCGCGCTGCGTCCACCTTGCCGCTCAGGTCCTCTTTGTGCCGCGCCGCGCCGCTCCGCCGCCTCAGTTTGATGGAGGGAGACCGCAGCAGGTTCTTGATGCGGCTCCGGATGGTTCCGCTTCCCTCCGCGGCCATCGCGCCGCTATCTGCCGCAGCTACCTGACGCAGTTAGCTGACGCAGCTAGCTCTTCGCGTCCGGGGCTCCTGTCTGTCGCGCGCTCCTCCTGTCAGTCATACCGTCAGCGAGCCGAGCCGAGCCGAGTCGGGGAAGAGCCTGTCTCGGGTTCTGGTTGGGGGCTGATCCGGGCCACGGGATCCGGTTCCGCTCCGCATCTTATTCCTCCGCCGCTGCGGAGACACGATGAAGAAGAAGCGGCTTGTACACACGAGCCAGACCGGACTGAGCCGAGCGCCCAGACCGCGTGCGGCAACGACACGAACACTTCCGGTCAGGCTTTTCAGAATAACGCCGTAAGGCACTCTGAGCGGTGATGGAAACGAGTCCTTCGGTTTCTCTTTTTACATCTGAGAACAGAACGTTCCGTCGTAGAGAATACATGAAATGATAAAGTACTAACTACACGATCACCGCATTCTGTAGTGCCACTTCCGCTCCAGTACGAGAACGACACGCCGTGCTTTTATTTTAACAGATAGAATCCGTGTCGTTTCTGACGCTCTTTGACGCTTCAACGGACAAACCGTCCAGCGGCAGCGCCCCCAGCGGCGAACACACGAACTACAGCAGGGGGCCTGGTTCTGTTATGGGTCCGATATTCTACGGATTAATAAATATAAATAAATAATATATGGACTCAAGTTCATATTTAAACTTTATTTACAGAATATTAGAGTTGTGATATGGGCATTTATTTACGTCACAGTCCTTAAACACGTACAAAAATACAAATTTAGGAAAAACAGAAGTAAAGGAGGCGGAGCAGCAACTTCTTCCGACGAGTTTCTACATCAACAGAATTTTTCATATAACACTTATATATTTATACAATATTCAGCAGCTTTCAGACGGTTCATATCTATTATTGTGTTTCTACTTGCAGTTTGAAAATAAAATCAGTTTAATGTGAATCCTTGAAATGACAATGACACACACACACTTAACATTGAGAAGTTATTGCAGTTATTTGCATTTAACTTTGAATATCAGAAACGTGAGATCAAAGTAAACGCTGCAGCAGAAACGAAGGTTCAGACTGAACTCAACAGCCAATCAGAGTCTGCAGACGACCCATGAGGTCATGCTTCTGCTGTGACATCAGAGTCTGGTGATGTCAGCTGGGGTTTCCTCTCAGTCCCAGAGGAACCAGCCTCGGCATCGGCCTCCAAGCCACGCCCCCTTCTCTACTCCAGCCGCCTCCCCCTCCAGCATCTACGTCACTGCTGGGGGCGTCCGCCACCGTGGCCCCGCCCAGCTTCATCTGGAGCAGAGGGGGCGGAGCCAGGGCATCAGCTTTCTGGATGGCGGGTGCGAGGTGGGTTCCGTCCCGCATGGTCTCTGTTGGCGGTGCCACCCCCTCCTCGGAGGAGGAGTTCTGCTGATTGAGGAGGAAGAGCTCGTCGAGGAGGGAGGTCAGGCTTTCACCCTCCCCCGTCCGCCGCTCCGTACCAAGAGGGCCCCCCACGGTCACCTGAGCCCTCGGACCTGGGCACGGAGATGAGGACGGGCCCCCCCGAGTGGAGGCCTCCGGCTGCTCCTGGTCCAAACCAGTAGAGACCAGGAGGGAGGGGCGCGCTGGTGGAGGCGGCTGGGGAGGGGGGGGTGCCGGCATTGGCTGCGGGTGTAGTAGTATTTGTTGTGGTGGCTGTAGTATTTGTGGTTGTAGTTGCAGTATTTGTGGTTGTAGTTGTACTATTTGTTGTGTTGGTATTTGGTGCGGTTGTAGTATTATTTGTTGAAATGGGAGGATCCTCTGTACTCTACTAGAAGGTTGGAACCCCGGCAGCACGTTGAAGTTTGCAGCTGTAAACAACAGAAAAACATCAGCTGATGTCAGATGTTTCCCTTCAGTAAGTCCATTTAGTGGATGAGGAGCTCGTTCGTTAGTTAGCTGGTTTAATGGCGCTTAAGGGGGCGGAGCTGCTGCGATCTTACCGATTGGGGGGTGGTTCATTGAGGCGAGACGGATCTGCTGGTTGGTCAGGTTGGAGAGGTTAAGTGTGACGGTGGTCATGCCTACAGACAGGAAGAAGTCTTACATGTCTTGCAAATAAAAGCATGGTGAGGCAGAGCGCAGTGGCGGTGAGCGGCCGGTACCTGGTGAAGGGAACGTCTGCAGAGGACTCACTGGCAGGACCTGTTGCCCCGGCAACGCACCACGGACCAGAGACCGAATCCCTTGTGGTAACACAGCCGGCCCGGTCGCTGGATTCCTACATCGAGACAGGATGTTGGGGAACGTCCTTGGCCTTTCCCTTGCCGCTGATGCATTGTGGGATACGTCAGGAGGAGCCAGGACGGGCTTGGACATCGGGGGGACACTCTCAGGCCCCTGAACACATTCGGTGGTGGGAGGAGCTTGTGGCGCCAGCTTCTGCGGGTCGGAGGTCGGGATCGTGATGACGTGATCGGTGTCGGTCGAGCGCCCCGCTGGAGGAGCTGAGGCCCCGCCCCCTGCCGCTGGCAGCTGATTGGCTGTTGGGGGTCTTTCCCCCTTCATCTTCCTCTGGCAGGTGGACTGGTTCTGCACGTCCCTGCGGATCGCCAGAGGACTTTTACCTGCAGTCAGTGGATAAAAAAGGTTTTAATAGACTGTTAAACAGTCTGAAACAGCGGAACCAGTCGTCTTCACCTGATCGGAGGGAGAGGTCTCGGATGAAGGCGTTTCTCTGCTGCCTCAGACACGTCTTCATGCTCGTCAGTCTGGCCAACTCACTGTGGAGGGTTTGGATCTCCTGACGGGCCTGAAACACAAGAGCGTACGGCGTGGTCTGACCTGTGAGCAGCTGATGCTTCTCATGTGTGCAGTGCCTAGAAAAAGAAGACCCCCCCCCATGGCTGTTTTCCCCTTTTGTTGCTTTCTACATGAAATCATGATCAATCTTTTTTTACAAGAATTTGTTATATATCACTCACACCAGTGTATTCTACATATAGATCTTTATATAGGACATATATTAGTACTATACATATTTGTCATATATGCTATCAGCGGTTTTCATACGTCATGAAGAAGAGGAGGGTGTTTCTGGTACCTGGTCCAGCAGAAGTCCCTCTGAGGAGCAGGTGGTCTTCATGACCTCACGCAGACCTCTGAAGGACGCCGTGAGGCTCAAACGGCTCCTGGAGACACAGAAGCAGCAGCATGACTCCAGTATTCAGAGCGCTGATGAAGGGCAACAACAGGTGGATCATCTCACTCAGAGTCCTCGTTGCTGACGTCCGGCCGACAGCTCTCCTCCGCCGTCTCCATGGCGACATGCCGGTCCTCACCCTCCGCCTGGCGAGACGATACGTTCCTCACGTCAAAACTCATGAAACGTAACCCCATCAATTCAAAGAGCTCTGCAACGTCAGCCTCGATGACGGATCGTTTGGTTTCATGAAATCAGGAATCATTTATTCCCAAAATATGTCAGACATACAAGGAACTTGACCTGGCGGTTTGTCGCATTCAACATCCGACGGACAATAAACAACATGGTGTGAGAAGAGTACAATATACCATACGACATTATTAAATACAATAATTATTATTTATAGTTACAATGCAAACATTTCGTACTTTGATGGCCGAGGTCACAACGCTTTCCTCGTCAGATTCCTCCGTGGACTCATCAGACGAGTCGAGCAGATCCCCGTCGCTGCTTCCTGTGACGCTGCTTCCTGTGACGCTGCTTCCTGTGGCGCTGCTTCCTGTGACGCTGCTTCCTGTGACGCTGCTTCCTGTGGCGCTGCTTCCTGTGACGCTGCTTCCTGTGGCGCCTCCCTCTGACAGCTCATTTGATCTCTCTGAGGAAGGATGACATCATTGATCTCTTATTGATTCCTGAGTGGAGGACCTCCTGCCTGACTGGGTTTCATACCTCCAAGGATGAAGCTGAGGTACTTGTCCCTCCTCTTTCTCAGCCTCCTCTTCTTCTTCTCCAGATCTGAATTGACCGTCTTCAGCAGCTGGATCACCTCCACCGCCTGACATCAAAACAACTACTCACATCGTGGAAACCAGAACATCTCACAACTCTGAGGAACGTGAACGTAAGCAAGTCTGACCGTGTTCAGCGTGAAGATCTTTGACGTCTTGTCTTCAACCAGACCGACTTCTTTCCTCAGACCTTTGAACAGCTGGAACAGCTTCCTCCTCCGAAGCTTCTCCATCACGTTGTGAAGGTGACGCTGCACAAGAACATGAGGGAGAACATCTGTAAAGAACATAGAGTCTCTGTAGATGCTTCTACAGATGAGGTCATTGTGAATGACCTCTTTCTCTCTTTCATCCATCCTGTCCAACTCTTCCTCAGAGCTGTCCGTCTCGCTGCTCCCTCCCTCTGACTCCTCTGATGGGGGGACAGGTTCGGGAGGATTGCTGGAGGGTCTGGTCTCTAAAGGGGCCTGGAATGCCCCCCCACCAGGACCTGGAGAGACAGTCACCGCTTTGACCCCGAGCTCAGCCCCCCCACTTGTGGAGGGCTTGAGGGAGATGGGGCTGGAGGAGATGTTGGGACAGGACAGGACCATCGGGTCCCTGCTGTCGGACAAGGGGATTTGGCAGGTGCCCCCCCCCGCCTGAGCCACAAAGCCAGGGTGGAGCGGGGAACTGGAGGAGGAGGAGGGGGTCACTGTGGTCCCTGGTGTGGTTTGGTTATCAGCAGGAGCCTGAAGGAGAACAGGGGGGAAGACTGGGGGGGGGGGGGGGCAGAGAGGGGAGATCGTTAAAGTCATAGAAGGTCCTACACTTCCACACAGAGACCTACGGGAGGTCTCCCATCGACCCACAGAGAGAGAACCCTCAAACACAAGGAGAACATGCAGCACCACAGACCAGAAGGTCCTGGACCCTCTGGTCCCGTAGACTTACTTTTTTGGACAAAGGTGTGGTTCTTGTTGACTGGGTTTAACTTGCTGATGGGAACCAGTTGGATCAGACGCCCGTCGGCTCTGCGGTAGTACTGCACGCCGGTCTTTGACAGGACGGGCCGCAGGAACATCATCTGACCGGTGGAGGGGGGCGGGGGGGGGGCGCATGAAGCCCGAACCGGCGAGGGAGGTTCCCTAGGAGGAGCTGGGGCGCCATTGGACGGCGGAATGACAGGTGACGCCACAGAGCTGCTCACCTGAGAGTCTGAAACACACCGGGGCAGAAAGGCCCTCATCCATTGGTCCGTGGTTCTCAACATGAGGTTCACAACCCATAGAGGAGTCACAACATCGGTCCTTTATCACAGAGATTTAACATTAAAGTGAAAGATGAGGAATTCACTCGTGACGTTGTTTTGTAAAAGCTTTTCGGTGATAAAACGTGGAATCATCAAACATTCTGTGTGTGTAAAGAACAGAAATCTACTGCGATGCTCTGAGGGAACGAGCCATGAGGGTTACCTGCAGGGGGGGCCGGCAGGGCGGGAGCCACAAAGGCTGCGGGCGGGGAAGTCGGTTCTGCACACTGCTCGTGGGGAGGTCTGCCCTTCCCGTTGGACCCCACCCGGCCCGTCAGGTATGCTGCCAGCCGGTTGGCCGGATGGAGCGCCCCCATCTTCCCCAGCTGGATCTTAGCCAGAGGATAGAGCTTCCCATTCACCTGCCAAACAGGATGGAAGCCAGCCATGAAGATACCAGAACCTGTTCAATGGTTATAAATGTTATCAAACCCACAACCTGTCGGGAATTTTCATGAACTCTCACCTGGACCAGGTGGTCTGTTTCTCCCAGCCGCTTCCTATTGGCTGAGAGGAAACCGGCGGGGGAGACTCCCGTCAGGAACGGCAGCGCCATGCTGACCATCGACTTCCTGTTCGATACGACCTCCTTCTCCTTTCTGCTGCTCAGGTTATCTGTCGATCCGTCCTCCTCCTCCTCCTCCCTGATCTCACCTTCCTCCACCTCCCGCTGCCACTCTTCAGGAGGCTCCGCCTCCACCTCCCGTTGCCATTCTTCAGGAGGCTCCGCCTCCACCTCCCGCTGCCACTCTTCAGGAGGCTCCGCCTCCACAGCCTGCTGCCAATCATCAGGAGGCTCCGCCTCCACCTCCCGCTGCCACTCTTCAGGAGGCTCCGCCTCTTCAAACCTTTGCTTCTGGGGCTCCTGTTCAAAGACACAGGCTGCGTTCAAAACCCCCCCAGAAGCCTGTAAAGCTGCCCGCTCACTGACACCTGAGTGACAGCGTGAACATTATGGGCTAGAAAACGTTTCAATAAATCATTCAGGTAACGGACAAAGCTTAGAGCTTCCTGTTTGGGGCTTCACAATAAAACGGCGAGTCGGGAGGCCTCATGGAGTATCGGGCCTCTCGGGACACCATCAGCTCATCTCTAGACCGACCTGCTGGGGTTCCCACTCCCTCCGTTGAGGGGTCTCTGGGTTGGGTCTGGAGATGTGCATCTTGTAGTGGATGCAGCGGGTGGCGGCGCCGTCCTCCACCTTGTGGCCAATGGGACTGATGAGGTAATCTCGGATCCAGAGAGGTTGGTCCAGCTGGTCCTCAGCCATGGCCTCACACAGCATCTTAAGCACCAGGTTGCGGTCGCCGGGCCTAGCCCACTTGCAATCCGCCACGATGGTCAGGCGCTTCGACGGCTTCGGCTCGGACGGACAACTGGGATGCCGAGCTGGGGGGGGCGGGGGGGTGGGAACCGGATCAGATGCTGAGGAAAAAACAAAAACCTGAATCCCTTTTTAATCCACTAAAGACTCTCCAACGGATGGACCAGAACCGGCAGGACGTGTCAGATCAGAAGAGAACCAGCAGGACTCTGCTCACAGACTTGAGAATCATTAGTGATCCATGTGTCGGTCTAAAAGGATCCAGAACATTCATTTACTGATCGGTTTAGATCAACACACCTGGTTTAGTCTTTGCGCCCTTTTGTCTCGAAGGCTTCAGTCGAACATCTTTAGGCTTCAACTCTTTGGACTCCTACAGGAAAAAGTCCCTCATTAACAAACAAACAAAAGCTCTTTTCCTGTGAATTGATCCTCCAATCACAGAGCTCATTACTCCGGTTAGGGTTAAATAAATAAAACTTACCACTGTGTGATCACATCTCTCCATGTGACCCTTCCTCATCCCTTTCCTCCTCTTCTTCTTCAATTCATAAACTCTTATTCTGGCACAGGTGCTTTCTTCTTCTGCTCTCACCTGGAGACACTGGAACAATATACATATTCCTATAGTTACACTATATCTATACTGTGTATATATCTCTCTCTATAATAAACACTCACAGTTTTGACAGAGGGGGGGGGCAGGGCTAATGCCCCTGGTGGCACGAGGACCGGTTCTGGATCGGAGTCTCCAGCGCCCCTCTTCCACAGAGTCCGGACCCGCTCAGCAGGGTGGGTGACACTGTCTGCCTCCTTCAGGACTACGAGTCCAAAACAGCAGGAAGGAAGCAGCGACCTTAATGCGACTGCAGTACTTTTTATTAGTAACTATTAGGTATTAGAGGTAAACTGACCATAGGCCATCTTCATCCTTCTCCTCCTCCTGCTGCTGCTCCTCCTCTTCTTCTTGTTGTTGTAGTGGTCCGGCTTGGAAGGGCTGGAGTCTGAGCCGTCCAGGTTCTTCAGGAGGACCACCTTCTGTTTGAGGCAGCTGCAGCCGAACATGCAGGCAGGCCGACCGCAGTGGCTGATCCTGGAGCAGTAGGATAGACTGGAGCAGATGCAGCCCAGCCTGCAGGCCTCATTCAGGCAGCGGGGGGCTGGTCTCCGGACCCACTGGATGGGGGCGGTGGGGTTCTCTCTGACGAAGCCCTGAGGGGGAACCAGAGGAGTCAGACAGGGACAGGAACTTAGACACGGTGTAGACACGGCGCATCTTACCTTCAGAGTGAAGAGTGACGTCAGAGCAACGGAGGCCCGGTCCTCCGTGATGCTGGTTCGGGGTCGGCCCCCCCACAGCACCCCGTCCTCCAGGTCCTTCTGCCGCAGTAGAGCCCGGGTCATCACAGGCCTTTTGTCCTTCTCGCTCTGATCGGTGGTCCCCAGTTCAGAGTCCGACTCCAGAGGAGCCATGTCCTGTGAGACGCGGGTCGGGGGGGGCGCAGGCTCCGCCGGGCTGAGGGTCTGGGACAAGGTCTTGGGTTTTAGCTTCCTCCTCTGCTTGGGTTGAGAAGACCAAGTTTGCGGTTTTGTGTGGTCGAAGTGGATTTTCTGCTGGTGCCTCTTTGGTTGATGAGGTTTAGTGACAGAGTTGGTGTTCTCCAACGGGGGGGGTACCGGGATCTGGACGGGAGGATTGTTAGGAGCCACGCTTGATTCATCAGGAATCTGCTGGGCAGGATCTGGTCTGGGATTAGTGTGCTTGGGACCCCTCCGCCTCCTGACCGTCTTGGCCTCCCTGATGGCCAGTTTGGGTCTCTTGGAGGGGGGGATGAATTGAGAGATGAGGTCTGAGGCTGGGGAGTCGGGAGTCTGCTTCTTCAGGACGCTGTCCAGGGTCCGGACGTAGCTGGTACTGCGGGTGGGCAGCTGGTAGACCACCGGCTCCGCCAGCGGCTGAGTAAAGGTGGAGGCCCGCTGGTCGATCAGCTTCCCCTCGTTCTCCAGGTACTCGTCCAACATGTCGCTGCAGAAGGCCGACAGGTTCCTGGGCAGGTCGGAACTGGGACCAGCTGACGGATGGAGGACACGTGGCATCATGGCCTGATCGGGAAGCTTTCTCCATGAATCACCTCTTTGTTTGCTCACCTTCGGGGTTGTCCAGCGCTGCTGCGGACGTGGCCTCCGGCGGTGGGAATTTCTCCCTCCACCCTTTGATCTGAGTCAAGTCTGTCGTTTTCCCGGTTCGGGACACAAATGCTGCAGAAACACCTGAAGACGGAGAACAGGGCGTTACGCTGCGTAGTCGGGTGTGAGATGTACGACATTAGCACGGCTAAACTCTTATTATTATGGAGGAAGACCCGGAAGAAGCCGCCTATACAAGGCAGGACCTCCGTCTGGAATGGCGGAGGTGACCTTGGGTGGGGGGCAGCTCGGCGGGCAGCGGATCCAGAGGGACGCCGGGCGGGGGGATGGGCAGGCGGACTCCGAGGTACTGAAGGTCTATGGCCAAAGTGGGATCCAGCAGGTTCATCTTCAGGCCAACTGAGAAAAGGCCAATGTTAGCATGAGCTACAGCTAAAGCTAAATGTACCAACGTGTTCAAAGGGTCATTGATCGGATAAAACCAGACAAAAAGCCTTTGACTGTTTACTAAATTATTCCAATAATTATTCCAATAATTAAAATCGACTAATGGTTAAAGCATCAGGACAAATATAAATGTATGTAATGTAATTCATAATATGTTGGAAAGCTTTTATTTGGAATCATTGAGCGATTGACTTTGCCAACTGGGGTCCAGTCTCCATCCAGGACCTGGTGAAACCCTCCATCCCAACATCAAGCTGCTTGTTCCTCACTGAGAGCAAAACACTGGACTAGATCTCCACTCTTTGCTGTCCTGCTGCTAGATGGTGGAAGGAGCTCTGTGATGACATCAGGACCACAGAGAGCCTTCACATCTTCACACTAAAGACACACCTCTTCAGACTAAACACCAACACACTGTAGACCTTAAACTGGACTCATAATGGTTCTGATCTAGAACTAGTTGTACATTGACTTATGTGATGAAATTACACTTTCTTGTTTCTTGTTCTTCTGAGTTGGTTTCCTTATGGTTGAAATGCACTTATTGAGTCGCTTTGGATAGAAGCTGAGTGACATGTGATGGAATGAAGGTACCTTCCTGCAGCACAGGATGGATCGCCTGTCTGTGTCTCATCTGCTTCAAGTCTTTCAGCAGGATCTCCTCAAAGGAAGCAATGGGCTCAGCTAAGCACTCTGCTGGGGTTCAAAAACATCCGTATTAAATAAGTACACTTTTCTTTAAGAGAAACTCAGAATCACAAGATCTCAGGTTTGATTGGGACATGGAACCTTTGTTTCATGTTAACCTTAGATCTGAGATATATTCACACTAAACATAGCATTACCGTTCTCAGGTGTGACTGCTGTTAGCTGCAGGTGACCTTCAGTCTGCGGCTGTGAGGCCGTTCCATCGGAGTCTGCTACGTGAAGTCTGAGGGCCTCCTGAAACATTATTTCTGTATTATTGTATTAAGTACATCATATGTTAAATTCAGTGTCAGAGAGGCTGCGATGCTACACTTTATCTCACGAAAACATATCTAATAACGGGGGAAGGTCACTGAACTTTATCGTAGTAAAACAGTCAATCAGTAGAAATATGTAATAAAAATAATCTGCTAACATTTACCCTGCCAGTATTCCAAGATTCATCATCTTGGAATACCATCTGTCTTTATGTTTGAACCAGTGAACTACGTGACCATATATGGACTGAGGATGACGAGACCAGTGTCTGTTAGAGACCTGTCACTCAGCGAGTAGCCCCGCCCTAAGGCATCCCCTGCTTTATGGTCTGTTTGACTCCAAATGTATGAAGGCAAAGTGATGTCCAATTCTGAGATCACCAATCAGGTCGCCCCCTGCTGGTCACTACACAGAAGTAGAGTCATTTCCTCATAGACGTCTATGGGAGCAGAGGAGTCGCCCCCTGCTGGTCACTACACAGAAGTAGTCATTTCCTCATAGAGGTCTATGGGAGCAGAGGAGTCGCCCCCTGCTGGTCACTACACAGAAGTAGAGTCATTTCCTCATAGACGTCTATGGGAGCAGAGGAGTCGCCCCCTGCTGGTCTCTACACAGAAGTAGAGTCATTTCCTCATAGACGTCTATGGGAGCAGAGGAGTCGCCCCCTGCTGGTCTCTACACAGCAGTAGAGTAAGTTTCGCATAGACATCTATTGGACGAGTTGCCCCATGGTGGTCACTAGAGAGAATGCAGCTTTGACTTCACTACAAATGACCACAGGTTAAACCAGGGAGGTCCGTCTAGTTGTTAGACATAAGTGGGCGTGCTGCAGACCCCAGTGGGGGGTGAAGTTAGTCTCTGTTACACATTATTGCATCCCATGAAAACGCACTGCATTGTTTGGTCTTACCTTCGATGTGAAGGAGATAAATAACTGCTCCTCAACTTCCTCCAGGTTAGGCTGCATTTTAGCATAGGTGGAGGCATCCATCTTCTCATCCTCCTCATTCACAAGCTTTTGCCGTCGACACTTCTTGTTCCTGCAGGGTTTGTCAATCGGGATCGGCGACACCGGCTGAGGAGGCTTCTCCACATTTGCTTCTTCTATTACCAGAGGCGCACAGGGAACAGCCACCACCTCCGTGTTTGAAAACTCCACCCCCATCCCGAGGTCATCGTTGGTGGAGAAAAAGTGCACAAGGTCGGCGATGGAAGGTGTCGGGGACAAGCCGTCTCCGTCCAGGGACGAAAAGCTTGGAGACAGGGTCATCTGGAGTGCGAGGGGCGAAAGTCCCGCGGGGAAGGGCAGCGGCTGCTCGTTGTCCTCAAATGACGGCACTGGATCCGGCGCAGAGGTGAAGTTGGAGGGGTAAGGAGTCTGCTGTTCGGGGTAGGACGGAGTCTGGAGAGGCAGCAAAGGTGACGTAACAGAAGCCCGAGGAACAGTTTGTGGCGGCGGCTGAAAGGTGGTGTATGAGGGGTCTGCATAGGCCTCAGTCAGGGGCAACACTGTGTGCCATTTGAACACGGACGAGTCTTCGGCGAGCTCTTCGGGAGAAGCCGCTTTCAGTGTCACTTGTGAAGCGGCAGAGTGGAGCTCCAGGTCAAACGGGACAGGCAGGGAAGGCAGTGGCTCTGGAGAGCTAGTGGGGGAAAGAGGCTCGAAGCCAAACGATGACAATTCTGGGTCTAGCAGTGGAGGATCTGACTTCGGCAAGTCGGGCGGAGACAGCAAGGAGTTTTCAGCTGGCAACTCCGCATTGTGCAGAGGTAAGAGAGAAGAGGTGGGTGAAGATGTGATGAGGGACAGCTGATAAGAGTCGGGTAACCCGGGTGGACCATCTGGGCTTCCGCTTTTGGCAACTGAATCGGAAGTGAGGAAACCGTTGGGTCCCTCCTGGTCCGTAGAGGACACAGCGCTTGAACACGAAGGACCGAAAGGTTTATCGGCGGTTTCAGCTGCCAGGGCCGTAACATTCAAAACCTCCCCCAGATGAAGACGTGGCTCACTGTGTCCAGAGGCCTGGGGGGGGTCAGGTGTTGAGTCATCACCGGCTTTGGTCCTGGGGTCAGACAGTGGACTTTCAGTGCAAGACCGGCACTCGGGTGGGAGCGCCGGTGCAGGAGAGTCTGGCTTGGTCTTGGTCAGTCTGGATTTCGAGGAGTGCTGCCTTAGAAACCGAGCGAGGGCCGGCAGAGGCAGAGGTCTTTTGTGCTGCTTCAGCTTGGCCTCTGATGGAGCCTTGGCTTTAATTTGAGGGTCAGAGTCCGCAGAGGAGTTGCAGGAAGCCACCAGAACGGAATTGCTCAGCCCAGAACAGTCCGTCCCGAGGGCGTCTTTGGAGGTCACTGAATTCAAAGGGCTGTTATCTTCTCTGACTTTCCTCTTTGTAGCAATTGTTTCCCCGCTCTTTGCAGGACCCCCATTCCCTCTGGGTTCATATGTTCCGTTGCTTCTCAAAGCTGTGGTTTTGTTGTTGCTTTGCTCAGATCTGTTGTCGATACCCAGCTGGTTCATGTTGCATCTGTGCAGCGAGACGTGAGCCTCGCGAATGAGTTCAGAGAACAACTTCTGAGCCGGACTGGAGTTTCCACTGAAGGAAACCGGAACAAACAAAAAGATCATGTAAGTGTCATGTAAAATTGATTGACAAAGCCAACAAACCAATGTTAGCAAATCACGACCAAGCATAATTTATTCTACTAATGTTTGGTATTGCGACTGACAAACCGGCCTTGTGGAAACTCTCCCATTTAAAACCATGCAACAGTGAAGATTCAACTTTATGCAAATGTCTTTTCAGCCCCTGAGGAAATTAATCAGTTGGAACTGAAAAGCTCTGGGAAGATAGTGTCTGAAGGAAGGTGCAACAACATATTTAAAAATCACTGTGTCAAGACAATTGTATGAAGGTAAACGGTATCATATTGAAGTTCTGCTACATGCAAAAGTATCAAGGTTCACTATGTATTTTTTTTGTACCACAGATCCTATATTGAGGGACGTACGCAATTATTTTGAGAGCGGAAGAAACAAAATACTTATATTCCTATACATGGCCTCGTACTTTGTTGCAAACTTGACATTCGGGACAAAATATCTGAAGCACAGAACACCATCGTAACCATCACAGCTGAAGGCTTACCCCGCACTGTCCTTGGAGGCTTTGGTGGCCGTTTGACCATTGTTGGAAGTGGAATTCCTCTGAAGGTCACTTGATTCAGAAAGCTTTGCGTCCGCAGCTTTGGTGCTTCTAGGTTTGTGGTTCACCAGCAGCGACTTCAGACTCCTCTTCACAGGATGCTGCTCGGCGACCACCGTTCCTGCGTCTTTGCCAGAAATCAACTTCAGTTTCGGGCCGCCGGAGCCGTCCTCCTTCAGCCCTTTGGCGAATGGGTTGTAGTCAACCTTTAGCTGAGAGAACCTTGAGTTCTGATAAGTAGTGACCGCCGTGAACGCAGTCTGGTGGAAAGCGAACGTGACGACAGCAGGGCCGGTCAGCTTCAGGTCTTTGGCGTCCGTGTCGCTCTGGACCACGTGCATCCGTGGCAGGTAGCGGTGCATCGGGTGCAAGACAGTATTTCCCTCCAGATCCAAGGTGCAGTTAGTGAGCTTCAGCTGGTAGAAGGACACCGGGCTCAGCATCCAGTGTTGACCCGTTGACGGTGACTCGGGGTGGGCAAACGGCCGGCTCTTCACGTGGCCCTCGGCCTTACCGGCTACCTGCCAGCTCTTACCGGTCCATCTGTACCGATTGCCATCCAGCGGCTGGATGTCCATGAACAGAGAGTACTTCTTGGAAGGCTGCAAGCCGGAGATGCGAAAGCGACAGTAGGGGAACATCCGGCTCCCCTGTTTGGTGAGGATCATCTCGGTTTTGCACCTGAAGAACTCGTTCCACATGCTGTTGTTGTCCAGCGTCACTTTGACGCCTCTGCAGACGATGACGGGCGACAGGTTGTCCGACTGAGGTTTTGAGCCAGCGGAACATTTACCGGCGGTAAGTCCATCGGAGGTCCTATTGTGTTCCTGTGACGGGAACCCTTTAGGTTTACCCGTCAGTACCTCCTCATCTTCTTCAGCGTGAGGGTTTGGCTCTGTCGCGCCATCACTCACCCTCCCCGGCTTGGGAAGGAGGAGGCATGCGGCTGGATGGTTGGTGGCAGCTGGGCTGGTTGAACAGCCCTGATGGAACACCATTGCTCTCTCCTTATAAGCCATGAAAGGCCTTCGGACATCTAAAGGGCGGGAGGATCCTGCTCGTTAAACATTGTTGCGGCGGCGGCTCAACGCAACATCCTAGAACACAAAAATTACTTTTTTAAATTAACATCATTAAAGAGGATCAACTGGTGGTTTGATGGATAACTCAAGTGAAGTTCTTCAGATACACTACATAATAAAAGTGTTGTGTCATCTACTGGTTGGTATCCTGTGTTTGTCTCTCAGTCTGGTATTTCAACACTAAAGAGGAATTTGCAAATGGATGTCAAGGAAAAACATCTACACCAAAGCGCCAAAGAGATTTGTGATGAAAACATCTGGATCTGTATTTGGTCCCGTTGTGTTTTCTACACCTCAGTGGAGACAACTGAATGAAGACGTTTGGAAAACAAAATTATGTTTGTGTATACCATTGCGTGGATATATTCTTCTACTTAGATATGAATGTGAAGCTTCTCATCACTGAGGACAAAAGTTGGAGCCGGTCGTTAAATGAGAATAACTGGTCTACTTTAAGGTGAAGATTTTTCATTGAATCACACTGCTGCTTTCTCAGCTATGATATACAATTGAAAACCAGGAGCCAACCTCTGGTTCATTAAAGTGAAGTCAAACCATCTATTAAAGCTGCATTCTGTGTAGTGACCAGCAGGGGGCGACTCCTCTGCTCCCATAGACGTCTATGAGGAAATGACTCTACTTCTGTGTAGTGACCAGCAGGGGGCGACTCCTCTGCTCCCATAGACGTCTATGAGGAAATTACTCTACTTCTCTCTTGATTTATTCCCTCAGTAAACATTGTAAACATGAGTTTATGGTCTCAGTCTCTAGTTTCAAGTCTTCTTCAATGCAGCATGATGTTCATTTTGTGAATTATGGTCCATTTAGAGTCAAACAGACCATGAAGCAGGAGATGCTTTAGGGGGGGGGGCCCTAAACGCTGATTGACAGGTCTCTACCAGTAGTATACAATAGCTGCTTCTCATTTGAGGCTGCTCATCATTCGTTGACTCCATTATGCTGTTCCGTCAGCTCCTTCAATGAAAAAATCACTAAAGTTATGAGACATATTTGGTAACCAATGTCATGTTTTTAAATAAGCATAAGATGTGAGAACAAACTGCTTAGTTGGAACATTAACTCGGTCACTCTGTTATAGACTAACTATACCTTTAGTTTAGTGGTGTGATAATAAAACTAACTTTTAATTGTGTGTGTTCTGAAGGAGAACAATGTGTGTGGTGACATTCACCTTCTGTAACATCCACCTTTTCTGAAAAATCTTAGGTTACAGTTAAATTATCTCGTACATGCAAGAAACAAAAGAACCTTACAAGTTATTATAGGTGTTTGCTGTTGCGTTTTTTTATTTACTGGATTGATTGATTTTATGATTAAAATATTACTTTTAGCTTCAGGTTCAGGGCTTCAGGACCAAATTGTATTCTTTTATTTGAAATATTATCATGCTCAGAGTGAAGCATATACATTGAAATAAGACAAATATTACCGTCTATCTGTATTTAATATGGTTTGTGGGTTTTAGGCTTTCACTGTCAGGTGCAGCATGTTGCTAGGCAACGGGAGGGCGGAGGAAAAGCAGCGGGCAGAGAGCACCCCCCGGTCGGCCGACCCGTTTGCCCGACTCTACCTCCCCCAAAGAGGAAACACTGTACCAGCTAACATCTACATGACCTTTGGGGGAAACCTCACAGGGTCAAGGAAAGATGGTCGGGGGAATTTGAAGAGTTTGAGGAAAACACAACTTTCACTAAACTACGTAGTTCTGATGAGACAGGAGACGCATGTTAGTGACCGTTCTCCTAAGAAGGACTACACAGAAGCATCTTTGATGCCTTCATGTGTCGTTACAGTGCTGAGTCATGTAGACAACCTCAACAACAACATTCAAAGTATTACTCTATTAACATTTTGCAATTTGAATGAGTTACGCTTACACGTACTTTGATGATCTGTGTTTCTCGGACATGATCGTTATATCTCGTGAACGGCTGAATAATATTTCACTATTTAAATATTACTGCCACAAGGAATTATTGGACGGAATTATCTCCTTTCCTTTCGTAAAGGATGATCCAGTGTTTCCTATGCTAAAGGAAGTAAGGAAGCATTGAAGCTCCTTTCCTAAGCATTAGAGAATTTCAACAGCTTTTACACTACTTTTGGGTCAGTTCACTCAGAGAGGAACCTTTCTAAGCTAATTTAAATTTCTATGTTATCCTGAGTTCACAACATCAGTCCCTAAACTACCTAAATAGCCTGAATACTGACTGACTCACGGTTCAGTGTTTCCCCTACCATTGAACAAGGGGCCCTTGCTCTAAATTTTCCTCCCGGGCGGCAATAACAACACACATCACTACACAATACTGCTGTGACATGATTTAAAGTCACATTTATTCATTGTTGCACACATTTTTTATGCGTGTATCACAGAATATAAAGGACTGTGGCCATAGCGCCATCACCCACATAGTCTGGCATTTAGGCCGTTGCCATCTTGTTGATTAACTATCAGAAGGAGGCGGAGCTAAGTAGCGCTGAGCGCTGACTGAGAAATTTAATGGTAAAGTTGTTAAAAATAACCAATGTAGTGAAAACATTTACATTTAAAAAAAAAAACAGACTTGTGGTAGAGAACTGTCAATCACTGTGTAGCCCCGCCCTCAAGCATCCCCTCTTTATGGTCTGTTGACTCTACATGGAGCATCCACTAAATGAACATCATGCTGCATTGAAGAAGACTAGAAACTAGAGACTGAGACCATAAACTCATGTTTACAATGTTTACTGAGGGAATAAATCAAGAGAGAAGTAGAGTCATTTCCTCATAGACGTCTATGGGAGCAGAGGAGTCGCCTCCTGCTGGTCACTACACAGAAGTAGAGTCATTTCCTCATAGACGTCTATGGGAGCAGAGGAGTCGCCCCCTGCTGGTCACTACACAGAAGTAGTCATTTCCTCATAGACGTCTATGGGAGCAGAGGAGTCGCCCCCTGCTGGTCACTACACAGAAGTAGAGTCATTTCCTCATAGACGTCTATGGGAGCAGAGGAGTCGCCCCCTGCTGGTCACTACACAGAAGTAGTCATTTCCTCATAGACGTCTATGGGAGCAGAGGAGTCGCCCCCTGCTGGTCACTACACAGAAGTAGAGTCATTTCCTCATAGACGTCTATGGGAGCAGAGGAGTCGCCCCCTGCTGGTCACTACACAGAATGCAGCTTTAACTCATGAAGCCTTGACATAACCAGAGGTCATCTCCTGGCTCTTTCACAGCCTGACAAACATGTCACTGAGCCTTTGAGTAGCAATGGCGGTAAAGTAACTTTGATACCGTGAACACACGCAGAAAACCACTTCATCAGGTGACAAACTTCCGTTACCTGCTCAGTGAAGGGCCCTCTACATGTTAAACACGTGCCACTCATCGCGGCGTGAGGCCCACCAGCTGGTAGCATGTTACCATTATTCACCAATAACACGCTTAAACAAATGTGACTCAACGTGCCCAACAACAGGCAAACTCACCCTAACTCATAGCAGCTTTAAGTGGAGACCAGAGCCCACAAGAACCCAGTTGATGTGTGATGTTCAGTTGCAGCTAGCTAAACGCAGGCCCAGTAATGGCTGACCCACGGTGCAGTAAACCTCCCGGTTCCGGTCCTGTAGAGACCGTTCACGACCACGTGCAACCTTCACAGCACACAGACTACCTTCTGTCTCGACGGTGAGCCGTTAATCCGCGCGTTACCGTGTGTTTTCCGTCGTGTAAAAGCCCCGTCGGCATCGTGGCTCTTTTCTAACTGGGGGGGGGGGGCGGCGGACATGCGGTGTGCTGGCTCCGCTACGTCATCGCCTCGCTCTTTTTACGCTTGTGCGCAGACGCGGACGCCATCTTACTGCCGCCAGACGTGGTTTCAAACCGCGGGCCCGGTTGACCTCGCGGAGCGACACCGAAGGATCTACGGTCCGTTTCCCGGGGGAGAAGAGCACACGGCGCCCGGTCCGGTGGCGGAATCTACCGGTGCGGGCTAGTTAGTGGGACGTCCAACCCGCCCGGGAGCGGAGAACCGACGCCATGACGGTTTCACAGAGTAGTTAGTGCCCTCCGGTCCGGTACCGAACGTAAAGCGGGTCAAACGGAGCTAATAACGGTTGGCCGGTAATCGATACGGTCCATCTATAAACGAGGGGGGCTTAACCGGAACCCAGCCGATGGTTTAACCCGCTGGAGGGGCGATGGTTCACTGAATGGAGCCGCTTCCCTCGCGATGGATCTTAAACCAGTTCAAGGCTTTGGAACCGGATCGCGCGGTTCTCCGCTCCGTGATACCGACACACGAGCCCTCCGAAGGGCTGCCGGAGCCCCGACACCTCGGCCGCGACCGGCTCCGTAGTAACACACCCGCAGGTCGATGCATCGACCGACCCCTTCCCGTCAGAGACCCTGAACGCACCTCTCGGTTAAAGCGCTTCAGCCATGTTATTATGTCACGTGTCACGCGTCCGCTGTGACGTAGTGCCGCGAGCTAGTCAGCAAAGTCAGACAAGTTTAATAGCAGCATTGTTTATGGGATCGATGACGTACATCCCCACATACATGAAGTCGGCGGTAGGCCGCGCGTGCACGTTCGTACGTCACTGGGGGGCGCGGAATACGGCGCATGCGCAATGTGAGTTGTGATGGAACGCGTTATTGATCTAGTGGAGATGGAGGTAAACCCTCTGCTAGCTTAGCTCCTGAGCTAACAGTTGGTCAGGTTGAACATGAAGATCAATCTGCAGAGCATTGGGTGGGTGACGTCATGGAACGTTAAGCTCCAGATCGATAGCACCAAGTCCTCTCTTGATCTCTGAAGCTTCTGTGACGCATCGATCATCAAACCGCAGGAAGTTCTCCGGTAATCCACCGGAAATAATGGTCTTTGGTAAAAATAAATATGTTCAGTACACTTTCAACAGTTCTACAGATACTTCTAGCGTTTTCATGTTATTATTCATATTTATGGGAACTTTTAAGTTAGATTTCAATCAAATAGTTTGTTTCTCATCAGTCGAATTGTTGGTTAAAATAAAGAGACCATAAAAATCACTTTGAATTAATAACAGAAATGCAGCATCATAGATGTATGATCCATACGTGTTCTGTAACATGTTGTGTAGTCTGTTTTTGTAATATATTCACATACTTTAGTATGTTAATGTACACTGGAGTGTATTCGGTTGTCTTTTTATATCATGTGTTCACTAGCATGTTTACATGTAGAATGTACATGTTCACATGTTCTAGTATGTTTAAACATTGTGTTTCCGTGTTCTCTAACATGTTCCGTACACTGATGTCTGGAGTCTGGAGAGAAATGTGACACAATAACACTTTATTAACAGATCAGTAGTACTCCAGTGAATCCATATAAAACACACGCTCCCTTTATTGGGTCAATAAGACTTATTGGTTAGTTTTAGTCTGCAGCTCCCATGAAACCTTCAAGTAATCAAACGTTCATTTTTAACCCCCCCATCATTCTGTATTTTATTAAATGTAACATCAATAAAAACGGAATGTGACAGATATTGCACATAAACATTATAAAACTGCTGAGAATATTTGATCAAGAAAATATAATAAAATTAGATTTAGTGAAATTAGATTGAATAAAAGTTACGTTTTTAGTTAAAGTGACATCTTCACTTGCAAGTCATTTCTGTCACAGTCATTGATCTCAGAGGGATCTCCGTGGTGGTTAGCACGAGGCTAACGCTAGCTGACTTGTGATGAAGACTGAGGATCAGGTCCTCTAAGTCAGTTTAGTCTGTCCCCTCAGCGAGACAAAAACATTACCTGTACACGGTGAGTACTACTAGTACACGGTAAGTATTAACAGTACACAATACGTACTAGCAGAGAATACTACCAGTACACAGAGTAGCAGTATTTTAGAAGTACCGATTGTGTGTCTCCACCCGCCTGCTGCTGCTCGGTGCCATAAAGTGAGCGTCTCTTAGGTCCTTCAGGTGAGCGGAGGACTGCTAATTGGTCAGACATTAATGACATCATCGTCGTCTCTGACATGGAGAGCGTCCATTGGCTCCTCCTCTGGGGCTCCACAGCGGCCAATGATGTACCTGTAGTCTCCTCCGATGGCCAGCGCGACCTCTGACCCCACCATCAGCCAGTCCTTCTCCTCGCTCTCTGCCCGCCGCTGCCAGGGAACACTCCAGCTTGGGGCTCCGCCCCCCCCCACCTCTGGCCCCCTCGCTTCGTCCTCGCCCCCTTCCTCCAGGTTGACGTAGAGCAGGGGATCCTTGAGCGGGGGGGCGGGGCTCAGACCGAGACACAGCGCCTCCAGCTGACTCACCAGATGCTGGAAGCTGGGACGGCATTTAGGGACCGGACTCCAGCAGCTGTGCATGACCTCATAGCTGACAGGAAGCACCACCAAAGAAGAGTCAGGCATACAGATTGATTTAATCAACAATCATTCATCCTACAATTATGTCCTGCTTTATGCTCTGTTAGACACCTGTCAATCAAATCAAGAGTAGAGTCCTTTCTCAAAGACTTGTAGTATATATTGTATTTAGCATACAGCATGTAGCATATAGTATAAAGTATGTAGTATATCGTATGTAGCATGTAGCTTATAGCATGTAGTTTATAGTATGTGGCATGTAGTATATAGTATGTAGTATATGGTATGTAGCATGCAGAGATGCTCACGAGTCCCAAAGCTCGAGTCCGAGTCGAGTCTGAAGTCACGCGTGTGTGCGACTCGAGTCACACTCGAGTCCGAGTCTCAAACTCGAGTCCCCATCTCTTATCAACGTCCCTTTTACCCTAAAAAAAAACATACCAACAACGTTTTACTCCTCCTTTACTCTTTACTTAATGTTTTTTTTTGTGGTTTTTCCCATAAAATGAAAATACGAAGCGTAGCCGCTAAACCGGAAGTACGTAGATTTTCACAGTAAGAATCGACGCAACCTTCTAATGACAGCGGTTACCAGGGTAACAAGAGGAGAAAAGTTCATTAACGGATATAAATAAATAAGCCTGGTCTGACGGGATGTGTTAGCAGCAGTAGGTGACTACACTCGCTGCTCTTGTCCACGTATTGTTTTGCTTCAGTGAGCAGAGCAGAGACAGTTTAAGGAGATCGCAGAGTAAACGCATACGTCCCGACGTCAGCGAACCGTCGGTCGGACCCTCAGCCCCAGCCCCCCCCCCCCCCCCCCCCCGTCAGCGCCACCCAGCAGCGGCTGCTGTCTTTCTCGTGTGTGGCCGCGCGCGCAGCCAGCAATAGATGTCGATGTACGTGTTACGTAGGCAGGTAACGGAGGGAGCGGTATAGCGAGCTCATCAGATTTTTCCTAAAATTAAACATTGTTCACGAGTCCCAAAGCTCGAGTCCGAGTCGAGTCGGAAGTCACGCGTGTGTGCGACTCGAGTCCGAGTCTCAAACTCGAGTCCCCATCTCTGGTAGCATGTAGATTATAGCATGTAGTATATAGTACATAGCATGTAGTGTATTGTATGTAGCATGTAGTATATAGTATGTAGCATGTAGTTTATAGTATGTAGCATGTATTATATAGCATGTAGTTTATAGTATGTAGTATATAATATGTAGCATGTAGTTTATAGCATGTAGCATGTAGTATATAGTATGTAGCATGTAGTTTATAGCATGTAGTTTAGTATGTATCATGTAGTTTATAGCATGTAGTATATTGTATGTAGCATGTAGTATATAGTATGTAGCATGTAGTTTATAGTATGTAGCATGTAGTTTAGTATGTATCATGTAGTTTATAGTATGTATCATGTAGTTTATAGTATGTAGCATGTAGTTTATAGCATGTAGCATGTAGTTTATAGTATGTAGCATGTAGTTTATAGTATGTAGCATGTAGTTTATGGTATGTAGCATGTAGTTTATAGTATGTAGCATGTAGTATATAGTATGTAGCATGTAGTTTATAGTATGTAGCATGTAGTTTATAGTATGTAGCATGTAGTTTATAGTATGTAGCATGTAGTTTATAGTATATAGCATGTAGTTTATAGTATGTAGCTTATAGTATGTAGCATGTAGTTTATAGTATATAGCATGTAGTTTATAGTATGTAGCATGTAGTTTATAGTATGTAGCATGTAGTTTATAGTATGTAGCATGTAGTTTATAGTATATAGCATGTAGTTTATAGTATGTAGCATGTAGTTTATAGTATATAGCATGTAGTTTATAGTATGTAGCATGTAGTTTATAGTATATAGCATGTAGTTTATAGTATGTAGCATGTAGTTTATAGTATATAGCATGTAGTTTATAGTATGTAGCATGTAGTTTATAGTATGTAGCATGTAGTTTATAGTATATAGCATGTAGTTTATAGTATGTAGCATGTAGTTTATAGTATGTAGAGTGTAGTGGTGGTCAGCAGGGGGACTGCAGGACGACTCACATGTCCTCTCTGCAGTCTGAAGGTCTCTTCAGTCGTTCTCCTCTGATCAGGAACTCGTAGACCTCAGAGTTCTCCACTCCAGGATACGGAGTCTGACCTCGAGTCAGGACCTCCCACATGGTGACCCCGAACGCCCACTGAGACACACACACACACACACACACAATGAAATATTCTGCTGTACTGTATAGTGTACTGTATGTGTATGTGTGTGTGTGTGTGTGTGTGTACCACGTCGCTCTGCGTTGTGTACACGTTGTCAGCAAGACTCTCCAGAGCGATCCACTTCACAGGAAGTTTAGAAACAGAACCTTGTCTGTAATAATCTCCACTGTAGATCTTCTTAGAGAGGCCGAAGTCTGCTACACACACCACCATGTCCTCATTGAGCCTGAGACAGGGGGACACAGGGAGGGAGACAAGTGGGGACAGAGAAATGAGCTATTACATTCAAAGTGAATGTGGGGTATGTAAATGAGGGGGCGGGGCCTGGGCGTGCAGCAAGCTGATTGGAGGACTGACATGCAGTTTCTTGCGGCGAGGTCTCGGTGGATGATGCTCCGACGGCTCAAGTAGTCCATCCCTCTGGCGATGTCCAACATGAAGCGCAGCAGGGTCTGCAGAGACAAGCTCTGGTGGGGGACACAAGGACATAGGACATTAGGAGACAAGGACACAAGGGTTCAAATAACTGAACATCATTTTGCGGATGTAAACAACTGTTTAAGTGAAATGATGTAGACAAAGAGGTGAATTGTGGGTAAAGCCTGAACTGAAGGTAAAGTCTCAGAGTATCGTCCTGAGGCCTTTGACCTTTGACCTTTGAGCCCATGACACAGAAGTAAGAGGCCGTCTCACAAAGGGAGCGTCCCCCAGGCGGGACAGCAGCAGGAAGGTGTGCAGGTCCCCGTGCTTCATGAAGGGGAGAACCACCATCGGGACGGGCAGCCGCCATCCGGGGCGCCGCTGGAGACTCACGCCTATTGGACGGCAGGGACTGTCAATCAAACGCACCGCGCTCACATGACCCGTGTGTGAGTGAGAGAGTTACCGAGGAGCTGGATGACGTTGGGATGGTGGAAATCCTTCATGTAGGCCGCCTCCTTCAGACACTGCTCAATGTCACTTGACGAGGTGATGTCAGCTGGACACACACACACACACACACACACACACACCTCTTAATTTGTTTCAAAGACAAACAAATGTATTAAACGTGGTTGTGAGTGTTTATCTGTCACCAACGGAGAAGAAAGGTCTCACATTTCAGCACTTTGACGGCCACCTTCAGGACGGACGAGTCCTCCTTCTTCAGGAAGGCCTCTCGCACTGAGCCAAACTCACCTGTACAACACACACACACACACACACAATTAAATCCATTTGCTGTGTGTGTGTGTGTGTGTGTGTGTGTGTGCACTAGTGGGGTGTGTATCAGTGTGTAGTTGTGTCACCTTTCCCCAGCATGTGTCCCAGTGTGAGAAGTCTCTCTGAGATCAGAACGTCCTGAAGTTTGTTCTTCAGGTCCTCGTTTATACCCAGACTGTCCACTGGAGACACACAACACACGCACAGTAACACAGACACACACACAGACACACACAGACACACACACACACACACACAGACACACAGAGACAGTTATTTTCATATTCCACACTTTTCTTTGCCTTCATTACCCAGAGTGCACCTCTCTACTAGTTTACTCCTTTGTCCCGTTCATGAAGTGACGTCACAACTGAAACAAAGCTTCATATTGTCTTTGAGTGATTAAACGGGTCTGATCCGGTCTGATCTGGACTCACAGGTGGACTCCTGCTGCTCCGCACTGGTCCTGCTGAAGGTCCGAGCCGCCGTGAAGGAGACCGAGCTCTCTGGACCCGGAGGCTTGAAGGCCGACCTGTCGGCAGGAACACGCATCACGCGTCGGTGGGGACTACTTTCTGCGGTGGATGAATCCTCATCCTGAGCCGGTGTGTGTGTGTTTTTACCCAAATTGCGTCTCTTTGTTGCGGCGGCGTGCGGCGGCGGCGAGCAGCAGCCCGACCACGGTGGCAACCAGCAGGCCCAGAAGCAGCCCGACCCACATGTGGCTGCGCTGGTCCCGGGCCGTGACGGGGGGCAGCACCAGAACCGGAGCGCTCCAGGGCCCGCAGCCCGCCGCCGTGCAGGCCGACACCTGGAAGGAGGCGTTGAAGAAGCGTCCTCCTCCTGAGAGCTGAGCCCGGTTCTCCTTGAAGAGCAGCGGCTCCTGAGCACACGCACAGGAGGAGGCGTTCAGTGGGAGGAGCTAAACCAGCTGACCCACATCCGACCAATCAAACCCGTCACCTGTGCTTCTCCTCCCACAGTCCACTGCACCTTGTAGGCCAACAGTCGGCCCTGAAGCTCCTCCTCCTGCAGCCCGGCCCAGTTCAGAGCCAGGTGCTGCTCGGACAGCTGGAAGGAGAAGTTCCTGGGGGCCGAGGAGGGCGCTGGGGGGGTAAATACCAGAGTTAAATCATATAAAGGTCTTATATCAGGCCCTAGAGGTGATGCTGCTGTGGACAATGTGGATGTTTCCAGATGTTACATCGTGGTTCAAAGAGAAGCAGCTCCTGGAGGTGCACCTGTACCGTGTGTACGTATCTAGGTTCTGTATTTAGTCCTCATTGCTCGTCACAATTGTAATGCGGCTGAGACTCAATGAATAAACGGTTTTAGGTGACACTCGGACACGGAGGTCCAGGTGGTGAGATCCGCTGTGGCTCCAGAGACAGGTGCAGCGTACCGAGGGGGTGAAGGGCGGGAAGGAGGCGGAGCAGCGAGTGTGGGAGGGGCTTGTGGTTGCTATGGACATGGACTTCTGTTCGGCACCACTCGGCCGATAGTCGAACCGAGGATTGAAGAGGAACAATGGGGGAGTGATGAGCTCATCCAGCTGACAGATGGGTTGCTATGGTGATTTTGCCAAACTTGTGGAAACGAAAAGCCTGACTTAGGTCATCTTATCCTGAAAATGATCCGGCTAACTGAGTTAGCCAGGTACGAGGACCAGAGCCCCGTTTACCTGGTGATCCGTGACTTGTTACCTGACTCAGGTGTGATGAAGTGCAGCCACGGGCAGAAGGGCGACGCCCCCACCTCGTTGACACAGGACACTCTGGCGCTGTAGTTTGAGTGACTCCTCAGACCAGAGAGCACCTGAAGGTGAGGAGGAACCTGCACCTCCTGCTGAGGGAGGTCCCACCTTTGGGCCGCACGCCTCGACAGCTGAGGGGGGGTTGAGGAGCAGGACGAGGATGAGACGGGGGAGAAAGAGGGGGGAGCAGGTGGGGGGGGGGCTTTAATTGGTTTCTAATTAGAGTGTGTGTGTGTTGTTGTGTGTTACCTGGACAATGCAGGTGGACACCTCAGAGTAACCTGAGAATCCCGGTTTCCATGACAATGTGACGTTGTTGTCCACCATCCTCACCTGCAGCCTGACCGGCACCGCCGGCAGAACTGAGATGGAGGCCCCGCCCCCAAAGAGTTATCATCCAATCACAGCAGAGCAACAACTTCATTGTGTACAAATACTTATTTACATAATAGAATGTACACTCAGCTTCAATGCTACATGTGTAAAACACACATGTAGCATTGAGTCATTATGATCCACACAGGTGAACTCACCTTTGATGTGAACACTTCCTGTTCGAGACACAGAGATCCCTCTGGTGTTCTTTGCTTCACAGTAAAACTTCACACTGCTGTTCACTCCTGGAGAGACAGACAGGAGGAGACAGACAGGAAGAGACAGACAGACAGGAAGAGACAGACAGGAGGAGACAGACAGGAAGAGACAGACAGGAAGAGACAGACAGACAGGAAGAGACAGACAGGAGGAGACAGACAGGAAGAGACAGACAGACAGGAAGAGACAGACAGGAAGAGACAGACAGGAGGAGACAGACAGGAAGAGACAGACAGACAGGAAGAGACAGACAGGAAGAGACAGACAGACAGGAAGAGACAGACAGACAGGAAGAGACAGACAGGAGGAGACAGACAGGAAGAGACAGACAGACAGGAAGAGACAGACAGGAGGAGACAGACAGGAAGAGACAGACAGACAGGAAGAGACAGACAGGAGGAGACAGACAGGAAGAGACAGACAGGAAGAGACAGACAGGAAGAGACAGACAGGAGGAGACAGACAGGAAGAGACAGACAGGAGGAGACAGACAGGAAGAGACAGACAGACAGGAAGAGACAGACAGGAAGAGACAGACAGGAGGAGACAGACAGGAAGAGACAGACAGACAGGAAGAGACAGACAGGAAGAGACAGACAGACAGGAAGAGACAGACAGGAAGAGACAGACAGGAGGAGTCAGACAGGAAGAGACAGACAGACAGGAAGAGACAGACAGGAAGAGACAGACAGGAGGAGACAGACAGGAAGAGACAGACAGACAGGAAGAGACAGACAGGAAGAGACAGACAGGAGGAGACAGACAGGAGGAGACAGACAGACAGGAAGAGACAGACAGACAGGAAGAGACAGACAGACAGGAAGAGACAGACAGGAGGAGACAGACAGGAAGAGACAGACAGGAAGAGACAGACAGGAGGAGACAGACAGGAAGAGACAGACAGGAGGAGACAGACAGGAAGAGACAGACAGGAAGAGACAGACAGACAGGAAGAGACAGACAGGAGGAGACAGACAGGAAGAGACAGACAGACAGGAAGAGACAGACAGGAGGAGACAGACAGGAAGAGACAGACAGGAAGAGACAGACAGGAAGAGACAGACAGGAGGAGACAGACAGGAAGAGACAGACAGACAGGAAGAGACAGACAGGAGGAGACAGACAGGAGGAGACAGACAGGAAGAGACAGACAGGAAGAGACAGACAGGAGGAGACAGACAGGAGGAGACAGACAGACAGGAGGAGACAGACAAGAAGAGACAGACAGGAAGAGACAGACAGGAAGAGACAGACAGGAGGAGACAGACAGGAAGAGACAGACAGGAAGAGACAGACAGGAGGAGACAGACAGGAGGAGACAGACAGACAGGAAGAGACAGACAGGAGGAGACAGACAGGAAGAGACAGACAGACAGGAAGAGACAGACAGGAGGAGACAGACAGGAAGAGACAGACAGGAAGAGACAGACAGACAGGAAGAGACAGACAGGAGGAGACAGACAGGAAGAGACAGACAGACAGGAAGAGACAGACAGGAGGAGACAGACAGGAGGAGACAGACAGACAGGAGGAGACAGACAGACAGGAGGAGACAGACAAGAAGAGACAGACAGGAAGAGACAGACAGGAAGAGACAGACAGGAGGAGACAGACAGGAAGAGACAGACAGGAAGAGACAGACAGGAGGAGACAGACAGGAGGAGACAGACAGACAGGAGGAGACAGACAAGAAGAGACAGACAGGAAGAGACAGACAGGAAGAGACAGACAGGAAGAGACAGACAGGAGGAGACAGACAGGAAGAGACAGACAGGAAGAGACAGACAGGAGGAGACAGACAGACAGGAGGAGACAGACAGGAGGAGACAGACAGGAAGAGACAGACAGGAAGAGACAGACAGGAAGAGACAGACAGGAGGAGACAGACAGACAGGAGGAGACAGACAGGAAGAGACAGACAGGAAGAGACAGACAGGAGACAGACAGGAGGAGACAGACAGACAGGAGGAGACAGACAGACAGGAGGAGACAGACAGGAAGAGACAGACAGAGGAAGGGAGACAAGGGCATCAGAGTAGCTTTAGCTGGAGGAACACCGGACCCTACATCGCCCATAATGCACCTGGGTGGCGTGTTTCACTCAGAGCCCTCTCACCTTGAACGTGGAGGACGGAGGGCGACGGTTGGGGCCCCCCCTCCTGGACCCCCCCCAGCCACCACAGCACCTCCACAGGCTCGGGGGGGCCGACTGCAGCACAGGTGAGGTTGAAGGACACGTTGGGGAGCGTGGAGACGTCCTGGGGCTCCTGGAGGAAGTGAGGGACACCTGCAGGAGACAGGGAGCATCATGGGTAATCCCAACACAACGGTGGGAGGTGGCAGATCAGGTGCCTTCAGGGTCTTCACCTTCCACCGTGATCCAGGCTCGCTCAGAGGAGAAGGTCATGTCATGGAACTCCACCTCGCACCAGTACTGACCCGCATCCTGCTGCTGGACTGACTTCACACTGGGGACCAGAACCAGAACCCGTGAAGCAGGGAGCCCATGAAGTCTCCATGAGTCCCACGATCATTGATCACATTCATCACCAGTAGCGCCGTCACCATCTCACATTTTGGTTGTGCGATTATTGCACCAACATTTATTTCAATAGCAATAATCAGACTATACAGACCACTGATAACGTGATGAGGCGCCGCATCATAAGCCCCGCCCCCGACCAGAGGGAAGAGCCATCGGCATGTCTATGTAAAATGAGTGATGTGCTGGTACGTACCTGTGGTAGGTCTCCCAGTGCTGCTCTCCCAGCGTGAGGAACATCTGGTCGGTGCTGTAGAGCTTCTCTCCGTCCTTCATCCACATGATGTCCGGTTCCGTGAGACCCAGGACGGCACAGCCGAGCCTGGCCGCGTTGCCCTGAGACACCGTCTGATTGGCCGGCTGCTTGGTGAACGCTACGCCTGGAGGAGACGAGAAGAAGAGTCAAATTCCTCTAACACAGTGATGGGTGAACGTGTTACTTTGAGTCTCAGTGATGTGGAACATTATGGCTGAATAATGCACCCCGTGACTCACTCTCAACCAATCAGAGCGCTGGATTTCATCTACCACGGTTATAATTCATTTTTTATTACTCCATATCATATATTAATTACATTTATATTTTCTCTGTTTTTTAACAGTATTAGTTATAGTAATAGTAATAGTTATTTTATTTTTGTCTCAAGCCTTTATATTAACTGTTCATGAATTGTTAGGTAGTGTTTGTGCAGGTTTAAATAAGATAATAAATAAATGTCCTTGTGATGATCCTGCTATCAGGTTTCTGCTTGTTAAACTTTTATTTTATTATTTTATTTAGTCATTGAATACAAATCCAACCTTGAATGAATCAATTAGTTAATCCAAGACAGGGTTCTTATTTGAGCCACTTTGCACTTAAAAAGTTGGGCCCAGAGGTCAAAAAGGTTAAGAACCGCTGGTTTAATTCCTTACTTTAAAGAATACACACAGACAGCTTCCTTCAATAGAAACTACGATGATCTGTTTATTTACTGTAAAGATCAGTGTCATCATCTCCATGAACGCTGTCACATTTCATGTAATGAAATATGTCAAAAGGGTTTTTATGTTTCCACATGTTTGCGTTTTCTAAATGTGTCTACAGCTCAGCTGGGGGTGAATGTCCCGTGACCTTTGACCTCCCACCTCTAGTGCTCTCAGTAAGTTTAATAAAAGCTGCGTTAAGCCCACATTCCCTCAGAAACACGCGCACGCGCACTTGGCCCGGGGGCCGCAGCACCAAACTCCATTCGAAAATACCCGAAACATAGAACCACGGAGGCTTGTTTGCAGACTCCTCTCGGAGCAGCGGGAGGTGGCGACGCTCTGACGGATCGTTCGGAGACCGCCCGGAGAACCACGGAGCACCGGAAGTCTGCGGGGACGGAGGTTTGTACCGGTCGGAGGAGAAAGGTGCGCTTTCCGCTGAGGTTTGCGCTCTTTAATCTTCATTGTGGTTCTTAGGAGTCCGGACCGTGTGGACTTCAGGAGCTTCGTTTGGACCCCGATAAACGAACCTTAAAACACGCATTCATCCACTCACCACTTCCACAGATCCCTCCGCGGCTCCGCACTAGAAACAGCAACATCCACACGGACGGCTTCATGTTCTCATTACACTCGCGGACCGGGTTCGCTCGGCTCGGCTCGGCTCGGCTCGGGTCTCCCTCTCCGTCCCCCGGGAGAAGAGGGGGTTGGTCGGCGGTAGTTTGGAGGATGAGACGCTGAACTCATGGACGAAAACAAACTGAACTTTGGGAAAAAGTTCAGTTTGTTCTTCGGCAAAAGGACGAAAGCGCAGAAAGTTCGTGTTGTCAAAAGCGAACGCGCTCCTAGCGGGGAGCGTGACGTCAAGCTACGTGCGTGAGGTCACACACCGGAAACGACGCCTTCAAAATAAATCCGTTTAAATTTGAACGGATTTCTGATTTTCTGCACTTTGTATTTCATTTGTTTCATAATTTACATTTTAATTGTAATACTAGTGATGGATTTGGATGTACAACACATTTTAATATTAGTACATATTTAAATTAATTTACATGTCTTTAACACATTAAGATGTTTATATTAGTATTTTTATTAACCACAAAGTTAAACGTGAATTACTGACGTCACCGGAAGTGCTTAGACATTCAGTCCAGTTTGACGCGGGTTGTTGATCTCTCCCTCGGGAAAATGTTGCGTGTTGCGTGCGTGTGAGCGCGTGAGAGAGGGTTCACTGCGCATGACCACTAGCTGGTGGTGTGACGTCACAGCGTACAGAGTTTATACACACATTACACACACATATAATCAAAGACATCAGAAGATTTGGATTCATTAGCACGTTTTTATTTCAATAAATCAAATATGAAATAATGTTATAATATAATGTTATTGATTTCATAATTTTTATTGATTAAATATAAACAATGAAATTCTATTATACAAACTCACCTTTTCTATTTCAGCCTCACATCCAGGATGAAATCCATCGTGTATTCATCTCAAATGAGATCATTCAGTAAATGATTACTTTATTATTGTTTTCATAAACTGCTTTATTTTGAGCATCGCTGGATGAAATAAAACATCTTCTGCTTCATAACAGGATACTTTATCCATTTAAACAGATTCACAAGAAGACGTTATGTGCATTAAATATTAAGGTCAGAAAAGGAATAACGCTGTTTTATATAATGTTAGTGAATGTTAGTGACTGTAAATGCATCCCTGAGGAACACTGGCGCCATCACAAACAGAGGTCTTCAGGTGAACTTCTTCTTGGTGGCCGTGAAACGCTCCATGTACTGAGGAGGGAACAACAGAGACCATCACAGACCACTGGGGACCATCACAGACCATCACAGACCACTGGAGACCATTAGAGACCATCAGAGACCATCACAGACCAGTATCTGCTCCTTGGTCTCTCTCATCTCCCACGGGCCCTGAATGCAGCATGACAGGAAGTGGTTCTAACCTTCTCGTATCCCTCCAGGTCTCGCAGGTCCTTCACCTCAAACAGGTTCCCCTCCACCGAGAACAGGGACACCTGAGAGGCCCCCAGGACGGACTGAGGGATGGAGGACAGCTCCAGGCAGTTCTCCTCCAGACGGAGGACCTTAAGACGAGGACACAGGGAAATGTCCTCCGACAGCACCGAGATCTGGATCAAGAGCAGGACCGGACTAGATCAGGCCAGGAACCAGGACGCGTCTTCACACATGACAACACTGACTTCATCTACTTCCTGTTGGTCCGTCCTCAAGACTCCCCCTTCCTCAATCTCACTTCCTCCTCCTCACCATCTCCCTTCGTCTCCCTCACTCCTCCTTTGCTCCTCCTCACCTCCTCTCTGCTGCCCCTGGTGTCCATTGGACAGAATGCATCTTTAACTGGCCCGTGGTACCTGGTTCTGGTTGAGGTTCAGCTCGATGGTCTGCAGCTCGGACACGGTGGCCGGGATGCTCCGGATCTTGTTGCGGGACAGGTCCAGCAGGTCCAGGTGCCTCAGCGTCCCCAGACCGGGAGGGAACTCTGAGATCTGGTTCCCTGACAGGTTGAGGGTCCGCAGGGCTCTGAGCTGACCCAGGGTCGGGGGCAGCTGCTGGATCCGGTTTCCGTTGAGACTCAGAGTCTCCAGCTTTTTCAGCTTCCCGATCTCTGCAGGGAGATCGGCTGAAGACAGAAACATCTGGAGGTTAGTGTAAACATCAGGAGCCGGACCGCACCGGAGTGTGAAGGCCTTGTAGAACCGGACCAAGGGAACCGAAGCAGGAAGAGTTCTTCTTCTGCAGTTTAGAAAATATGATCTCCACTACAATATTGAGTCTCACTGCTTATTATGTGAGACATCTACTTCCTGCCTGTCCGCCCAGGAGACAGGACCTGCCACTTATTTCTCTTCACTTCCTGGCTTCCCCCATTTCCTCCTGCTCATATGCTCACTTCCTCTCTCACTCTTCCTCATTTCCTCCTCCACTTCCTCCCTTCCCTTTAGAAAAAGTGATGTCATTCTTCCCACGCGGGGTTCAGCAACGACAAAAAACAACAACAGATGTGTTGTGGTGACGCAGCATTGCATTATGGGAGTTCCTTTGGTCTACACACTCACCGAGTCGGTTGGCGTTGAGCGTCAGACTTTTGAGCTGCAGGAAGTTCCCCACGGCGCCGGGAAGGACCTCGATCTTATTGGCCGACAGGTCGACGGTCCGCAGGTTGGCGACGAGTTTCTGCAGCTCCTCTGGGAACTGAAACGAGAGGCGGAGCCAAACGGAGGTCAAACCCACGGACAGGTTTTCAGCTGATGAACCAGTGGGATGTCCACGGGTTCATGGGAGGCGTCTGCTGGCGGGACTTCTGTTGTTCCGATGTTTCTGTGTCACCACGGCGACGTTGAGCCTAAACAACAATGACGTCATCGAAGGTGTGTGTGGGCCCCTCTCACCTCCTGCAGGCCCTTCGACGTCAGCTGGAACACTCCGGTCTTCTGGGAGGTCTCCAGGTGAGACTTCAGCGCGCTGTTCCCCATCTGGACGCTGGAGACAGGTACCTGCCCGTCTGTCTGTCTGTCTGTCTCCCTCTCTGCGGGACACACGCAGTGGAGAAGCAGCTCCACCCTCTCCACCTA
Source organism: Pungitius pungitius (assembly GCF_949316345.1). Classification (NCBI taxonomy): domain Eukaryota; kingdom Metazoa; phylum Chordata; class Actinopteri; order Perciformes; family Gasterosteidae; genus Pungitius; species Pungitius pungitius. The sequence continues at coordinate 489,484 of NC_084913.1, forward strand.
CAGCGGGACAGCTGGAGCCTCGGCGCTCACATCCAGACCGGATGTGACGGCTATTTCGGTCCTCCGTTGATGTGATCAGACGGAGCAATGACTGCAGAAGAAGAAACCCTCGTGAACAACGAGCATCAGGCTGAGGGAGCTGGACACATTAGCTCGTTAGCTATGATGACAACAGACAAACAGACAAAAATAATAAAACACACATGAACTACGTTAACGCTACTAATCCATAGCTAACGTTAGCATAGCAGCGTTAGCCTGCTAGCCACCGACCACTACAGCCGTAAAACCCGGAAACACTTACACAAAATGTCGCTCCTGTTCCGAAATGTAGAACCTGTATTATATAAAAGCTGTTAAAATAATAAGAACAATAATGGTAATAATAACCTTAAAGATGAGAGTAGACGCCCCGTCCTGCTGAGGACCGAACGGCTGGAGCTGTGTGAGCCAATGAGAGAAGCGGAGAGAGGACGACGTCATGGCTTTTTCTTCTTCGCTTGTGGTTTTTTTGTTACAGTTTAGCTTCTGGTCGCAATACCGCCACCAAGCGACTGATTTTGAGAACTACAGTCTCTCAACACTTACATGCTATAAATATATACATACTGTAAGAGCCATAATGCTCTCAAATGGCTGTTGTAGTTCCACTGGAGAACACTGGGTGGAGTATGGGTTTAAGGTATATAGATAATCAGAGAGCAGGGTAGGCCAGGTGTAATGGGGAAGCAAACAGTTTTTGACCGTGAGGATCAAGAATCATGGTGGACCATAACTATGGATTGCAATATGTTTGAGCATCAGAACCGAGCCGAAATAAAGAAGATAAATGCAGTATTGGACTGGAAGTGGATTTGTTTGGAACCACACGTCAGATAGCCCTACAAACACCTCTAACTAGTGACAAGATGGTAATTTGTCGCTACACATACTACATTATATTTTTTATCTAAAGCGACTAACAATAAGTGCATTTCAACCATAGAGATACATATTCAGAAGAACAAGAAACAAAGTACAATTTCATAAAATACGCTGATGTACAACTTCTTATAGATAAGAGTCATTATAAGTCCAGTTTAAGGTCTACAGTGTGTTATTGTTGGAGGTTTAGTCTGAAGAGAAGACGCTGTCTGAGTGCTGGAGAGATGTTTCCTGTGTGTTAGGAAGTTGTTGTATCTAAAGAGTAGCTAAGAGATCAAATAACTGACCGGTGTGTGAGAAGATTCTAAAGAAGACGTAAATGTCAGGGAAAACTCATCAATAATGATTCTGTATCTTCAATGAGCTAAAACCATTCATGTTTTATTATTTCAACTTATTGAAAACCATGATGCTGAATCACCAGCGGGGGCGCTAACGGGCCAATTCCATGTCTACCAGGAAGAAGAAGAAGAAGAAGAAGAAGAAGAAGAAGGGGTTGAGCGCGCGCTCTGTTGGATCCCGGTGAGGTCTGCGGGAGGAAGTCCCGGTGAATTAACGGTAAGAATCACGCTTCTAACTTGAGGGTTCCCGCAATATTCCGGCTCGCGAGCTACTTTTCTACTGACAAGTCACGGTGATCTACAGCCCCCCCTCCGAGGACCGACGGAGCCCCCAGCGGGGCTTGACTTACACACCAGGGGTCTAGACAATTGAAACAACACACCTATATAACTATAAGAATAAAGAGTAAAAATACAAACCGTACCTACCCTGCCTGTGTATTTAGTCCATATTCTTCTAGTCTACCTGTGTATTTAGTCCATATTCTTCTAGTCTACCTGTGTATTTAGTCCATATTCTTCTAGTCTACCTGTGTATTTAGTCCATATTCATGTAGTCTACCTGTGTATTTAGTCCATATTCATGTAGTCTACCTGTGTATTTAGTCCATATTCTTCTAGTCTACCTGTGTATTTAGTCCATATTCTTCTAGTCTACCTGTGTATTTAGTCCATATTCATGTAGTCTACCTGTGTATTTAGTCCATATTCATGTAGTCTACCTGTGTATTTAGTCCATATTCATGTAGTCTACCTGTGTATTTAGTCCATTTTCTTCTAGTCTACCTGTGTATTTAGTCCATATTCTTCTAGTCTACCTGTGTATTTAGTCCATATTCTTCTAGTCTACCTGTGTATTTAGTCCATATTCATGTAGTCTACCTGTGTATTTAGTCCATATTCTTCTAGTCTACCTGTGTATTTAGTCCATATTCTTCTAGTCTACCTGTGTATTTAGTCCATATTCTTCTAGTCTACCTGTGTATTTAGTCCATATTCTTCTAGTCTACCTGTGTATTTAGTCCATATTCATCTAGTCTACCTGTGTATTTAGTCCATATTCATCTAGTCTACGTGTGTATTTAGTCCATATTCATCTAGTCTACGTGTGTATTTAGTCCATATTCATCTAGTCTACCTGTGTATTTAGTCCATATTTCCATCATTTTATCTTTCAGATGCAGTGGAACTCGTCTCTTCTCTCTGTGACTCCAGCTGTGAGCTTCTTATCCAGATGTGTCTCCAGAGAGATTTTGTCTCAGGTCACATGGTTTATTCCTAAAGACTTTATGTTGGAGGTGAAGATTAAAACATGAACTAAATAAACGCTTCTTCCTGTCCTCAGGAGGAAATAGACTCCGCCTCCTCTGGGCTAAGCCCCGCCTTCTCCTCCCAGCTGCACATGGCTGAGCAGCGAATCAGAACGCAGCGACAGCTGGAACAGGTTCTGTTCAGTGTGACATCACATCCTGTTGATCAGTTCATATATACATTCATATAATATACGTCCTTTAGTATATATTAGAAGTATAAACGACGTCTAAAGGCTGAAAGGAACTTTTCACTAATGACTACAGACGAGCTGCTTGTTACGTTGATGCTCACAGGAAGCAGCACATGGCGAGGTTATGTGAGGGGGGGGCAGCAGCAGGATGGAGTTCTACCTAAAGGCTGGAACATGAGTCTTGTGTCGACCGACTCGTTTAAATTCATGGATCTAAAAACCACCAGGTGGTTTCCTTAAAGACGACTTGGAGAGTGATGTGTGGAAGTTTATTTATTTATCAGACTTTTTTGTCCCGTGCATCAACGCTTCTGCTTTTCATCACCTTTTTTTCGCAGACATATTTGTCTCGTATTTTCCTCCATAACTTTGTTCACCCCTCAGATCTACAAACCCACGTCTGTGGAGATCTTTCTCCATGAATCAGAGGCCATCATCACATCTTTACAGTCCACCAACTGGTTGTATCAGAGGTCATATTTATGGGTTCCTTCTGACAAAAACTCTTCAATCTGATTCATTCTCACGTAAAAAATCTTTGTTTTAATAATGGTGGAATTATGCCATGAAACTGGAAACCTGAGCCTCCTGAAAGGATGCAGTCAGCAGACCAATCACAGCAAGAGGCTCACGGAGCTTTTGACACAAGTTTTAAAAAAATGGTCAATGCACCAAAGAGGTTCTGTGTCTGTCTCAAAATAAAACGCTTCAGTTCTTTACAGGTTTTCACGTCTTTTATTGATTCCCTGAAGAAGGATCTTCTGAACGGTGTCTGGAACGACTCATTTTAATGTTTTCAAGGACAAAATCAGTAGAAGTGAATTCTAGTTCTTTAAAAGCCTGACTCTCCTGATAAAATACTACTTTGTTGCAATGCATGCTGGGATATGTTGGCGAGGTTCTGTGTGTCTGAATGAAGACCTTCATCCTGAAAATTATACCTGGTTCTGGTCCTTCTCTCAGATGCAGCTGCAGGTGGAGCTGCTGCAGGTGGAGCAGCGCAGCGCCGACGTGTCTCACAGCTTCTACCTCGGTGAGTCGCTGTCTTTGGACTTTTCTTCTGAGCAGGATCGACTCCTCACTAACAGAACCTGGGATGTTCTCCTGCAGCGCCCAGGTTCCAGGTGCTGCAGACGTTCTGCGCTCACCTGCAGCACCTCCTGAAGGAGCAGAGCGCTCTGAGGCGGAGGCTGGCGAGGCCGCTGGGCCGCACCAACCTGCCGCTCCGGGTCCACCTGCACAGGTGAGGTCCTACCGGCCCCCTCTGGTCCCGGGTGGGACCCGGTGGTCTCAGGAGTCTGCTTGTGGTTCAGGTCTCTGGTGGAGCTGGTGCAGCTGCTGCTGGACTTCATGGACACGCTGGAGGAGAAGCTGGACGCAGTCCGCCGTGGTCCGGCCCTGGGGGAGGAGCTGGCTCAGCTGGTGGGTCACATGACGTCATGGCGCCATGACCCTGTGAGGTCATCGTTGACTCTCTCTCTGCTTCAGGACTCTGCTGTCACTCAGCTGCTGGCCCACGTGGTGGAGGTGGAGGGTTTGTCCAGTCGGGTTCTCCAGAGGGATGACCTCTGACCTCTGGACGATGACATCATCTTTGGACTTGTTTTGATAATAAAATGTGACTTTGGTTTAATTCAACGTGAACCTTTGTAGACTTTTAGTTTAACTTGAACACAAATCCTCATAAATCATGACACTGAAACTAAAGTTATTTTATTAACATTCTCCCTCAGGTAATAAAACCTTTACATTAACAATGAAAAGTCCCTTAAGAAGCAGGAAGTCATGTGACTAAAGAGCTGGAGACCAAAGTGACCCTCACAGGCCACCATCTGATTCACCACAAACCAACTATTGATTAATAGAAATAAAAAGGCTCTTCTGCGTTATGGACATTTACTCGTTTCTCAGGTTCTTGTTGAAGAAAGAAAAGTTTATGACACGACGAGCAGAACGCTGCTCATCAATAAAGTTTCACATTAAACACCTTTATTAACAATTATACAACACAAAGTACTACATGGAGGGACTAAACGTTGTACTTCTATGTAACTTTAATAAAAATACAACTAATATCTGTCATTAAAGCTTTTTTTCAGAGGTTTGCTGAAGCTTTAAAAAGGAACAAAGCAGATATCTTTTACATTGTTGATTGTGTACACATGACATCCATGTCAGTCTGTCCATCCCGGGAGAGGGATCCTCCTCTGACGTTCTCCCTGAGGTTTCTTCCCTTTTTTTCATATTTTGGGGAGTTTTTCCTGTGCCGATGTGAGGGTTTGGGGACAGAGGATGTTGCATGTGTACAGACTGTAAAGCCCTCTGAGGCTAATTTGTAATTTGCGATTTTGGGCTATACAAAATAAAATGAATTGAATTATGTGAAATGATCTTTAATGTGACACATTGAAATATTTGAAGTTAAAATTTGAGCACAATTTATCAAACAGATACATTAGTCGTATAAAATGTCTTCTTGAACATTGTGACACATAAAGATTAAGATTAAACTGTAATTAGGAGCCAACATCTAAATGATGATTATTGATTCATCCACAGAGGCATCGAGCACAGAGACATTAAAACACACCTCGCTGAGCTCTTTCACACGTTCATCTGCAACAGCACAAGTCCCAGAGAGCTGTGGACCCCCAGAGTCCAGACCAGCTCAGGTACCCCTCACCTGCTCCACCTGCACCTACATGGACCTTCATCAGCTGTACACACTGAACTATGTGGTGAGCAGAGAGGAAGGTTCTCCACCAGGAGGAGACTCTCCGTCCTGAAGAGGACACAAAGACACTGAGGAACCAGGACTGAACCAGGACCCAAACCCAAACCCAAACCCAAACCCAGGATAAAGAGGTTCAGTGAATGTGGTGCTGAAGGTGTGGAGGTGGATCAGTGAGTCAGAGGAGACTCTGTAGAAGGACAGAGAGCCAGCAGGACAGTCCACATACACTGCTACTCTACCAGAGGAGGAGGAGGAGGAGGAGGAGGAGGAGGTGGGTGTAAATGTCTTATTGTGACGGACAGAGTAACCTCCATCAGAGCATCTCAGACTCCAGGACTGATCATTGTCTCCAAACACACAGTCATCACTGTCTCCTTTCCTCTTGATTCCTCTGTAACTCACTGATACATGAACTTCTCCTCTCCACTCGACCTCCCAGTAACAGCGACCAGTCAGACCAGTTCTACACAGCAGCTGAGGATAGGAGTCAAATCTGTCTGGATGATCAGGATATGACTGAACCTCCTTCACACGTGTCACCTTCCTGTTGTTGTCCAACAGTTTGAGTTGTCTGTTCACTGTGTTTGTGTCGATTGTGAGTTCACAGGAATCTGATGAGAGAACAAGACACAATACAGCTGCAGTTATGAATCATGTGTTCATCTAGTGACATCACAGAGGTGAATGAGTGATGTCACAGTGTGATGAATCCAACTCAAAGCTCACTTACACTTCCTCAGACCTGGTGTCATCCATCGGACTCCAGCAGGCTCCACCCTGAAAGGAGGAGGGGGGTCAGAGCAGCATGGAGACATGGACATGACATCACTCTCATACACACAGCTTGGTCCTTCATGTCCACATGGACCACCTCTTCTTCTTCTGATTGGCCCATGACCACAGCTCATCATGTTCACTCATTCATCATCTGTTAGGATTAGTGCATGTTAACGTGTTAAAAACGTGTTATAAACGTGTTAACACACTATTGTTGTTGTTATTAGATTGCTACGTTAACAGCATTTATTTTATTTGTTTGAAGTGGGAGGAGCTTAACTCTCATTAACACATTAACAGAGTCTAAACAAACGTCTTTGTGCTCTGACACATCAGGTCCACCATCATCTGCTGGTTCTTCTCTGAAGATGGTTTTGGGGAACTCCTTTAAAACACCAAACTTTCTGCTGTGAGGATCCATCAAGACGCTATTATTGGTGGTAGTAATAGTTTTAGTAGAAGTAGTAGTCTATAAATGCAAATTAATAAAGCTTCAATCATCTGTAATACTTCAGGATCATGTAAATACACCCAAAATATGACCTCAAACTTCCATTTGTTGTAAACGACTTTCAAGCCCATTCTTGATGGTTTCATCATGTTGAAGAACTTCACTGATCTGGGTTACAGGTGAAGGGACATGTAGGATCACACCTGCACAGCAGCCAGTGAAACACAGCATGCAGCAGGTAAGACTATTTAATCATCTTTATTTTACACCTAAAAGCTTACAAAACACGATTTATTTACACCTAATTCAAATGTTTGAATACTTGTTTACTCCATTAAACACCACTGATCTTGATAAAAGAAAACAATGATTTAGATGTATTTACTGCGTGTCGTATTAAGACTCACAAGATCAGTGATAAACCTCAACATATGAACAGGATCAGTTGTATTTCCTGTTGTCATCACGTATCTGTATTAAGACGAACATCTAGTGGATGAATTTGCCTTCAGGTGAAGGAGCAGAAGACACAACCCGCCCTGATTCTGCAGACACTTCAACAAGTTCTGCTCTCCATGAGTCCATCAGGGGAGAACTAGTCAGTAGAGGACCATATCATACCAATCCACATCTCACCTTTCCAAAACCATCGGATGGACAAAGTTTCCATCACAACTATTTTTACCCACAGTTAGTGAACAGAGAAAAAATGAGGAGAAGCTGGTTGGTCACAGGACAAAAATAGTCTTTCCTGCTTCTGCTGCAAGCTTCTCTCAATGGAAATGGACAGTATGATATATACTACATAGTGTACCTATAATGTATATCAGAATGATGAATGGATGTAGTTCAAAGTAGCCCTAGGGGGGGGTGGGGTTGGGGGTGGGGAGGCAATTCTTAGGGCAGCTAATGGGCTAAAAATGACCTTGCTGTAGTAAGACGACCAGCATCTACTGTTCCTCACTACTTCAGTCTGTGTTGATGGTCTCATGAGGGACACAAACAGACTCAAACTGAGTCTCTGGTAGTTTGAGGTCAGCTTGGTGTCTCAGGGTCACATGACCAGACTGACAGTGTGACAGAGAAAAGGTCTCCAGCTCGACCTCCTCTACCAGACTGATGGTCTGTGAATGCAGCAGGTGTCTTCATACCTGAGAGTCTCCAGTCTCCAGTGAGGATCCTTCAGTCCATCAGACAGCAGCTTCACTCCTGAGTCTCCTGGATGGTTGAAGCTCAGGTCCAGCTCTCTCAGGTGGGAGGGGTTGGATCTCAGAGCTGAGACCAGAGAAGCACAGCCTTCCTCTGTGATCAGACAGCCTGACAGGCTGCAGACACACAAAACAACACACATGTCACATGACCTGAGGGAGCTGTAAGGGCTAGAAGGTCACTGCAGGACGGAGATACTGTCAGGTACAGAGGGGTCACATTAACATGGTCACTGCTGGCTTCTAGTCAAAAACACCCACTAATGTCCATCAACAATCTTTGTAAAATACATATTTGATTTAAATCCTCTGAGCAGAAAGACTCTAAAGAAGGTCAGAAATGTACCATTGATAAACATAAAGACACCAAGTGGACATTGAATCCTGACCTGAGAGTCTCCAGGTCACAGTGTGGACTCTTCAGTCCATCACACAGCAGCTTCACTCCTGAATCCTGCAGGTCGTTGTTACTCAGATCCAGTTCTTTGAGACTAGAAGGTTGGGAGCTGAGGACTGAGGACAGAACTTCACAGCTTCTCTCTGAGAGGTTACAGCCACTGAGTCTGAAGAGACAACAACCAACAAGAAAAATAACATGTGTGTTAAAATTAAACTCTCTTTAGTGATGAGTTTGAACTAAAATGAAATCATGATGATCAAAGAACATTTGTTCAGTGAAAGTTTTTACAATTGTTCTTTTTCTACTTTAAAACAAGAGGAAAACATCAGTTAATTTGCTCTCTTGTTAACAGGAAGTACTGTAGTATCAGTATCAGGATGAGGAAGGAAGATTTAATGTTGTTAAATAGAGCTGAAAATACAAAGTTGAGCTTCTCCATCCTCCATCTGACTCGTTTTAAAGAAAGATACAAAAATAAATCTTTATCTTCTGATTTCATGTTTTTCATGTTCTGAATAAGAAATAAACAACCATGATGTTGACATGATGTCATGATGTTTGAATCTAACTCTTTACTTACAGAACTTTGTTGGAGGCTTTGACCACTGGCAGCAGCCTCAGAAGAGCCTCCTCTGAAGCAGAGTATTTCTTCAGGTCAAACACCTCTAGATCTTCTTGTGATGACAGTAAGATGAAGACCAGAGCTGACCACTGAGCAGGAGACAGTTCATCTGTGGAGAAACGTCCTGATCTAAGGGACCGTTGGATCTCCTCCACTAGAGAACCATCATTCAGTTCATTCAGACAGTGGAACAGATTGATGCTTTTCTCTGGAGACACATTCTCATTGATCTTCTCCTTGATGTACTGGACTGTCTTCTGATTGGTCTGTGAGGTACTTCCTGTCTGTGTCAGCAGACCTCGTAGGAGACTCTGATTGGTCTCCAGGGAAAGACCCAGGAGGAAGCGGAGGAACAAGTCCAGGTGTCCATTAGGACTCTGTAAGGCCTGGTCCACAGCACTCTGGTAGAGACGCACTGGTTCAGGTTCTCCTGACAGCAGATTGACACCAGAGCTGAAGAAGGTCAGATGGACATGAAGAGCAGCCAGAAACTCCTGAACACTCAGATGGACGAAGCAGAACACCTTGTCCTGGTACAGTCCTCTCTCCTCTCTGAAGATCTGAGTGAACACTCCTGAGTACACTGAGGCTGCTCTGATATCGATGCCACACTCTGTCAGGTCGGATTCATAGAAGATCAGGTGGCCTTTCTGCAGCTGATCAAAGGCCAGTTTTCCCAGAGACTCGATCATCTTCCTGCTCTCTGGACTCCAGTGTGGATCCGTCTCAGCTCCTCCATCGTACTTGACCTTCTTCACTTTGGACTGAACCACCAGGAAGTGGATGTACATCTCAGTCAGGGTCTTGGGCAGCTCTCTTCTCCCTCTGGTCTTCAACACGTTCTCCAGAACTCCAGCAGTGATCCAGCAGAAGACTGGGATGTGGCACATGATGTGGAGGCTTTGTGAGGTCTTGATGTGAGAGATGATCCTGCTGGCCTGCTCCTCATCTCTGAACCTCTTCCTGAAGTACTCCTCCTTCTGGGGGTCAGTGAACCCTCTGACCTCTGTCACCATGCCAACACACTCAGGAGGGATCTGATTGGCTGCTGCAGGTCGTGTGGTGATCCAGAGGCGAGCAGAGGGAAGCAGCTTCCCCATGATGAGGTTTGTGAGGAGCACATCCACTGAGGAGGTCTCTGTGACATCAGTCAGGATCTCATTGTTGTGGAAGTCCAGAGGAAGTCGACACTCATCCAGACCGTCAAAGATGAACACAACCTGGAACTCTTCAAACCTGCAGATTCCTGCTGCTCTGGTTTCACTGAAGAAGTGATGAACAAGTCCCACCAAGCTGAACTTCTTCTCTCTCAGCACATTCAGCTCTCTGAAGGTGAATGGAAATGTGAACTGTATGTCCTGGTGGCCTTTGTCTTCAGCCCAGTCCAGAGTGAACTTCTGTGTTAAGACTGTTTTCCCAATGCCAGCCACTCCCTTAGTCATCACTGTTCTGATTGGTTCTTCTCCTCCAGCTGAGGCTTTGAGGAGGTCTCCTTGTCTAATGGTTGTTTCTGGTCTGGCTGGTCTCCTGGATGCTGCTTCAATCTGTCTGACCTCATGTTCTTCATTGACCTCTGCAGTCCCTCCCTCTGTGATGTAGAGCTCTGTGTAGATCTCATTCAGAAGGGTTGGGTTTCCTGCTTTAGCGATGCCCTCAAACACAGACTGGAACTTCTTCTTCAGGTTGGATTTGAGTTCACGCTGACAAACTGGAGCAGAAAGTCCTGAATGAAGACAACAGAGAAGATCAATGAGTCACAGAATAGATTTTAACATGTCCTTTCCTCAGAGAATGACTCCATGAATATATTCTGTCCATCTCTGGAGACATCAGTGAAGGTCTCATTCATCAGCATGGGAAGTCTGTAGAGAAACCCTCTTACTGCTCTGCAGACGCTCAGCCAGCTCCTCCTGCTTCATTCTCCTCAGGATGTGCACAGAGATCTTCATAAATGCCTCTCTGCTCCTCCTCTGCTCTTCATCCAGCACCTCCTCATCCTCCTTCTCTAAGCATTCTGGGTAATCTGAACTCACAACCTTCTGGATCTTCTTCAGCTCGTTCTTCACAAAGGTGAGGATGTTCTCCTCCAGCAGCTGGAACAGAACATTCTATGAATGACACCAACTAGAACCATGGAAGCCACCATCAGGTCCATGTTGGACAGAGGGACAATCCACTGGTCTACAAAGTGCAGCATGGAGATGATGGTGAACTGAGAGATGTTTAAGTAGTTGTTCATGTACACACCATGAAGATGGAGTCCAGCTGGGTTTGATGCTGCTGGGCAGACTCTGTGGGAACCTCTGAGCTCTCCTGGTCCTCTCTGTGGAGGAACATGAACCATCAGCTCACATGGTGTTTGGACCATCAACACCAAGAGAACATTAGCTAAAGATATTGGCTTCTGTCATGATTTATCACCATGGAAACCAGATGCTGAAGACTGATGACGGACAGTTTATTAGTTGAGTGACAGCCGTCAGTTTCATCTGTTTTTAGTTCTTACTGTGGGTCATAAAAACAACGTCTCCAGACCTCTGCATCTGGTACAAAGTCTTATGGAACTACTCCAAACCTCTTTAGTCCGTCCCCTGACCTCTAGAAGTCTCCTTAGATCTTATGAAACTAGTCTTTGGACCTTTTCACAGAGTCTACTGACTTTCTCCAAACCTCTGCATGGAGTCCAGAGACCACGTCAGCTGGTCCACAGAGCACTGAGTTCATTCTGATCACATGATCAGTCCCAGTCATCTGTCTCCAGAGACCTGCAGCTGTCTCCAGATGTGACCTCTGCTGATCCTGATGTGGAGGAACTAGCTCACATTGTGTTTACATCTGAGGATGTTTACAGTTAATGATTCACACTTAAACACATAAGGACCAGTTAGATGAAGATAAGGAGTTCTGTCATGATGGATCGTCATGGAAACAACACTTTAAATAATGAATGAACATTTCTGTGATTTACAACTGAGGATCAGAACAGTTCTTCATCTGTTTAAGAACTTACTGTGGGTCATAAGAACGGCGTCCATCTTTGAAGTTAATCCAATCATCCATAGACTGATCATCTTTGAAGTTAATCAGATGATCAATAGACCGATCACTCTTCATGGACACACATCTGGGTTCAGGAGACTTTCTTCTCTGCTGATGTGAACTGAAAGAAACACTGAGATTACATCATCACATCATCATCTAATCATGAAGCATCAGCTCACATGGTGTCTGTCCTCACAGAGACCAAAACAAGGTAAAGGTCCATGACGTGAGGTCTGGATGTGGACCACATGACTGTAGTGGTCTAGGTCTACTGGTCCTGCTGGTCCCACTGAGAATCAACAGCTCACTGTGTTCTTCACCAGTCAGTTTGGTTTAGTCCCATCAGGTCTCACCAAGTCCTCCATGGAGCTCTCCCTCCCTCACTGGACTCTGCTGAAGGGCCCTGGAGCAAGAAACCCAGAACCTCCACCAGAGAGTCTGGTAGAAACACCTCACCATCAGCCTGAGACCCTCACCTTGCATCAGCAGAGGGACGGACGTCTTTGAAGACTATAGGACGATCCATAGACCGGTTACTCTTCATGGAGACACAGCTGGATCCAGGTCCAGGTTCTGGTCTCTGATGGGTCCTGGTCACACATGTAGAACCAGAGTCAGTGAGTCAAAGACGTTGGGACATGGAGACGAGTGGAGGACAGTTGGAGATGGTCCTCTCACCTCTGAGCTTTGGTCTGTCTGTCATGTCCCCCACACAGAGGGGCTTCAGAGGGAGGGACTCTGTCCTCTGGGTCCTCAGTCTGATTCATAGCAGAGTCCACACCTTCACACCTTCATAACAACCTGCTGGGAGATCTCACACATTATTCATCTTCATCAGGACAAACACACAGAGCTCATTCACCTCACATTCACGTCACAGCAGCAGATGCTGTCGGCCTCTGTCACACAATCCCAACCTGCTCCCTCAGCGACTGTGGCTTGGATCCCAGGTCCTGTTGACCTGTGTCCATGTGTCCTTGAGCAGGACACTTCACCCACATTGCTGCTGTGGCTGTGAGTCCTGTGTGAATGTTGGTCACTGATGGACAGGTGTCTCTGTGTGGTAGCTGCTGTCATTCATCAGTGTGTGAATGATGACATGAAGCCTTAAAGCGCTTTGAAGGGTCAGAAAACCAGAAAAGAGAAACAAGTTCATTCCATCCACCATTTAGCAAACAGACTCACAGACTCACATCTGTCACAGTGTTTGAGTCCTTTATGAATCATTTCCTTAAGTCAGCTTTGGATGACTGAATCGGCCCAAAGAAATTACCCAGAAGTCATTGTGACGTTAAAAAAGTGTGTTCAGGCTGTCATAATAACATGTTTACATCATTATTGTATTTTTGCGACTATAAAGGTGCACTTAAAATCCTTTTTTTTCTAAAAAAACGACGCGTGCGCCTTACAATCCGGAGCGCCATGTATATGGATCAATTGGTTGATCCATATTGGTTAACGAGGATCCATTGGAGGGAAAGTCTGGTGCCAGCAGCTCCAACAGCGTATATTAAAGCTCGTAGTTGGATGTCGGGATCGCGCTGACGGTCCGCCGTCTGTTCCAGCGCTGCCTCTCGGTGCAAGATGCACCAAAGCATTTACCAAGAATGTTTTCATGAATCAAGAAGGAAAGTTGGAGGTTCAGAGATATTGTTGATATCCACATTAACGTTAGAACAACGTTACCATGGGAGTGAACGCTTAATAACGTTTGATTTAGCACAGCCCGATCTAGTGGATGCACAACGCAGCCCCAGTCAAACCTTTTACTGCAGTATCTTCTATTCTATGCGCCTTATAATCCGGTGCGCTCTATATAGGAAAATAGTTCTAAAATCGCCGATTCATTGAAGGTGCGCCGTATAGTCGCGAAAATACGGTACTTAAAATGACGTCAGCAAACAGCCTAAAAGACGTTCAAATCAGAGTAAAAAGTACAATAAACCTATTTGACGTTGTCATGGTGACGTAGCAACAAAGTGTTCAGATTTACAACATTTACGGAAATTCCGGACTATAATCTGCTACTTTTTTCCTCTATGACCACTGCATCATAGATATTAAATACTATGTAATCACTAATGATGTCACCTATCTAACTGTAGCTTCCATTGATTACTGCATCATAGATATGAAATACTTTGTTAATCACTAATGATCATGTCATCTATCTAACAGTATGTAGCCTCATTGATCACTACATTATATACATACAATACTATGAGGTTAATCACTATTAATGTAGAGACACAGAAGAGGTTCAGGTACATCACCATTTTAATGAATAGTGATGTTTGTGCATTTAACGGTACGATGACACCACACTGATGATCAGCCTCTTGATGTTTGAGTAACAAGGAGACAAACGGTAGGTGTGTGTGGAATGTGTTACTATCCAGTAAAATATGTACTGTTTAATTGTTGTTACTGTGCCCAACGTCCTCCTTTATGAAACCATACAAAAATAAAGCTAATGCAGTGTGATGTAATACAACAGCCCTAATTTAAACGTTCAACTAAGTAACGTTTTTGTTTCTTCCATCTAATATGAATAAATATTAGATTGACACCTGTCATTGTAATCCAGTAAAGTTCAGCAGCACCACAAACTACAGCTGCTCCTCTTCATCTGCTTTAAAAAGATGTTGGACTGTATAACAACTCTGATCTGATCCATTGACATACTTTGCCTAATTATTTTATGACTGATTATATATATTTAATGATCAATATAATATATATAGTTTCTAATTTTAAATAAAAATAAAACAAAAGCTTGATAATAGTAAAATACTCAACATAAAACGTATTAGCGAGACCAACTGACGTGGTGACGTCATCAAGTCAGCTGCTGTTCCGATTGCGGAAACGACCGATCTCCCGAAAGCGCGAGTCCGTCTCCCGAGTCTGTTCTCGCGGGAACGCAGGTCCGTTCTCGCCGTCTTAGTTATTGAGAAAGGGCCATTTAGAGCAGATGTTCTCTACTGACGGTTATACAGTGACGTCACAGCCACTGACGAAGAAATGCGTTTAAGAAAAGATAAAAGGAAAGATAGAAAGTTTTTTACATTTCCGTTTTAAAACAAACAAACTGCAGAAAACTGGTTTCCGGGTTTCTGTATTTCCGGGTTTGTCGTATAAACGGTTTAAATGAACCTTAAAACGTTTCACGGCCCGTTAACACATAAACACACACATAAACAAACACACACTAAAGCACACATTGTGTATCACGGACATACTCACAGGATCTGAACACTTTGAGATGTTAAAGTGAAGCTCCGGTAACTTTCTGCTTACGCGCTGTTGCGCTTCTTCTTCTTCTTCTTCTTCTTCTTCTTTTAGTGCTTATTGGCGGTTCGGTGCATTACCGCCACCATCTGGACTGGAGGGTGGAGCAGGAGATTATGCAGAACACTAAGAGATGAACTAAAGTACAGGAAAAAAAAACTAGATCCGTTTAACTAAATTCGTTTCTCATAAAAACTAAATAATAAAACCATACGTTTTATCTGCTTGATTCCCCAGTAGACCTGACAGTGATCAGTCCTGGTGTTTTACCTTCTTTAGTGACTGATGAAGATGTTCCCCCTGTATACTGTAACTCCTGCATTGTAACAATACATGTTCCACAGTTCCTGGTTGGTCACATTGTGAGCTTTTCCCAGTTGGGTTCTTGCCTATTTTATGTAGTGAATGGTTGAGTCCTGTGTGTCCTATTCTCCATCGAGTGATGACGTTTCCTTCCCTTCTTTCCCTCCTTACCCAAACATGCTTTTGAATTTTGTAGAGATGCCTTCCAGTTTCCTGATCATCCCAGTACTCCTGCCATACTATATTTGCATATTTTCTAATGCATTGCATGACCTCAGATTTGCTTAATGGAACTTGTAAACCTATGTTCTTAATTCTGAGCGTTTGTTTGGCCAGAATATCAACGTGTTCATTCCCCTCCACACCAACATGGGCTGGAACCCAGATGAATTGCATGGTTTGACCTCTACTTTCCATCCTATACATTATGAAGAATATTTCATTGATTATATCCTTCCTGATATCTGATCTACTGGATTCTATGCTGGAAAGTGCTGAGAAACTGTCAGATGCAATGACGGTGTTGTTAATTCCCCTCTTATCCAGCCACTGCAGGGCCAATAGAATCGCTAATAGCTCTGTGGTATAAACTGACACATGATCTGATGCTCTTTGCCTGATGCAGATCTCACTCTCACACGGGATATAAACTGCTGCTCCCGCACATCCTGTTTTGGGGTCTTTAGATCCGTCCGTAAATATGAACGTAAAGTCTGAGAAGTGCTGATCAAAATAATTCTGTACTATGCACCATGCTGGTTTTTGCTTCGACTTCTCCTTCAATTTTTGCTGTATCCCAAAGTCTACCTTTGGAGATGGGAATAACCAGGGAGAGATGGAGGAGATTGAGACTGCAGGGCGATACTGTAGTTGACACAACCCTGCTTTTCCTGCCATTACATCACCTACCCACCCAAAGCTTGTGTGGTTGGGTTCTCTATGTTCCCAGCAGTCTGTCAGAATGCTTTTGGTTGGGTGAGTTCCACGATGCTCCTGGAGATGAACCCAGTGTGCCAGCATTAACTTAACTCTTCTAATCCTCAGGGGCATCTCTCCCACTTCCACCTGCATTGCTGATACCGGAGATGTTGTGAATGATCCACTGATGATTCTCAACGCTTGAGCTTACATCCAATTTGTTGAGGTTTGTTTCTGCTGCTGACATGTAAGCTACACACACATCTCATGATGCCCAATATGTATTTTGCAACGATGCTCTACTTGCTCCCCACTCCCTCCCTGTCAAACACCGGAGTATATTGACGACTTTTGACATTTATTCTGGACCTTGTCTAAATGTATGTTCCATGTGAGCTTTTCATCGAACCAAATCCCCAGAAATCTGACAGTTTTAACTTGCTCCAGATTTTTATTATACAATTTTAGGGCGATGGGTGCGATCAGAGAAGCAGATAACTTGTGTTTTGGCTACAGACAGCTTGAATCCCCATTTTCTGACACATTCCTCCTCCACCACTATTGCAGCTTGCATTTTGCTCTTAACAAATGAAACATTACGGCCTCTTACCCAAAGTGCTCCGTCATCTGCGCACATAGACTTTTCTTATGTTCTCCTCAACCTGAGAGAATATATCATTTATCATTATATTTAATAACAACGGACTACATACACTACCTTGCAGAGTTCCATTATTCACAATACATACATATATATTTGAATGTTCTGTATCTACTCTACTCTGTATCTCGACATCTAATCCTCTCAGGCTGTGTTACTTGAACTCTTGTAGCTGAGGGTTATGGTACGCCTTTACTTGGGTTCATAAAAAAACAACAACACGGCTCCGGTTCTGCGCCACGCCGGCCGCAACTTTATTACTCCTCACTTATTCTTCACAACCTTGCACCCTTCCTCTACTTCCTCTCCTCCTTCACAATAAAAGAACTTACACCGGAACAGGAGTGCAATAATAGTTTACACTCTCATCAAGTTTGGGAGGATGAAATATTGCCTGAAAAAAATGATCACAGAGGGAGTGATTACGAAATGCATATTGTTTGCATTACAGTAGAGGACACAGGACATGAGAGGACATTAGTTCTTCACTAGGCAGCTTACAGAAGACAGCAGACCGGATGGAACCTCATACAGGACTCAGGTGATGGGTTCCAGCACATCTGGGTCAGCAAGGACCTGCAAAAGAGTTGAAGTCAACTTCAGCAAAGCAGAAACCAAAAGTGTTCAAAAGAGGTTCAGAAAAGGTGGCACGTTATTCTTCACATTTACACACACTACTCAGTGCCAGAATATTACAGTACAATACAAACACAAAGGCCCTTTCTCACTATGCGTTCTTGAGTGGACTTTAGTTCTCGTGGACTCGTGAAACGTCATCAGTCGCAGCCCGAGTACTGATCCAATTCTCAAGTCCGCATCTGGCCGAGAACGGTCATAATACCCGGATGTGACTCGCCCCGCCCATTTTACCCAGAATGCATCGGAGCAGCTCGTCTGTTCTTGTGAGAGCCAAATATCCCAGAATGCATTTCACCTCAGCAACAGGCAACAAAATAAACACAACTTTATGTCGAAGTTTATAAATACTACTTTATTTAAGTAACGGGATGTAATTTGATGACGATGATTAGTTAGTTAGTTAGTTAGCCTTCGTAACAGTGTGCTCCGTGGATGGAGATGTGAGGTGTAGTTCACGGACCGTCAGACCCTCCAGCACCGGGCGGTCAGCTCATCTCAGCCCGCAGAAAGCAGCCTGTTTTCGGCGAGTCTTCTGTGAAATGCTCCGCTGGTTTTCACGTCTCCGTAGCAGTTTTACATGAGGTTTAACTGTACTATAACGAGTCTTCATACGTTTTAATGTGGTGTCAGAGACTGATGCTGTTCACCGGTAACGTGTTTGAGGACAGAGTTTAGATTCATAACTTCATGGTTAAATGTAACTTTAACGTCTTGTCTGTATCCACAGAGTGCAGCTTGTTTATTGTCCATCATTGTGCGTTAAAACGATGTTTTAATTAAAGGACAAGAGGGGACCGTCATCGAGACTCTAAATCGGCAGCAGAACTTCAGCTTCAAAGAAACTCTGAAGCTCTGAATTATAATAATAATGAATAAAATTATTGTATAGTTCTCTGTAAGATCTTTGATGTGTGTTCAGCAGCTTGCTGTACGAGCATCACTATACTGATTATCAGCCTCTTGAAGTAACAAGACAAACGGGAGGTGTGTGTGCATTAAAATATTTTTGTATAATAGTTAATTTTTTGTTACTGTATCCAACCTCCTCCTCCTAAAATGATGAACGCTAATGATTTTATGACTGATATTATATATATATATGGTGCTCAACATTATATATACCATTTCTAATTTTAAATGAAAATTAGACAAAAGCTTGTTAATAGTCAAATATTTAAGTCAAAAACTAAATTAAAACGTATTAGCAAGACCAGCTGACGTGGTGACGTCATAAAGTCAGCTGCTGTTCCAATTGCGGAAATGACCGTCCTCCGTTCTCCAGAACCTGCGAGTCCGTCTCCCGAGTCTATTCTCGCGGGAACGCGAGTCCGTTCTCGCCGTCTCAGGTATTGAGAAAAGGCCCTGTCATCCTGAGCCACACTCCGCACCAGCTGGTGGCGGTAGAGCAAGAAGGAGGAGGAGGAGGAGGAGAACGTCCGGTCGAGAACCCAGCAGCGGATTTAAGCATCCCGGTAGCGGACCGGACTAGAAGCTTCTCTCGGTCCACCGGAGGAACGCGTCCCGCAGAGTTCTTCTTACGCCGCCACACCGGGGCCCGCGGGCGAAGCTAACGGCTAACGCCGAAGCTAACGGCTAGCGGGGCGATGTTCGGCTGCCTGGTCGCCGGCCGGTTGGTGCAGACGGACGCGGCGCAGGTCGCGGCAGACAAGTTCGTGTTCCACGTGGCGGACTACGAGAGCGTGAACCACGTGGTGGTGTTCATGCTGGGCACCGTGCCGTTCCCCGCCGGTACCGGCGGGGCGGTGTACTTCTCGTTCCCGGACCCGGCGAGCGGCGGCGCGGTGTGGCAGCTGCTCGGCTTCATCACCAACGACAAGCCGAGCGCCATCTTCCGGATCTCGGGGTTGACGGCCGGGGAGGGCGGGGCGCATCCATTCGGCTCCTCCCCCTCCTCCTCCGTGGCTCAGGTGGGCGTGTCCGTGGAGGCCCTGGACCTCCTGGCCCAGCAGACCCCGGTGTCCGGGGCCGCCGCGCCCACCGCCGACTCCTTCGCGCAGTTCGCCCAGAAGACGCTGGACAGTTTGTACAACTTCGCCGCGTCGTTCGCTGTGACGCAGGCGCAGATGACGCCGAACCCGTCGGAGACCTTCATCCCTTCCAGCTGCGTCCTCAAGTGGTACCAGAACTTCCAGAGGAGGATGAGCCAGAACCCAAACTTCTGGAAGACCTGAGACATTGAACTACACACGGTGCCTTCAGGTGTTTATCGCCTGTTACGCCTCATTCATTCAAATAAAGAATACACCTTCATAAGAAATACTCTTTGTGTGTAGTTGCAATTTAATTTTTCAACAGTTTGATCGTTAATCAAATCTCTGCATCGACAAAGTGATGAAATAATTGGTTTCATAAACACAAACGTCTTAATAAATGAAGATTCTCTTTGTGTGAAGCTAAATCCTGAGTTAACTTACTGCATGAAGTTTAATATGCAAATTATACTCCAATGTTTTATGTAATAATGCAGTTTACTTAGTCTCCTTTGTTTTATCAGACACCTGCAGATTATTAGAATGTCGTCCATGTGAAGAACAGAGTTTTTTGGGGGGGGTCGGTCAGTGATTCTGACATTAAAACAAGGGGCCTTTCACACGCTCTCAGTCTGCATCCTTAAGGACGCATTCGACCGCATACGTCACTTCCGCTGAGACTCGCCTGTCTCATTCAGTCAGCTGCTCTGAACGAGGTGGGGGGAGTTAATGGATCACCAATTTCACCAGTTTATTCCGTCCTGAATTAATTAAATGCTCGTTTGCTGCACTGCATGCTGGGATATGCTGAACCGCAAAAGGATGGATCCGATGTGTCCTCCAAAGCGTCTTCATTTCACTCCTAATGCAAGTTACCGCTGATACTGGATTAATATTAGTATTAATATTATTACCGTATACATGTTTCAGCGCATCTCAGATCTTAATCAGTTCAGTTCAGAACCACCAACATGATTAGAGCTTCGTCCTGATAGAACCTCTTTGACATTAAAGACAAATACAAACAGATGTTTGTTGACTTTTACCCTTTAAAGTATTTAGTTGTTTGCCTGATAAACATTTAAAGAGGTTCTGCAGGTCTCATACTGTGTTTTTGTCATTGGTGACAGAAAGAGATCATTGAGACACATTGAAACGTTTAGAACTGTCCCTGTGAGGTAAAGATTAGTAGAAAGTCAATTAAAGTACTGATTCTGGTGTTTTAATACTTTAATCGTCCACCAGGTGAAGCTGAAGCTCTTCATCTAACATTCAAAATGAAGATGAGCATTTTGAAGGCAAAGCTGATCTTTTTTTTTAATTTCCTTTTATTCATTTTGATAAGTTTTATCTCAACATAGATTATCTTAATTTTATATTTTTTAGGTAATTTAAAAGACACTTTATTTTTATTTTCTAAAGAAAACATTATTTTTACAAAAAGTATCATGTCATTATATCATAAATAATATTGTTATCAAAATCAAAGTATTTAAATATAACCTTAATTTATTGGTTATTATGTCCAGAATATTCTTTCTCCTTTTCGGTCATTTATAAAAACGATGTCGTCACCTGGATTTTATTTTGAAGGTTCCAACCGGAAATCCCGTCCCCGTGTGCACAGTAGGTGAAAGTTCAAACAGCAGCAGAAGTTTCAGCTGAACGATGAGGACCGAGAGCGGAACCGGTCCAACCGGACCGGGCCGAGGCACCCCGCCCCGGGCAGGTAGAACCGGCCCGGCGGGTGAGTCCCGCCAGGTGTATAAGAGGCGGTCCGCGGGCCTCGGCGTGCTCCTCACTCCGCTGAGACCATGTTCCACCTGCTGCTGCTGGCCGCCGCGCTGCTCGCAGCTTACCTGTTCCTCACGCGGACCCTCTTCAGGAGCTCCAGGTGCGAAGGGAACGCGGCGATGGACGGCAAGACCGTCATCATCACAGGTGAGTCAGCGGGGGGCGGGGCTACAACCGCCGATAGCTTTAACGTTCGGGATAAAGAATCTGATCAGTGTACCGTTTAAATTAGGATACACTCCCTAAATACGAGTTATTACTACTATTCACATGTGCATGTTGCAGAGAGTTAATTTGTGACCTTCTTGCATTTTACTGAGTTTGTCACCATCCGCTGTGTTGTGCAGGGTGGCTGCACAGTTCTACAGTGAATCCATCTATTTCACTTCTAATCCAGGAACCACTCAACTAAATCCACCATGAGTTTAAAACTAATACGCCGGTCAAACCAGAACATCTCAAGAACTTTGAATGTCTCTTTAAGTGCAGTCGAGATAACATCAAACGCTGTGGAGAAAGTGTCTCTCATTAAGCCCCCCAGGACAGGAGTCCATTAGTAACCAGCCTCAGAAATGCAAACAAAAGCAATGCATAGGAACCAGTGGACATCTGGACTCTGTTCTGAGTCCACATCTGAGATCTTTGGTTCTATCCGCCGTGTCTTTGTGAGACGCAGAGAAGGTAAGCGGATGGGTTCTGAAGCACAGAGGAGGAGGTCTCCATTCCTCATGCCATCCCATCTGGTTCCAGCTTAGTGGACCAGCATCTGTATTCAAACTGGACAAAGACCTCAAACGCACCTCCAGGCTCCGGGAGGCTATAAGACGGAGAAGATAGTGATGGAGTGCTGGGTCACATGACCTGGCCTCCACCACCACGCCCCCTAAACCCACTTGAGAAGGTCCGGGATGAGTTGTCTCCAATATTCATCTACAAGGTAGAAAATAGCCTGGTTGTATCTAGCCTTGGTGCTAGCTGGGTTAGCTTAGCATCCCTCTCCTCTCTGGATGGGTTTTTGATGTCATGAGCGATGAGCTGCCGTTGACATATTTCTGTGGGGGGCGGGGAGGCGGGACTTATCCTCCTTATCCGTCCTGTGAGGACCCATAAGGCGACTCGTGAAGCAGAAGGAAGTCTCATGTTGGTTTTCCGTCTCCAGGAGGAAACACCGGCATCGGTAAAGCCACGGCGCTGCACCTCGCCAGCAGGGGCGCCAGGGTGGTCCTGGCCTGCAGGAACCGGGAGAAGGCGGAGCGCGCCATGGCAGAAATACGGCAGGTAGGAGGCGACGTGTACCAACATGCAGCCGGTGGATTCCATCGGCTCTGAGGGAGCTGAAGTTAAAGCGTAATCTTTGGAAGAGGCTGACTGCAGGAAAGCAGCTGATTTTAAGTCTTCTGACAGGAAGGGGAATGTGAATCTGAAGCGTCGAGGGGTCATTTGAAGTATTTGCACTGAAAGCAGTGTTTTGCATCGGTGAAAGACTTTTAACCCACTGACACAGATTAAAGGGTTTAAACGTCACTGATGAAACGAGTTGAAACGTTAAGAACCGTCGCTGCAACGCGCCGCCGTTCACTGCGTTGAGCTCCAGTTTGTTTCATCAGAACATTACGAGTATCTGACTCTGGTGACCGTCGTCTTCACAGGAAACGGGAAGCACCAACGTGCTCTTCATGCAGCTGGACCTCGCCAGTCTGAAGTCGGTCCGCAGCTTCTCAGAGAGGTTCCTGAAAACTGAGCCCAGGTTGGACCTGCTCATCAACAACGCTGGTAAACCCACCAGAAGACTAATGGGGACATTCATTTAAATGGGACCCGCCAGATTGAGAGCTGAAGAGCTTTTGCTTCTCGTGGCTCCAAATGAATTAAAAACCAAAGAATGAGTGTAAACCTGAGAATGTCACAAAGTAAACTAGCAGATGAAAGGTCGTAAATGTCCATCTTATAGTTGTTTTTATTATCACCGTCATGTTTATCATCATCTTTGAGGCGTCGTTAAACCAGCTGATTTCTGATTGGCTGCCTGCAGGTCTGGTGGCTGACGGACGGACGGAAGACGGCTTCGGCATCGAGTTCGGGGTGAACCACCTGGGTCACTTCCTGTTGACCTACCTGCTGGTGGAGCGCCTGAAGGAGGGGGGTGGAGGACGCGTGGTGACCGTGTCCTCCATGGCGTACCGATGGGGACACGTCGACCCCGAGGTGAGTCACCGCCGCTTCACCATGAAGCTTTTATCCACACGAAGCCATCTGAGGTCAATAATAATAATAATAACTAACAGGGAGACGAGCTGCTCATTAGCTGTTAAAAAACTGATTAACTGTCATGTTTAAAATCCTAAATCCTAAATTATTCAAAAAATGTGCTTTTTGAATAATGTACGTCACCCTGAAGCTCATTTCAGATCTGATCCACATCGTGCTGTGATTTATATCTCTTCAGGGCTTAATTAGTGAGAGCATCAATTATCTTTCCCTCCTGCATCATCCAATCAAAAGAAACCGATTAAATGTTCTTGTTGTTTCTACATGACGATTTTCACATCCTGAAACAGCAGAAATTGGTTATTAAGGAGCACCTGAACGCACCATAGACGCTGACTCATGAACACGTTAAGGACACAAGCTCAGTCCACACCTGTCACTCAGGTGAGCCCGTGCTAACAGCGCCCTTGTTGTCGTGATGCGTTCAGGCTCTGGCGGTGAACAGACACCTGGGCACCGGACGCTACAGCTGGCAGTTCTTCCAGGCGTACTGCAACAGCAAGCTGTGCAACGTGCTCTTCACCCACGAGCTCGCCAAGAGGCTCAAAGGATCCAACGTCACCTGCTACAGCGTCCACCCAGGTAACAGGAAGTGAGCCTACCACCTGCAGGAAGCAACGTTCCACTTCCTCCCAACACGCAACAGGAAGTACTTTTATCCACACTCACATCTACATCCAGATGTTTCTGCTTATTAAGTCTGTTTGGACTGATTTCTACTGGATGGAGTCTTAAGAACCAGGGAAGCTTAGACCCACTCAGGGACAGCCAGGTGAGGGACAGCCAGGTGAGGGACATGAAGAAGAACTTCTCAGGGAAATCAGTTTGATTTCTGATTCAAAACGACAGACCTCTGGTCTTTAAGCTAAAAGCGTCCTACTGGAGACTCCAGCTCGGCGAATAAGCTGATTCCCCAAAACGACAGGTTGTGACACCCGGACCCCTTTGTGACCCCCCAGGTGTGGTGCGCACCGAGCTGTCCCGTAACGTGGGCCTGTGGCAGAAGGTCTTCATCGAGCCCATCGCCCGGCTGCTCTTCCTGGAGCCGGAGGCCGGAGCTCAGACCACGCTGCACTGCTCCCTGCAGGAGGGCATCGAACCGCTGAGCGGACGCTACTTCTCCTGCTGCGCCGCAGAGGAGGTGCAGCCCCGCGGCCGGGACGACGCCGTGGCCCGGAAGCTGTGGGACGTCAGCGAGCGTCTCTGTGGACTCTGAGGAGGACCTTCTCCTCTCCTCCACTGTAGTGTGAGGCCTTTCCTTCATGAATAAAGTGGTTCAAAGCTTTCTCTGTGTGGCGTCTTTCCATCAGGGGGGTGTGTGAGGATGAGCTGCTGCCCCCTGGTGGCGGACACCTGACCCATCAGGGCTATGGACGGAGACTGGACACGATGGACAGGTGTCTCCACAGGAAGCCCACGCTGACTTTTAGTTTCCTCCTCTTCTGTTTCAACGTAGTTCTTTTAATTGATTTAAAATCAAGGTTTGATCAGTCGTCATGTAGCGAGATGCAGAATGCCAGGGGTCACTCAGGGGTCATTCAGGGGTCACTCGGGTCACTCCGGGGTCTGGGATTACCCACAATTCACAGCGTTGTTAAATACAAGTGGCGTAAGCATGAAGACGTGAACATTGGAGCCACACAAACGTTCACGTTAAAAGTAGAACATTAAAACTCACAAAACCAGAAACTCATGCAATAAACCTTTTAATTACACATTTCTTTTGAAGCAGATAAAAACTTGATACTCGACTGTTGTTCCTCGTCTCCTGAGGAAAACATTCAAATCAGAAAGACTACGTTATTACTCGGGTCTCTGAGGGACCGAAGAACATCTGAAGACAAGACTACAAGGTACCTGGAGACAGAAGACCGAAGACAGTGAGACGGCGCCCACTGGTGGCAAAGAGGACAAAGTTCTGGCACCTGCTCGTCAAACTGTGTGCTGCTTTTTGGTGATATTGTTTGAGTCAATTTCTGCTTGTTACACAAATACAGACTTTACAGAACAAACCTAGTTTGTGTTGCTACTAAAGTACACATGTTCTGGTTCTCTTTTCTTTGGCCTTACATCTTCATCTTATGACCTTTAGCCTGGAGCAGCACTATTCTGTTCCATATGATGTCTTTGTCGGTGAAAACATTGCAGGAGTAGATACCGAAGTCTCCCTCAGTGAGGTTAGTCAGGGTCAGGCTCAGATCACCAGATCTCAGCGGGTCTTTGTCCATGTTTGTGCGGCCTCTGAAGATCTGGTCCTGCCGCTCAGGCTGGTCTTTACCGTTCTGATACAGATGGACAATCACCCATGAGCACCACTCCACTGATGCATCCTCTGGTAGGTCAGCTGTGTATTTCCAAGGCAGCTTGACGGTCTTCACCCATTTGTCCACCTCCACCGTTACACACGATGCTGCGATGTGAGACAACAAAGAATGATGTCCACAACTCAAGCAGCTGTGGCTGAATTGTGTTGGAAGTACTTACCTTTAAATCTATTCTCCACTACTCTCTGTGCCAGGATGTCTCCGTCCCTGTGGACAGTGCAGGTATAGGTCCCACTGTCTTTGTTGCCATAGATACGAATGGTTAAGCTCAGGTCTCTGCTTTGCAGTGGGTTGTCCCTCATCTTGGTGCGACCATGGTAATATCTGTCTTGTTCGTCTGGCTGGTTTTGGCCATCCTTAAACATGTGGACCATCATGCTTTGGGGCCCGGATCGCCTCCACTCCACCGTTGCATCTTGAGGCAGTCGAGCGGTAGTTTGGAAGGGCAGCGTGAAAGATTTGGCATGTTCCCCGAACTCCATCACCTCGTGGACGACTTGGTAGGAGACAAACCACATCATCATTTCACTGTGGCGCAGTGACCACAAAGGTAGAAGAAGGTCTCTGACTGGTGTCGGCCCCACTGACCTGTGACTCTGAGTCGTACAACCCTCTGGGTCACGACTTCTCTGTCCCTGTGGACGGTGCAGATGTAGGTGCCGCTGTCCCTGAAGCAGGGTCCCTCAGGGTCAGACTGAGGTCTCTGGTTGTCAGTGCCGCCTTTTCCATCTTTGTGCGGTCGCAGTAAAATTGGTCCTGTCTGACCAGGTAATTGGCGCCTTTCCGGTACTCGTGGACCTTCATGGGCTCGGGGCCACAGCGGGTCCACTCGACCGTGGCGTCCTCAGGAAGCTGGACTTTGGATTTGAAGGGAAGCTTCACCAACCACACCCCCTCCCTCACCTCCACCCTGGAAACTGAGAGGAGAACCGACCACAACGTCAGCTGCACAAACACAAACCGTAAGGGAGGCCCTCACACGTCCTGTGACCACATGCAACGTACCCGTGATGGTGTTGTCCCAGAGATATACTGGTATGGCCGTGACTAGTAGCAGAACCAGTAGAACAACCAGAAGAGCCACCAGGAACAGAACCAGAGGAGTGAAAGTGGCCAGATCTGTGGGCGATATGACCAACAACATGTGACGTGTTGAAGATTGATGACACATTTCTAACATCACATTTCTAAGGCAATCCCCATCGTGTCCTTCGTCACCTCCTCATCTCAATCTTACTTCCTGCAGACAAAGTCAAGGGTCTTCAGGTCCCTTTGGAAGTCTAGAACAGGGGGCTCCATGTGAGGCCATGCTGGAGGCCAGGTTACCATGTTCATCTCCCTCTTTTGTGAGTGGCTGTACTACGTGGACATGAAAGGGGGCGGCGGCCTCACCGTTGACAGTAGGTGCGTGGCAGGACAGCAGGACAGACTCCTCCCCCTCATTCACTGCCACGCCAAGGGCATGCTGGGAAACTGGGAGGACACACAAACAGTATGTTGAGTATGACTCAACAATTATTCTTTTTCAACATCAACAATGCAAACATTAGAAAGTAGATGATCTTTATACAAATACTTCATATACTCAAATAAAGAGACTGGATAAATAAATATTGAAATGCCCTAAAGAACTTAAATCAATGTTTAGTTTACTTTTAGACGCTCAGTAAGTTTTACAAAAACTCCAAGATACAGACGGACTAAATAATACGTCTCAAAACTTCTCACAGAAACATTTGGACCTCATCAAAATACAGATGTGGAGGTAATCTGAACTTTTACATCGGATAAAGTATAAAGTACCACAGTTTAGAAAATACTCTTCATTCAAAATGTACAAAAGTACTAGAATCAACATATAATGAGAGTAATAAAAGTGAATTAAAAAGATTCAATAAAATTGTGATCTGAAGTACGAGAATAGATTCGTCTCTGATTCAACAGATTATTAATAATCTTTATCTTATAAACACAGCTGCTGGTAATCGAGGTTCACTCACTGTGTCCAAGGATCAGGACCACAAACGCCTCCATTGTCTGGTCCTCAGAGACACTTTGTCTCTTCTGGAAGAGATTTCTAAGTCATCTCTACTTTTCAGTTCCAGGTTCCGGTGAGAAGCCTCGAGGCAACGTGCTGCAGGAATGTGACGCGTCCAGTTTGAGTCAGACACTCCCCCTGGTCCTCCCTCACCGCTACAGAGGAGGAACCCTGGTGGCTTCACAGCTTCTAAAGACCTTCTGAGCAGCTCCTCGGCTCCTTCCCGTGAGGAGAAGAGGAGGAGATGATGGCCATCAGCACCTACTGGGAGAGCATCAAGACCAGCAACCAACACAGGACTCAACGCCAGACATTTGGAGTGTATTTATTATAATAGTAATAATACCCAGAATGCAGTGCAACCTTCGGTCCATCTAACTGCAGAGAATAATCACAGTTATAAAAATATGTTTTTCCACTGCAGAGTGAACAGAAGACGTAGGCGTGACGTGATGAGAGCCTGATGGACTCAACCGAGTTTATTTATTTATTACAGAAATCTTTCATTGAAACGTACATTTTATTCAGACTTTTATTTACAGACGTTGTTTGTATTTAAGTGTCTTATAAAGTGAGTTTAGTCTCAATATTATAACATAAATTACTACATTATATTATTGGAGGCAAAAATGTTTTTTTATAAGTTAATCAATGATTATTTTGTTATTAAAATTCATGGAAGAACTCCGAAAATAGAGGAACAATTAGTAAATAATAAAACAAGTTATATAAGATATATAGTTTGTCATTTGAATTTATATATATATATATTTATTATATTTTAATCAAGATTTCCTTTCTATCGGCATCACAGGGCTTCCATTAAGAATCCAACATTTAGATCTGCTGTTTCATCCTGTGATCATTGATTCAGAGTTTAAGTCAAACTGGAAATGAATGATTGACGCTGCTAACAGGATGATTGACACCTTCATGATCAACAGCTGCAGTGGAAGAACACAACATGGAATAGAAATAAATAGAAATAAATCACAACTCTTCAGTCGAACAAAACGACTCAAACTCAAGTGAATAAAATCTATAATCAGAAGGTGTCGCGTTGATGTTTCACTTTAAAGGGAATTTCTGGTTGAAATAAGAAGTCCAGCTGATGTACAAAGGCTCATGGACATCAAATAAATGGATGGAATTTTTAAAAACCTGATTAAATGAATTAGAAATAAAATCAGAATCCTTCATTTTTTAAAGCAGAAATAAGACTTTTAAAAGTGATGTGATATTGAATCAATCTTTTTATTCTTGCCTACTTGACTTTTATTTTAATTGGTATGATCTTAACTTTGCATCGATTCCTCCACTTCTTTGATGTGTGAACACAAACATTTAGTCTTTTTGTGCTTTTTAATGAAACTTCGTCGTATCGCTTACTTTTATCAGCAGGAATCAAATGTGAAAAACAACATGATGAACATCTTTACAAGAACCCTGTGATGACCCCCCCCCCATGTATCCAACCAAACAAAAGATGAGCAATTAAACGTATCATTAATATCAATATAAGATTGGATTTAGTACAATGTTGTTTAAGGTAACTGATGATCAGTCGGAGTCTCCGCCCTCTTCTGAAAACCCTTATTTTGAAATACTAAAGTTGTTCTGAATCCCATTGGCTCAGGGTTAAAATTGTACAAGCAGGAAGTCTTTTATTCTGAAATCTCCGGTCACGGATCCTCCGGGTTGTGATCGCGAGTTGTTCTGTAGGCTTTCGAGTCCAACGTCGTCCCACATGGCTTCCTGTTTCCCAGAATCCTCTTGTGTTCACAAACATGTTCATCGTTAGAAAAAAGAAGGAATATTCTGTAAGAAACTAATTCCCTGCATAATCGGACCAGGAAGAATTCATCCGTTATTTCTTCTCACACTCTGTTTGTCTCTGTCGTTTCCGTGACGACGGCGGCCATCAAACCAGTGGCGCTGGGCCCAGTGGACCCCGTCCCGACAGCCTGGGCCCGCCGGCGGCGTCCTGCTGCGAGTCTGAAGGCACTTGATGTCGTGGCAGAAGATTACGTTTCCTCCTCAGACGTCAAAAAACATCTCGCAGTACAGTACTGTTCTGGGGAGGAGGGGGGGGGGGGGGGTATGAGTGGGGGGGCATTCAAGCTTTTACTTCCCCTTTTTACAAATGGTGAAAAATGGTAACATTTTCATTTCTGTGCTTTGTAGCCTTTGAGCTAAAACCAGAATTTCAAGAAGCTTCAACTGAAAATATTGATGAAGATAAAAAAAATAAGAGTTAAAGCATCTGGGGCGGGGCTACAGGCTGATTGACAGGTCTTTAATAGACCATGAAGCAGGGAATGCTTTGGGGCGGGGCTACACGTTGATTGACAGGTCTTTAGTAGACCATGAAGCAGGGGATGCTTTGGGGCGGGGCTACACGCTGATTGACAGGTCTTTAATAGACCATGAAGCAGGGGATGCTTTGGGGCGGGGCTACACGCTGATTGACAGGTCTTTAGTAGACCATGAAGCAGGAGATGCTTTGGGGCGGGGCTACACGCTGATTGACAGGTCTTTAGTAGACCATGAAGCAGGAGATGCTTTGGGGCGGGGCTACACGCTGATTGACAGGTCTTTAGTAGACCATGAAGCAGGGGATGCTTTGGGGCGGGGCTACACGCTGATTGACAGGTCTTTAGTAGACCATGAAGCAGGAGATGCTTTGGGGCGGGGCTACACGCTGATTGACAGGTCTTTAATAGACCATGAAGCAGGGGATGCTTTGGGGCGGGGCTACACGCTGATTGACAGGTCTTTAGTAGACCATGAAGCAGGAGATGCTTTGGGGCGGGGCTACACGCTGATTGACAGGTCTTTAGTAGACCATGAAGCAGGGGATGCTTTGGGGCGGGGCTACACGCTGATTGACAGGTCTTTAGTAGACCATGGAGCGGGGGATGCTTGGGGGTGGGGCTACACGCTGATTGACAGGTCTTTAATAGACCATGAAGCAGGGGATGCTTTGGGGCGGGGCTACACGTCCACCACTTCCTGTTGCTATTCTCTATATCATCAAATCCACTGAATCATGACACTCGTCTGCTGGTTTATTGCAGCTGTATGAATACAAAATAAATGTCACTGTGATTTAATAACAATAAAGGGATTAAAAAGCAAAAAGAAAACACATAATGATGAGGAAATGTTGTAATTGGAGTCTGGTTTGATCGTCGCTATGCTACGCTAACACCATGACGACATCAATGCTGACATGACCTCATATGGGTGGAATTACAGCTTATTACAGGTTATTGTTGGTCCATTCAGGCCTTAACATTTACTTTGTTTGTAATTATCTCACACAAGACCTGTTTAGCATCTGCCCATTGTTAGCTTAGCATAAGCAGCTGTAATGGACTCCTCCATTAAGTGACCACTTCTCCATGTGATCTTATGACTTTTTGTATCAACCAAAATGGCATGACGTGTGATTGCATCTTTGGTTGTGTGTGTGTGTGGGGGGTGATGGGATGGATATGGGGGGAGGGGGCAGAAGAGTCAGAGAGCTGGTTGGGGAGGTTGGGGGGGGTCACCTCTGCCGGCCAATCAAAGCCAGACTTAGAGTGACGCACAGCTGCCATATATGAGCAGATGAAGGCGGGGCGAGCGACCTCAGATCTGTGAGAGAGAGAGAGAACTTTAAAACAGAACTTTAAGTCACATTTTCTTTTCTTTTAAATGTTCCTTAAATTAAATCACATTAAATCTTCCCTCTGCGTTAATTATCATGAAAGTAAATGAAGGCCTACTTACTGTTGGGCGGGGGGTCTTTACACTCTCCCTCTTTGATGCTGACGTCATCGATGGCGATGTCTCCCTCGATACCGGCGCCACGGACTCCCTCCATCACCACCTACCACAGAAGAAGAAGACAGGAAGCTCAGAGAGGCTGTTTCACCATAAAATCCAGCCAGGTTGTTTATTGTTAACCGCGGGGTCATCATTAGCATTAGCATTAGCATGAGCTATGCCTCCTCCTGGGGAAGCAAAGTGGGCGTGGCTTGTACCTGGAAGGCGGAGGTCGGGTGGATGTTGACCTTGGCCTGCCGCCACCGGTCTCCTTGGTTACCGGTCAGACTCCACACTGAGCTGTTGGTCACCGCCGGAGTCTTCTGACGCAGGAAGACATTGAGAGCTCCTGCAGACGCCAAGTACTACTGATCATGTGATCATATACATCCAAGTACTACTGATCATGTGATCACATCCATCCAAGTACTACTGATCATGTGATCATATACATCCAAAAAACTACTGATCATGTGATCATATACATCCAAGTACTACTGATCATGTGATCATATACATCCAAGTACTACTGATCATGTGATCATATACATCCAAGTACTACTGATCATGTGATCATATACATCCAAGTACTACTGATCATGTGATCATATACATCCAAGTACTACTGATCATGTGATCATATACATCCAAGTACTACTGATCATGTGATAACATCCATCCAAGTACTACTGATCATGTGATAACATCCATCCAAGTAGTACTGATCATGTGATCATATACATCCAAGTACTACTGATCATGTGATCATATACATCCAAGTACTACTGATCATGTGATCATATACATCCAAGTAATACTGATCATGTGATCAAATACATCCAAGTACTACTGATCATGTGATCACATCCATCCAAGTACTACTGATCATGTGATCATATACATCCAAGTACTACTGATCATGTGATCACATACATCCAAGTACTACTGATCATGTGATCACATACATCCAAGTACTACTGATCATGTGATCACATACATCCAAGTACTACTGATCATGTGATCATATACATCCAAGTACTACTGATCATGTGATCATATACATCCAAGTACTACTGATCATGTGATCACATACATCCAAGTACTACTGATCATGTGATCACATACATCCAAGTACTACT
Source organism: Pungitius pungitius (assembly GCF_949316345.1). Classification (NCBI taxonomy): domain Eukaryota; kingdom Metazoa; phylum Chordata; class Actinopteri; order Perciformes; family Gasterosteidae; genus Pungitius; species Pungitius pungitius. Next base: position 522,663 of record NC_084913.1, read on the forward strand.
GATCATGTGATCATATACATCCAAGTACTACTGATCATGTGATCACATACATCCAAGTACTACTGATCATGTGATCACATACATCCAAGTACTACTGATCATGTGATCACATACATCCAAGTACTACTGATCATGTGATCACATACATCCAAGTACTACTGATCATGTGATCACATCCATCCAAGTACTACTGATCATGTGATCACATCCATCCAAGTACTACTGATCATGTGATCACATACATCCAAGTACTACTGATCATGAATTCACATATGGTACTACTGAAGTAGCGGTGTATTGGCGGCTTACCGACGTGCTTCCCGTACATGTGGTAGTAGAAGGCGAAGCAGTAGGTGGGGCTGTTGGTGACGGACGAGGAGGAGGAGGTCTTGGCGTTCATGTTGAAGGTGGGGGACAGCAGCCGGGCCTTGTCTCCCTCCTGCCTCGGCCTTGATGCCTCGATGTACATGTAGAAACCTGTGAGAGCACCAGGACCCAGAGGGTCAAAGGTCAAGACCTCTGCCTGCACACAGTGTACATTCATACGTTCATTCTGACACTAATAAAACACTGGTCAGCCTCACGCGTTCCCTCTGAGGCTGACCAATGAGGATGCTGCAGCGTGTGTCTGATTGTGTCTACATGTGTCTGCTTGTGTGTTTGCGTGTGTTTGCGTGTGTTTGCGTGTGTCTGCGTGTGCGCACCCTGCTTGGAGCCGCTGTGGTCGGCACTCGGCCCGGTGTTGGGCGTGTACTTGGTGTCCCGTGTGGCGGCGCTGTGACGAGTCCAGTCAAAGACGTCCGTTTTGTCCTGAGAGAACAAACACAACGCCTCGTCCTCGAAGCCACACTGGAACTCCCCTGGACACACACACACACACACACACACACACACACAATAGATGTATCTGCAGGACTTGTGGACATATGAACCCATGAATGTGTGTGGAGGGGTTAGGAGGATACTCACTGAGATGTGGGTTAACAGGAGCTGAAGGGACAGAAGACAGGAAGTGTGTCAGATGCACTGAAGTAAACGAGGTAAGGTCAAAGGTCACGTCCCGGATATAGTTGACATAGAATATGTTAAGCATGTGTTTAAGACGTTCATCCAACTCCAACCCATTTAAGTGAAAAAGCTTCAAGTCTTAAAGCGTCATTCTGTGTAGTGACCAGCAGGGGGCTGTTGTTGTTGTTGTTGTTGTTTATTGTTGTTTGTCAAGGGGAAGAAGAACCAACAGAAAACACGTGGACGTACCGTTGTATGTGATGGTGCGCTCGGTGACGTCTCCCTCGCCGTAGCGGGTGATGGGGGTGAGGCGGACCAGGTACGACTCCGGCTTGATGAGCTCAGTGAGGTTGTAGGTCAACAGCTCCCCCTTCTGGATGCTCGTCTCCATGGCGATCTCCTGCTCCCACCAGCGGGCCTGACTCATCTGAAACACAAGAAAAGGCCTCTTCATCCCCTCGCCATCGCCCCGACATCGCCTCGCCATCCCCTCGCCATCGCATCGCCATCGCCTCTTCATCCCCTCGTCATCGCCCCGACATCGCCTCGCCATCCCCTCGCCATCGCATCGCCATCGCCTCTTCATCCCCTCGCCATCGCCCCGACATCGCCTCGCCATCCCCTCGCCATCGCATCGCCATCGCCTCTTCATCCCCTCGTCATCGCCTCAAAACTGCTATTTCAAGCTACTTTAGACTCTTCCTCCTTCTCCTCTAAACTTGTCCATGTTTTTCATCATCTTCGTCTTCATCTTAAAATATTCTGTTCTATCAGCACTTCCTCTTTCCGTCTCTGCAGCACTCTGCTCTGTATGAATAGAAAGACAGGCAGGTCGTCGTGGCAACAAGCCCTCCTCCTCCTCCTCCTCCTCCTCCTCCTCCTCCTCTCTAAATCCAGGCTGATGCTGCAGGAGGCTCACACTCAGCATCCTGTCCAGTCCAATGTTTTTACGTTTTATTTATTATATAAACATCTCCTAATGTCACAGCTTTAATCTCCGTTGTTCTCAAATCTCTGGAAGCAGCATCTGATTCCAAAGCGCCATCGAGCAAACAAACAAGAACTTCAGAGCTCCACGGATTAAATTAAGAAAAGGCAGAAAAGTTGTTTGTGATGAGGATTACTGCTTTAAATATGTAGTCTGGACGGAAACCTGAAAATCTACCAGCTGTTTATTATTTTTACGTCTCCTGAAGGGACCTCGTGTGACTCACTGGGTTCAGTTTGGACTCATTTCTCTGCAGATTTGACCAAACACGAGCAAATAGAGACTTTTAGGGACTATTTTCAGCGGCGGATGAATCCCCTTCTGGTGCTCCGGTGAGTCTTTGTATGTGTCTGAATGTGAGGATGAGGATGAAGATGATGACGACAGTGAGGCTCCATCAGACTGTGACACACACACACACACACACACGTACCTGTCTGATGCCCAGTCTGTAGGCCAGGATCCGGTCCACGGCGCCGGGCTCCATCTGCGTCCACTGCAGCTGGAAGCCGTAGACCCGAGGCCGGTTCTGCCACAAGGCGCCGTGGGTGTCGTAGTAGAACTCTGGAGCGTAGGCCTTCCCTGAGACACACAGGGGTCAGAGGTCACCTGCCATCCAATCACCACACATTATGTCTTCAAAGTGTTCACAGTTGTCAAACTCTGGGTCAGTTTTGTGATGAGTCCAGTCGTCACGGCAACAATGTGAACATTTTATTACGTTTGTTTGGTCCAACGAGGGAGAGGAGGAAGAAATGATGAAGAGCGTTAATCCCATCGGCAGAAGGATTATAAAACTCAAGTTAAAACGAGTGTGTGTGTGTGTGTGTGTGATTATGCTGACGTGCAGTGTGGGGAATTAAACCACCACAGAAGAAGAACTCACCTGACTAGAAGAAACCTTCAACCTTATAATGCAGCGCTTTGTCCTGATTGGCTGAATCAAGCTGAGAAACGGGGGGGGGGGGCTAATCGCTGGCGTGGTGTGAAGACGCGTGTGGAGGGTTATCTGTTAAGAGGACGAAGTCCTGGGACCTCCACAGGCCTACTGGCATGAAGATGAGTCCACAAGGGACTTCATGACGAGGCGTCATTAATCCCATCATGCACCAGTCCAGCACACTCACCTGTGACCAAGAAGGTGCAGCGCCCCGCCCCGGCCTCGTTGGTGATGTCACAGGTGTACTCGCCGTAGCCCTCTCGGTTCAGCGCTCTGACCAGGTAGCTGGTGTCGTCCCGCTGGTCACTGAACTGCCCGACGGTGAGGAGGCGGGCGCCCAGCTTCCACTCGTAGCGCAGGAGGCGCGCCGGGTGAGCTCGCAGCAGGCGGCAGGTGAGGCTGAAGGCCCGGCCCAGAGCCTGGCGGATCTCTGTGAACGCCGGCTCCACCGTGGGGGGGTCTGTGTGACACCAAGGAGAGCAGATGCAGCAGCGTTCTCTCTAATCGAGGACCAGTGAACAGGGAGTGACCACATCTGGGCCGAGGAGGACGTGTCCCCCCCCCCGGACCTTTCTACACCACGTCATGGTACCAGCACAGAGTCAAATGAGTCTCAATGACTGAAGCAACACAAACCCCCCCCCCCCGACAAACAATCATCATAACTGTGTGTGTTTTAGAGGTTCTTGCTGTGCCTGGGGGAGTCGTAGTTTGGGTGGAGGTCCCTGCTGCATCCACCAGGTGGGGGTGTACCTGATGACCAACCCTCTCATGACGTCACAGGGTGTAGAAATATGTAACTGTGTTCATGATGAACAGTAATCCACCTGTAATCTTCTTAGTGAGGAAACAGACCATCATCTCCTCTTCATAAAGACTTCCTGTTGTGTGTCACTAACTCAAATCATCCATTCATTACGATACAATTCAATAACGCTGTCACATGATCTGATTCCATGTGACAGAGATCACCTGTGTGTGACTACAGCTGTGTGTGTCTACATGCATGTGTGTGTGTGCGTTACCCACACTGCACCACCAGCTGGATCAGAGCCTCCCTCGGCTTCACGTTGAACCCGTTGTACTGACTCGTCCGGCAGCAGAAGGTCCCGCCCATCTCTCTGCTGACGTTGGTGATCCTCAGCACGCCGTCGTAGCTCTCCGTCTGCTCCGAGCCGTCCGGCATCAGAGCCGCCGCCGCCCCCCCGCTCTCCTCCGCCCGGGACCACAGGATGATGGGTTTGGGTTTCCCTGAGACCAGACACTGCAGGTCCACGGTGTCGCCCTCCTGGGCTACGAGGTGGGAGCGCCCCCTGGGGACGGACAGCTCCGGAGGAACTGCGGGCAGAGAGACCTCGGGGTCACGTGGTGTGGTCACGTGACGTGCTGGGCGGAGCATAGATATTGTACATATATATATATATCTGTGAGGCGGAGAGCTCAGCCCTGATCTTGAGACGTGTGACCTGCAGCCAATGAGAGCGCAGGACAGGGGCTGAGGAGGAGGGGCCACCTGTCACTCAGCCAATGATTGGCTGATGGTCATCAAACATGTTTTACATCATTAATATTTAATAGACGGTAAAAAGTATTTTCTTATGACTTAGCATTTCTTGGATCAAGAAACTAAACGTTAAAGATGATCTAAAAACACACTCTGCCCCCCCCCCCCCCGGTCAGGTCTCACCTGTGGTGGAGGAGATGTTGACGTCGATGCTGATCTCCGGCGTTCCTCCGTTCCTCAGCGAGGCCACACATGTGTAGGTGCCGAAGTCGGTGAACTTGAGGTCGATGATGTCGAGGTTGGTGGTGCCCGGCGTGAGCTCCGTGTCGCTGTGGGTGATGACCATCCTCTCGGAGCTCCTCAGGGGACGCCCGTTCTTCAGCCAGCCGAACTGAAGCTCCTCGGGGGGCGTGGCTTCCACCTGGCAGCTGATCTTCACCTCGCGCCCGATCTGGATATTGTCGTCGTTGTGGTACGGGTCGGGCGTGATCCAGAACCGACCTTTACGGAGACCTGAAGGGACGGAGACAAGACACGAGGGGACACATTCGTCATCGGAGTGACAGGTGAGGACCACAGGTGAACCTGCATATGAAAAGGGGACGTCACGGAGACGTGTCTCAGAATCCGCAGCACGTCCTGCTGGAGGGACGGGACACCCGGGACTGAGAGGGACAGGATGTCTCTGCTAGGGGACACTACCAGGTCAGACCACAGGGGGCTGGACATCACGACTCTTTCATCTGAGGGAGGTTTGAACGAGGGTCAAACAGCAGGTGGCCATCAGGCCCGTTAGAACATGTCTTCCTGCTGGGGAGGACTAATCCGTCCAAATGGAGCTTAATTATGACGGGAAGCCATTTGTTCCGTTTTAATCCGTCCACAGCGACCAGCTGCTGCCCCCCCCCCCCCCCCCAACTCAACATGAGGTCATGTGACCAGCCGTCCCAAAGCCAATCACGCAGCATTAATGGCTGGAATCACCTGATCATCGAGGAGGGAATTATTAACCAGTGATGGTGAAGATTTCTGTGTCTTATGATTCAGTTCAAAGTTTATTGTAATATCAGGAAAACCTGAGTCTCACGTGAGTTTATGTTGTTGTTGACTGAGGTCTCCAGCTCTAACTTCATGTATTTCTCTTCAGACTTCATGAATCTTGTGACTGTGGTCATCGTCTCAGAGACCCAAAAACATCTGTCTCCTCTACAAGCTGCTGAGTGCACAATGTTGAGGTTCAGATCCCACAGTGAGTGTGTGTGTGTGTCTGTGTGTGTGAGTGAGAAAAAGTGAACACACACACACACACACCCACCCACACACACACACACACACACACCCACACACACACCCACACACACACACACACACACACACTAAACACAGACACACATGAGGAACATGAGGTGTGGAGAAAAGCTCCAGAAAAAGATTCCTTGGTGGTGAAGACCACATCTCATCCTCACCCTCACCATCTCCCATCTCTTCCTCTTCTCCTCATCACCTCCTCCTCTTATTGCTCCTGGTAATGATCCTCCTTCACCTTCTCATACCCTTCTCCTCCTCATCTTCCTCGACAATCCCTTCTCCTCAGCACCTCCTCCTCCTCCTCTGTATTCATCTCTGCCCCCCCCCCGACCAGGTCTGCCTCCCCACCTCGATTAAATTCTCACTTTCTCACACACACACACACACACACACACACACACACACACACAGACACACACACACACACACACACACACACACACACAGTCCATTCCTTGTGTGTCAGACTGGGAGGACTGGTGGAGAGACACTGACAGACAGAGCAAAGAGAGAGAGAGAGAGAGGTGCATGATGGGAGTTAAATAAGTAAAGAGAAGGGCTGACAAGCTGCAGGGTCAGCAGCTCACACACACACACACGTGCACACACACACGTGCACACGCACACACACTCACACACACACACACACACACACACGTGCACACACACACGTGCACACGCACACACACTCACACACACACACACACACACGTGCACACACACACACACACACAGCGTTAGCTTTAGCATTAGCTTCATCAGCAGGTTTTTTATAATTATTGATGCGAGAATACTGATTGAAGCGTTTTAACCTCTGAGTATGAAGGTAAAACAACGTTCCTACATCTTGTAATGTGGCACGTTGTACCTGAAAGGCCTCGCCGTATCCTCACGTTGAAAACCGTACGGTTTTCAATATTTTTAGTAGCAGTGCTTCATTAAAAAAGCAGCAACCAGAGCTCAGCGTTCTGCTGCCTGCACGCATTGGCTGAGTGGGCGGAGCTACCAGCTCTCACAGCCAGCTGTCACTCACAGAGAGTCATCTCAGGGAGACATGTCCTCATGAGCAGGAGCTGTTGACCACCGTCAGCTTGTTGAAAGACAAGATGCCAGAAGTGAGATGTGGAAATACTTCATGTCCGGGTAAAAGAGGACGTCTGCTTGGCCTCGTGTTGCACCTGATGTTTGACTGTAAGGAACGTTGTTGTGAAGCACTCACAGCTACAAGCTGCCACTTCACGGTCCCCGTGTGACTCACAGCACGCCATCCAATGTCTCACGCCAAAAACACCCCGCGCTGGCTCAGGTAGAGTCACATCACTACCATCTTTACATTGTTATAAATCAATGTTCAGTCTCTAACGCACTAATCAGAAGATTCGTGTATTGGCACAAACATGTGTGTTCGCTGAATAACAATAATAATAATAATAGAATAATCTTAATAATGAGAACATCACTGAGCTGAAGGAGCCTTTGGACTGAAAGACATGATTCTGCGGGACGCTTCATGACGTCATCGCGGGGGAGAGAACACTGATGGCGCTCATGGTAAAAGCGAGCGTAACCATGGTAACGCAGGGGGGGTGATGTCTTTGCTGGAACGACGTCGTACCTCTGACCAGGATAGTCGTGGACTTCTTGGCGGGGTTTCCTACGTTGTTGGACGCTACGCAGCTGTAGACCCCCCCGTCGTCCACGGTTACCGCGGGGACGGTCAGCGTCCCGCCGTTGACAACGCTCCTCTTGGGGAGCTCCTCCCCCCCGGGCCTTACCCACAGCAGGGAGGGAGCAGGGTCTCCGCCCGACGCAACGCACACCAGGGTGATGGTCTCGCCCGGTTTCACCACCAGGGGGTCGTCCAGGAGGAGCTTAATGGAGGGAGGAGCTAGAGGAGGGGGAGGAGTTTCACTTCATCAATAATCAACTTCACTAATGCAACAAGAATAAATGAATGGGTCTTCATGTTGCATGAAATAAACATAACTTCTGTCAGAAAGTAAAAGTTCAATAATATAAAAAACAAATAACATTAGCATAAAGATTTAAACTTTACTAATATATTTGTTGTTTTAAGATTATTTTGACTCATTACATTCATTTCTCAGTGATATGAAGGACTTATGATGTTTATTATTATGGGTCTGCATATTTTAGAGCTAATATCCAGGTGCATGATGGGATTTCTCTCCAGTGTTTACATTTGATTTTTAAGCTGCGAGAGTTTAAGAGCTTCACAGATTCAGGGGGGGGGGGGGGGGGGGGGGTCGTGTAAATCCCATCAGCCACTGGGGCGACGGGTTCAGAGAGATTCATGATTTATTCATGATTTACATGTGAAAGTCATATCAATTAAAATAAGATTAATATGATAAATGATAAAATGATTATATCATTTCATTTATTTAGATTGTTTCATATAAAATTTAATTAAATAAAACTAAAAGGACAATAAAGAAAGAAAGTACATTTAGGAATAAAACATAAAAATGTATAGTTAAAGATTTAAAAATGTAAGAGATTATTAGAATGAATTATTATTTATCTTTTAATCCATAATCCTAAACCTAGAATATTGGATTAATTTCAATGAATTAAATGATCTGAAGATTAAATCAGATAAAAAGTGTTTCATGGAGATTATTGTCGAATCAGAATATTTTGTAAATTGTGTTATTTAACAGAAAGTAAAACGCAACAATTAACCAATTAGTTAAGAGCAACAAGTCAATGTTCACTTCGGCTTTGTCCCTGTGGATTGTGTCCCTGTGGTTGTGTCCCTGTGGTTGTGTCCCTGTGTCCCTGTGGTCGTGTCCCTGTGGTTGTGTCCCTGTGGTTGTGTCCCTGTGTCCCTGTGGTCGTGTCCCTGTGGTTGTGTCCCTGTGGATTGTGTCCCTGTGGTTGTGTCCCTGTGTCCCTGTGGTTGTGTCCCTGTGTCCCTGTGGTTGTGTCCCTGGGGTCGTGTCCCTGTGGTTGTGTCCCTGTGGTTGTGTCCCTGGGGTCGTGTCCCTGTGGTTGTGTCCCTGTGGTTGTGTCCCTGTGGTCGTGTCCCTGTGGTTGTGTCCCTGTGTCCCTGTGGTTGTGTCCCTGTGGATTGTGTCCCTGTGGTCGTGTCCCTGTGGTTGTGTCCCTGTGTCCCTGTGGTTGTGTCCCTGTGTCCCTGTGGTTGTGTCCCTGTGGTTGTGTCCCTGTGGTTGTGTCCCTGTGTCCCTGGGGTCGTGTCCCTGTGGTTGTGTCCCTGTGGTTGTGTCCCTGTGGTCGTGTCCCTGTGGTTGTGTCCCTGTGGTTGTGTCCCTGTGGATTGTGTCCCTGTGGTCGTGTCCCTGTGGTTGTGTCCCTGTGGTTGTGTCCCTGTGGTCGTGTCCCTGTGGTCGTGTCCCTGGGGTCGTGTCCCTGTGGTTGTGTCCCTGTGGTTGTGTCCCTGTGTCCCTGTGGTTGTGTCCCTGTGGTTGTGTCCCTGTGTCCCTGTGGTTGTGTCCCTGGGGTCGTGTCCCTGTGGTTGTGTCCCTGTGGTTGTGTCCCTGGGGTCGTGTCCCTGGGGTCGTGTCCCTGTGGTTGTGTCCCTGTGGTTGTGTCCCTGTGGTCGTGTCCCTGTGGTTGTGTCCCTGTGTCCCTGTGGTTGTGTCCCTGTGGATTGTGTCCCTGTGGTCGTGTCCCTGTGGTTGTGTCCCTGTGTCCCTGTGGTTGTGTCCCTGTGTCCCTGGGGTCGTGTCCCTGTGGTCGTGTCCCTGTGGTTGTGTCCCTGTGGTTGTGTCCCTGTGGTCGTGTCCCTGTGGTTGTGTCCCTGTAGGTCTGTCCCTGTGGTTGTGTCCCTGTAGTTGTGTCGCTGTGGTTGTGTCCCTGTAGTTGTGTCGCTGTGGTTGTGTCCCTGTAGTTGTGTCCCTGTAGTTGTGTCCCTGTGGTTGTGTCCCTGTGGTTGTGTCCCTGTGGTCGTGTCCCTGTGGTTGTCTTACCCGTCCTGTTGTTCAGTCTGAAGGTGGCGCTCTTGTCTGAGATGCCACAGACGCTCCTCACTGAGGAGGTGCAGGTGTAACTGGCGTAATCCTGAGGACGAAGGTTCTTCAGCTTTAAGATCTTCGTCTCCCCCTGAAACACACACACACACACACACACACACACACACACACACACACACACACTCTCCTTTTATCAATTCAATTCATCATTCAGTCTTCTCTATCTAGTCCTCCTCCTCCTCCTCCTCCTCCTCCTCCTCTTCCACCTCCTCACTGCTAAACCATCTCCTCTGGCAACCTCTCCTCCTCACAGAGAGATGAGACCCTAACCCCTAAACGTCCTCTGACCCTGGATGGACATGTGACCTCTAACGTCCTCTAACCCTGGATGGACATGTGACCTCTAATGTCCTCTAACCCTGAATGGACATGTGACCTCTAATATCCTCTAACCCTGGATGGACATGTGACCTCTAACGTCCTCTAACCCAGGATGGACATGTGACCTCTAATGTCCTCTAACCCTGGATGGACATGTGACCTCTAACGTCCTCTAACCCAGGATGGACATGTGACCTCTAACGTCCTCTAACCCTGGATGGACATGTGACCTCTAATGTCCTCTAACCCAGAATGGACATGTGACCTCTAACGTCCTCTAACCCAGGATGGACATGTGACCTCTAACGTCCTCTAACCCTGGATGGACATGTGACCTCTAATGTCCTCTAACCCAGAATGGACATGTGACCTCTAACGTCCTCTAACCCTGGATGGACATGTGACCTCTAACGTCCTCTAACCCAGGATGGACATGTGACCTCTAACGTCCTCTAACCCAGGATGGACATGTGACCTCTAATGTCCTCTAATGCTGATTTTTCTTTTGCGGACCAGTGGACCGTGTCTCCTGGAAGGTTCCTGGTGGGTTCTTCTGAGGACCGCGCACGGCGCGCAGGTACCAGAGGTCCGTCTCCTCACCTGAGTGAAGAACGGTTCGTAGATCTCCACGCCGGCATCCGAGCCCTGAGTCAGCGCCTCCCGTCCTCTCCTCCAGCTGTAGTGGACCGGTGGGTTGGAGGAGGCCACGCAGCGGAGGAACACCGTCCGCTCAAAGTAGAACTGCTCCTTGGACTCACCCACGCTCTGGTGCACCGTGATCACGGGGTCATCCAGGTCTGAGGGGGCGGAGGGGAGAGGAGGAGAGGGAAGGAGTGAGAGGATGAGTGGAGGAGGAAGGAGAAGAGGAGGAAGTGGAATAGGGAGAAGAAGGAGGAAGGAGACAGTGGAGGAAGAGGTAAAGGAGGAAAAGAGTTGATAAGGAGGAGAAAGTTTCTGTTACTAATTCACATATAAATACATAAATAGATTAAGATATAAATGTTTTCTCATTCAATTCAATGAGACAGAGACTGAGGTACTGTAAATATATAAAGGTGTATTATTATAAATGTAACATTAAGTGGAAAATGTATATATTTACGAAAAAGCCAAGCGCAAAATATCATACACACAAACACATAAATATATACTGAACAATAGTTCAGGTCGGGGGAGACACAGTGATTGGTCAGCTGACGGCAGACGACCAATCAGCTCACCGGGGTTAACAAGTCGGGTTCTGACCCCGCCCACCAGCAGAAAGGCGGTGCAACATCCTTCAAAGACCAACGTTCTGCTGGATGAGGAGCGCCGTAAAAGCCTGCGTGCCCTGAAGGCAGCACTCAGCCGCGATACATTCAGGTACCACTTAAATCCCTGTGATCCCATCCAGGAACATGCTAATATTATGGATGTTACACAACCACACGCTCGCGGCTCGGTATTCTTTGGCACTTTAGGAGGAAACATCTTTCAGGCAGCAAAACCATGAGGGAGGTCGGAGAGAGAAACACCTGAGGATGTTTCTGTGCATTACTGGAACAATAGACACCAACGTGGTGAAACATCTCGTCAGACAGCAGAGCTCCAGGAGGCTTCAACGAGGAAGATGAGGAGATGTGAGGAGCAAACTGGAAACTCAACTGGGAATAGACGTTTTATCTCCGTTATTGATGAAGCTGAAACAGACTTAGCGGGTACTGCTTCCCTCAAGTCTCAAAGCTAAGCTAAGTGGTTACCCTGGGCGCAGTCTAAAGCTAAGCTAACTGCATCCCTCTTTTTACAGTCTCAAAGCTAAGCTAAGTGGTTACCCTGTGCGCAGTCTAAAGCTAAGCTAACTGCATCCCTCTGTTTACAGTCTCAAAGCTAAGCTAAGTGTTTACACTGGGCGCAGTCTAAAGCTAATTTAACTGCTTCCCTCTGTTTACAGTCTGTAAGCTAAGTGGTTACCCTGGGCGCAGTCTAAAGCTAAGCTAACTGCTTCCCTCTGTTTACAGTCTCTAAGCTAAGCTAAGTGGTTACCCTGGATGCAGTCTAAAGCTAAGCTAACTGCTTCCCTCTGTTTACAGTCTCTAAGCTAAGCTAAGTGGTTACTCTGGGCGCAGTCTAAAGCTAAGCTAACTGCTTCCCTCTGTTTACAGTCTCTAAGCTAAGCTAAGTGGTTACCCTGGATGGAGTCTAAAGCTAAGCTAACTGCTTCCCTCTGTTTACAGTCTCTAAGCTAAGCTAAGTGGTTACCCTGGATGCAGTCTAAAGCTAACTGCTTCCCTTTGTTTACAGTCTAAAAGCTAAGCTAACTGTTTGCAGTTAGTTAGTTAGCCTTAATGCTAAGCTAACCAGCCGTGTGGGCTCTTACAGTAGACGTCGACGCGGATGGACCGGATGGCGGGGGATCCCAGTCCGTTCTCAGCCTTGCAGTAGTAGCGCCCCCCCGTGTGGCGGCTGATGTTTGTGATCTTCAGAGTTTCGTTGTGCAGCGTTGAGTCTCCTTGACGATCCGAAGCTCCGCCTGCCGTCTTGGTCCAACGAATCTACATGGGTGGGTTATTGGACAGGTTCATATGACATTGACACACTGGTTTAGGTGAACTAGTTTAGACTGGTTTAGATAAGAGGTAATACCCGACGACTGTTTGTGTGTGTGTGTGTGTGTGTTTGTGTGTGTGTGTGTGTGTACCACATGAATGTGTTAATTTCATCACATTGAGCTGCATGTCTTCATCTAAAATCTGTGTTCGTCGGGAACGTTGATGAACTGAGGACTCGTTGTCATGACAACTGTACTGGATACATTTAAAACCACATTCATTCATTCATTCACATTCTGTCTCTGTGGGATCTTGTTGTGAAAGAAAAGAAGGAAGGAGATCGCGTTTGTGATATTTAAAATGACACTGAATGAAAATATTGCGGTTTTAATGTCATGATAAATCTAAATCTGTATTATCTTACAGAAAAATATATTATTTACACAATTAAATTCTACTATCACAATATGAGTAACACAACCTGAGTGGAAGGAAAAAAGTGATGAAGAGGATGAAGAGGATGAAATAAAAATGCAGAGGAAGCAGGGCTCTGCAGTGACGCAGTGTGTGTGTGTGTGTGTGTGTGTGTGTGTGTGTGTGTGTGTGCGTGTGTGCGTGTGCACAGATTCAGACTGAGCCAGCAGCACATCTATTTATAGCCTCAACAGACTGACAGCACGGAGACCAAAGAGGAAGAAATGAGAGGCACGATGACGATGATGAAGATGGTGAAAAGAAGAGGAGGTGAAAGGAAGTGTGACATCTGATTATTGATGCAGGAATTGATTAATTCTTTACTAATAATTATGTATATGTACATAAAATATAAGTCAATAAATATATTTATACTCATATGAACATATATATTTATAGATAAGATTATATAAACAAATAGATATAACTTTATATTTATATATTCATAAATACATATTTTATATATTTTATTTAAATTAAACACGTAACCCTCCAAAATCATCAACTGCTTCTTAGAATGATGAAGTATTGATGCGTGTAAATATGAAAATATCTATTTAGCTGTTGTGTGCGTGTATGTATAAAAAGCCTCCCCCTCTTTAAGGTCTGTTTGACTCTAAATGGACCTTCATTCACTAAATGAACATCATGCTGCATTGAAGAAGACTTGAAACTAGAGACTGAGACCATAAACTCATGTTTACAATGTTTACTGAAGGAATAAATCAAGAGAGAAGTAGAGTCATTTCCTCATAGACGTCTATGGGAGCAGAGGAGTCGCCCCCTGCTGGTCACTACACAGAATGCACCTTTAACAGAGTTCCCAGTGTGAGGCTACCTGAGGGCGGGGGTGTCCCGTCACCAGACACTGCAGCTCCAGCGTCTCCCCCTCCCTGATGGTGTAGACTCTCTCGCTGTAGCGCTCCTCCTCCACGTTACAGGTGTGACCAGAGTGCACGATGCGGACGGTAGGAGGAGCTGAGGAGAGAGAAAGAAGCACACCTTCATCACAACTTCATCTTCATCATACCTTCCCATGGAGGCATTAGTGATACACAAAGAGAGGAGAGGAAACAAGAGGTGAGGAGATGAGGAAACAAAAAGGAGTTGAAGATCTGGTTTTACTACTTTCTTTCACTTTTCTATTTTTAGAAGCCTTTTTTTCTCTTTGTCCCTGCTGATGTCATCAAGCCCCAGAACACACACACACACACACACACACACAGGACCCCCTCTGAGTGACTGATTCCTTCCCAGCATGCACTTCAATCAGAGGTTTCGTCTGAAGAGGAACAACTCGGACATTTGATTTTTTATAATGATGCTGCACAGTGATGTCGCAACACCTCATATTCAGAAATTACACCGCACCCGCAGCCCTTCACATGCACTGCTGGACCAGGAATTAGACCAGACCCGCTACTGCAGACGTTCAGAAGTAAAGAACAGCAGACCAACATGGAGACACATCTGAGTGTGACACACACACAGTCTGACACTCACATGTCACCCTCACACACTACACCACATAGTGGGAATATACTTCCTGTTTGCACCTCTGGGTGTTTAAACATATAAACATATTACACACTAAATTAAATAGCTGGAGGTCACAGTGAGGAGCTGAAATATATATATTTATTACAGGGATCTCCTCTTTAAGCAGCGATGATACACACACTGACACACACTGACACACACACAAACACACACACTCATACAGCGTGTGTGTGTGTGAGTTGGATCTTATTTTAGACTCTTGTTATCTTCTAGTCTTCATGAATCGACTGATCTCAGACCAGTTTTTAGGTGAATAGCCGATGTGATCCTCGCTGGGGGATCACGACGATGTTTCTTTTATTGAAACCAAGAGCAGCAAGACACACGAGAGCTAAGTATGAAAACACTAAAACATTACATACGTTTGTTTATCTGCAGTCAGTTACATGAAGAAGCTTTTTGCTTTAGAAGTAAAACAAACAGAAGAACTGAGCAATTACTCCACATAGCACTGCTATGCTAAGCTAGCTGCTATGCTAAGCTAGCTGCTATGCTAAGCTAGCTGCTAGGCTACTTCCACCTCAACTTGTAACGTTACTCTGCGCGGCACACAGTCTGCAGAGGACACCTCTGTGTCCCTAAAGACAGAGGTTTGAAAACGTCCTGCTAAATGTGGGACCTTGTTGGCCGTTAAATGATGGAGATGAGAGCAAAGTGCACGAGGACATCAGGAAGAGACGTAGTTCAACATGTTCCGCCTCTAAAATAACATTAACAATTAAACAGCATGTCTAAAATACACGCTTTCTAAAGTGATTACTCATTACTTGTAAGATTTAGAAAAACAAAACTAGAAATTCCATAAGAACAACATTGTAACAACAACATTCATCACCATTAATCAAGATGAATCGATGAGTCCTAATTAGAAGCACTGGTCTCAGGTCAGATGCCTCCTGCCTCTCTCTCCTTGTGTTACGTATTCTCTCTCGCTCTATTTCTGGAGCTCAGGATTCCTCACAGGAAGCTGCCGAGTCAGTGGGCCGGCTAAAAATAACAGCCCTCGCCTGATTGGCTGAGGCCCCGGGGCTCCTGCTGCATACACAGTGAGTAAGGAGGGGGGGGGGCTGTCATTTATATACGTCACAGGGCAGCTCCGTGGACCCTGTCTCTGATTGGTCGCTTACGTGATGAGGTCATCCGCAAAGAGTTCAAGGGGTTTCAGGTCCTCAAGCTTGTTCTAGAAATCCTTCAGACGTTCTCCACGAGTTCTTGACACAGTTCACAGTTTCACTGGTTCCGTTTAGAGATAATAAGGCGTCCTTTAGGAGCCAGAGGTCTTTAAGGGGGTTCTAGTGGTCCTTGAAGAGGAGAACACTTTGTTTCCTCATCTGAATATTAACTATCGTCAACATTCAGATGGTTCTGTAAACGAAGAACATCCAAACGACAACCTGTTGTTCCTTAAATGAAGTCAGAGCTTCAAAGCGTCATTCTGTGTAGTGACCAGCAGGGGGCGACTCCTCTGCTCCCATAGACGTCTATGAGGAAATGACTCTACTTCTGTGTAGTGACCAGCAGGGGGCGACTCCTCTGCTCCCATAGACGTCTATGAGGAAATGACTCTACTTCTGTGTAGTGACCAGCAGGGGGCGACTCCTCTGCTCCCATAGACGTCTATGAGGAAATGACTCTACTTCTGTGTAGTGACCAGCAGGGGGCGACTCCTCTGCTCCCATAGACGTCTATGAGGAAATGACTCTACTTCTCTGTAGTGACCAGCAGGGGGCGACTCCTCTGCTCCCATAGACGTCTATGAGGAAATGACTCTACTTCTGTGTAGTGACCAGCAGGGGGCGACTCCTCTGCTCTCATAGACGTCTATGAGGAAATGACTCTACTTCTGTGTAGTGACCAGCAGGGGGCGACTCCTCTGCTCTCATAGACGTCTATGAGGAAATGACTCTACTTTTCTGTAGTGACCAGCAGGGGGCGACTCCTCTGCTCCCATAGACGTCTATGAGGAAATGACTCCACTTTTCTGTAGTGACCAGCAGGAGGCGACTCCTCTGCTCCCATAGACGTCTATGAGGAAATGACTCTACTTCTGTGTGGAAATGACTTCTTTCTGGATTTATTACCTCAGTAAACATGAAGGCCAAAACAAGAACCAACTATCTTCTCGACAAATGCCAGGAGTTAAATCCCCTCCTGAACCCAGCGGCTGAGGGAGAACGTGAGGAGGAGGAGGAGGAGGAGGAGGAGGAGTCAGGGAGAGGAGAAACATCTGAGCTGTGAGAGGATTATGAAGCAGGAAATATGAGTGTTGAGGCCTGAGCTCACTGGTCTTCACTACTAGGAAGCTGATAAAAGATCGATATTCGATATCTCAATCAGCACCGGGGGGCGGGGGGGGGGGCTTAAGGAGAGTCTGTGTGACTTGTTGAGGTGTCCTGATTGCCTCCACCTGTCTCCTCCATCATGTATGCGGGTGGATGTAAGCTGAGCTCTCAGAACGAAAGCTTACATAAGCAAAGTGTACTGAGTATTATTCTCCCAACGTGGCCTTAATCCTCAAACAGAGGGTGTGTGTGTGTATGTGTGTGTGTGTGCGTGTGTGCGTGTGTGTGCGTGTGTGCGTGTGTGCGTGTGTGTGTGTCTCCCCCAAGGTGGAGATGAGCAGCTGTGATGCTGCTGCTGTTAACTTCTCCTCCTCTTTGAACTTGTAAGGTAAACCCTCAGTTCCTCCTCACAGGCAACACATTAATATGCATCATCTATGTTAATCCAGATCTATGTTCACATGTTGATACACATCTCTCCTGTTCCTTTTCCTTATTTCCTCCACTGTTCCCTTCCCTTATTTCCTCCACTCATCTCCTGTTTCCTCCCCTCTTCTCCTCCCTCCCATTAATCTAAGCAGACACTTTCATTTCTTCACCCAAATGTTCAGTGGAAGAGAAAAGAGGCCGGTAGACCAACAGAGATGTTCTCTGAGCCGCGAGGTGTCACTCCACCAGCAACCAGCAAAACCAACGCACCCAAACACGCAGTGTGGCAGCCAGAGGTCAGAGGTCAGACTGTCAGAATGTGTGTCCCACTCCGACTAGAAAGGAGAAACCAGATGATCAACTTGAAATATATTTTAAAACTGTATTGCTCTTTTATTTATTTAGCTGACAGAGGGGTCTCTACATTAAATGATACATTAAACCGACTACAGACAGTGAAGCTTGTCACCAACACGTCCTTCCTTTGTTCAATGTCATGTTATCATCATCATCATCATCACCCCCACCAGTCACCATCACCATTCAGATGAGGTCATCATCTCCATGAGGATCCATCAATACAGACTGAAGACTCCATAAGTCACATGGTTTACGTTGTCATCGTTGTTAACCCTCTAACTTTTTCCTTTTTTGAATAATAAATTCAGTATTTTCTTCCTCCTCTGGTTCCTCACAGTGAGTAATGTAGGTGGAGGTTAGTTGGGTGTGGTAGCGGTATAATACAGGTGGAACCTTCCGGGTTGCTCTGCCTGGTCGGGTGGTGTAATAAAGGTGGAGGCTGGTCGGGTGGTGTAATGCATTCAGAGGTTGGTCAGGTGGTGTAATGCAGGTGGAGGCTGGTCGGGTGGTGTAATGTAGCCAAAGGCTGGTTGGGTGGTGTAATGCAGGTGGAGGCTGGTCGGGTGGTGTAATGCATTCAGAGGTTGGTCGGGTGGTGTAATGCAGGTGGAGGCTGATCAGGTGGTGTCATGCAGGTGGAGGCTGGTTGGGTGGTGAAATGCATTCAGAGGTTGGTCGGGTGGTGTAATGCAGGTGGAGGCTGGTCGGGTGGTGTA
Organism: Pungitius pungitius; assembly: GCF_949316345.1. Lineage (NCBI taxonomy): Eukaryota > Metazoa > Chordata > Actinopteri > Perciformes > Gasterosteidae > Pungitius > Pungitius pungitius. Next base: position 541,097 of record NC_084913.1, read on the forward strand.
ATGTAGCCAAAGGCTGGTCGGGGTGGTGTAATACAGGTGGAGGCTGGTCAGGTGGTGAAATGCATTCAGAGGTTGGTCAGGTGGTGTAATGCAGGTGGAGGCTGGTCGGGTGGGGTTGACACTGAGCAGCAGAGCGGTCATGTGACCTTTTCCTTCCAGATGAACTCACATGGAGTTAATGAGGCAGAAAATGGGTCCATATGGCTGTGAAATCTCATCAGTGTCATAGCAACGGATCACAGTCAACAACAACAACAACACACTGATCATGGTTTGTTGTTACCACGTGTGCTACCACATGTGTTATCATGTGTGTTATCATACATCACGTGTGTTATCATGTGTGTTATCATACATCACGTGTGTTATCATGTGTGTTATCATACAACACGTGTGTTATCATGTGTGTTATCATACAACACGTGTGTTATCATGTGTGTTATCATACAACACGTGTGTTATCATGTGTGTTATCATACAACACGTGTGTTATCATGTGTGTTAGGGTCATTGTGTTAGAATCAATGAGAAGCTTCCTTTTATCTCACGGATGCTGCATCCTACCCCCCCCCCCCCCCCCGGACAGGAAGAGGGACTCTCAGTAAAAGCCTTTCCTTTTCCTTCCAGAGAGCAAAGAGTTCCCTGAGCTGAAGTAACAGTGTGATGTAATACGCCTCCTGCTTAGCAAATCTGACAGATTTGAGATTACAGATAATCTGACATGTGACGTTGCACAGGAAGCAGGCCGCGCGCTCTTATTTTGACGGGGAGTCGGAGTGAGGAAGCGCAAATCAGCTTCTCCTCAGATTTAAAAACAGACGGATTTATTATTGAAATCATGAACTTTATATTTAACATTTCAGAGTCCTGACAAAGGAGCGTAAAAGTATTTTAAAGACGGGACTCTGCAAATATCACCACGGAAACGCCATAAAGACAATATATGAATGAATACTAAATTAATATTAATACAAATACCAAATACTAATATTAATACTAAACTGAAATAAATGCAGAGACAACGAGTCCCACAGAGACCCAGTGGACCTGCAGAGACACTGCAGAGACAACGAGTCCCACAGAGACCCAGTGGACCTGCAGAGACACTGCAGAGACAACGAGTCCCACAGAGACCCAGTGGACCTGCAGAGACACTGCAGAGACAACGAGTCCCACAGAGACCCAGTGGACCTGCAGAGACACTGCAGAGACAACGAGTCCCACAGAGACCCAGTGGACCTGCAGAGACACTGCAGAGACAACGAGTCCCACAGAGACCCAGTGGACCTGCAGAGACACTGCAGAGACAACGAGTCCCACAGAGACTCAGTGGACCTGCAGAGACACTGCAGAGACAACGAGTCCCACAGAGACTCAGTGGACCTGCAGAGACACTGCAGAGACAACGAGTCCCACAGAGACCCAGTGGACCTGCAGAGACACTGCAGAGACAACGAGTCCCACAGAGACCCAGTGGACGGGCAGACAACAGGTAAACACTGTCACTAAAGCAGATTGACGTGGACCTTGAAGGGTCTCTGTCCTGGTGTCCACAGGTGTGTGTTTGTGTGTAGCAGTGCACTTGTAGACTGAACGAGCAACACACACACACACACACACACACACGCACGCACACACACACGCACGCACACACACGCGCGCGCGCGCACGCTGAGTCCCTCACAAGGTCAAGTCGGTGAGGGGGGCGTTCACGTGGTGTGTGAGTGACGTCCTCACCGTACACGCCCTGGCCGCGCGCGCCCTGCAGGAAGCCGGTGAACAGCCACAGGAGAGCGACCGCTAGACCCATCTTCACATCCTCCAAGGGCCGCTGCTTCTCTCCCCGTCAGACCGGCTCCCTCCGCTCGGAATCCGGTTCACATCCACAAATCCAAGCGCGCCCCCCCCACTATACCCTAAACTACCCGGTCAGATGCGGCAGGAGGGTCCGGCTCATACCGTCGGTCAGCGGAGGCAGCGGGAGGCCGAGCCGCGTCTCCTTGGTGGTGACATTGTGCGAAAAAGAGTCTCGTTACGCCGGTGCGACCGGATCCTCGGACCGGTAGGACGCTCACAAATCCCCGCTGCCCTTCCGCCGAGTCCACCGGGCTCCTTGTCCGTCGGTCGTTACCGGAGCTCCGTCCATCATCCCGCGGAGAAGCGGTACCCGCGTCCTCGCCCCCCCTCTCCTCCCTCCCTCCCTCCCCACGCTGTCAGCGGCGCGTCGTGGCTCCGGTCCCCCGGGAGAGTCTCCGCGATGCCGCGACGCCGCGCAGAGGAGAGACGGACCGTCCGGTCGACTGCTCGGTGCACTTTGCCGGTGAGAGACGTCACCGAGAGAACCGAGCGGCACAGTTCAACCGGGTGGACGAGGGTGCTGCTTCCGGAAGGAAACAATTTTCAAAATAAAACCAGACACTATTGCTTTTAATGGATTATTCATCACTATCGAATACAAATGAATAACACAGTGAGGCCCAAACTGTGGGTCGCGACCCTCCATGATACATCTGAAGATTGTTTCCCTTACAAACAGAAGAATATGCTGCAATAACAGATTAAAATAAAAAACTCTCAATGGGTAAAGATGAACTTGAAATATAAAGACAAATGCTCTCAAATGGTTATATTATCATGTGACAAGGCTTTAGTACGTGGATACAGGTGCTGTGTGATCGATTTATTTTGGTTAAACATTCAGGATTTGACGTTCTTTTATTTTGACGATCTGTTTCCGTTTCAGGTGTGACAAGTGGCGGCTGGTGGAGTTTTTGGTAGAGTCAGCTAATCAGTTTCAACAATATTTAGAATATAATAACTACCATAGCTATTATAAATATCCAATATACATCAAATATATATATATATATATATATATATATATATATATATATATATATATATATATATATATATATATATATATATATATATATATATATATATATATATATTCATTGAGATGCACCTGTGAACCTAGTTTGTCCCGATCAGTGTGTTGAGTAAAGACTTAAAGCCTCACAAAACACAATGAACTATTTGGGATGAAATGTCCCTGTTTTCATCCACGTCCTGGTTGTGTGTCCTCACCAGTCCTGAGTGCGTCTCAGCTGGGTACCGATGTTAACGTTAACAGGTGACGTCATGAATAGACAGTGTTAGCATGTAGCTAACTAGCTAGCTAACATCCCAGGTGTAGAGGTGTCTTCTCTTTCAGGCCGGTCCGTGTTCTGATGGTGAGGTTCGGCTCATCTGGGTCCAGCTGTTTCACCGCTAGTTTCTCAGCGAAATTTCTTCTGTCAAACGTCTCTTTGAGGTGAGAATGTACCGAGGTTGGGTTTGTCTTGTTGGAGGGACACTGCTCGCCATTGTCATGTCCCTAAATGGGTGCGTCACGAGACGAGAGAAACCTGACGAGAGGCAGCGCAGGGTTGGCCCCAAATGTATTTCAGTCTAATACCTTCTTGTAAATGTTCTGTGTTTAATGTGGAGAAAACATTTAAAGTCGTATTCAGTCGTGATGTAAGGTTAGTGAGGAACATTAAGGCTTCTTCTCTGTGGTCCAAACTCTTCAGGGAAAGCAGAGCGAGACCATCGGGACTCAACATCCTGCCTCAGAAGATCTGACACTAACCGGACAAACTCTCCCAGGAGCTCATTAATGGAGGAAGTGTTATTGGTTCCTGCTAACCTCAAAATATTAAGACAACAAAGTAATGGAGCGCAGCCTAAACTGATGCTCATAGATGAGACAGCACAACAAAGGAGGACAAGAAGAAAGGAGGATGGGAGGAAAATAGGACAAACGGTCATTTGGACAAGAGGAGAAGTTGAGGAAGAAAAGGAAAGATGGAGAAAAATCATCTGGACCATCAGGAACATCTGGAGATTCTGGAGCATCAGTAGTGTAGAATATAAGAAATAAACTGACGACCCAGTTCATAAATTAACTATTAATAAAATGCATTTAGGGTACACCAGAACACAGCCTTGATTCTGGAAGGATTGCGACTATTGTAAAACCACTGTAATTTTTAAAACTAATCAATAGAATAATACGAATGTAGAGCTATGATTGTATTCAATTGTATCTACTGAAATGCATGCATTTAATACTTGATAGCACCACGACTGATATTGACTGAGAGATATTAGGAATCTGAGCTACATTGAACTCACCAGGAGACCACTCCCAGGGGGCGGGGCCACACCTTTACAGATCTGTATAAATACCTGTAGGCATCCATTGATCCAGAGACACTAGGGATGGTTAAAGGACGGCCTGTGACCTGTTGATGGCAGAGACCAGCAGCTCCTCAGCTGAGATGTTCTTTTTAGCACAACACCTTTTTCTTTTATTGAATACTTCTGATTTTAACTTTTCAATCCAAGATGTCTTCTGTCTGTCTGGTGTTTCTTCATTTACTTTTAACATATCTGGAGCATCATTAGCAAGGATCAACATGGATCTCTAGATTTGAGGACATTGTGTCAGACCACGTTTAGAGAGCGGACATTGGACTAAGAAGACAGACACAAAGCAGAGAAACTGGTGACGAAACATAAAATGAAGAGAAGACAAAGAAAAATAGACTGATCAACGAGAAGTGGAGGTCCAGTAGAGAACGTCTGGTTTATGATCGAGCCAAGAAAATAATTTCTGGCACTGATTGTAGGACATACAGCAGTGAAAAGGTTAAGGGGTTGTAGTTGGGAGAAGTAACTTCACAGTGGAAACAAGAAAGGGGCTCTGGACCAGTTCTATGCAAGGAGCTTCTCTGTTGTCTTTGTCTTAATCAGCTGCAGATGTTTTCATACAAAATTAGCTTTTCACACTACGATTTGGTGACTACATGTACATGTCATGTAGTCTTGATTTGAGTGTTTATAATGGTCATTTACATTTGAAAAGATTGTAAATCTAGTTCTTTAAATTGTAGCAAACTGTAGTCCAATTAAACTCAATTTCTCAAACACAACACTTATCGCCGAGTGGTTAGAATCCAGCAGCTAATGTGAAGCTGCATCTGAGCTCTGACTCCACCTCGTGATCCACATCAGCTGATTATAAACTAGGAAGTAGAAGAAAAAGGAGAAGGAGATGAAGGAGAAGTGAGAGAGAGTCACCAGTTCTACTTTAACGTCTTAAGGTGACCAGATTATGTGAGTATGTCTGTGATATACTGTGTGTGCTGTAGTGTGTGTTTGTGTGTTAACGGGCCATTAAACTTTTAAAAATGTATTTTACTGTTTAAAAATAGTTTTATTGTTTGTTCGTTTTAAACCAAAAATGGCAGTTTTCTTTGTCCAAGAAAAACCACGAAAGGAAGATCGATTTTTATTTTTGTTTTATTTTCTTTTTTGACTTTAAAACAAAATCGCAGCGAAACTGGAAGTACGTAAGTTCACAGTAAAGGTTAACGCGATTTAAAGTTTGTATGCCAGAAAGTCTTCTGCGATATAACCAAATAGCAGAGTTAGAGCTGTCACATTATGTAATTTTGCTGAGGTACAATAAGTACATTTCAACCATAAGTATTGTAGGATATTAAAAAATAAATTGACGACCAGGTTCATAAATTAACTATAGATAAAATGCATTTAGTGTACAACAAAATACAACCATGATTCTGGAGATATGTATTTGATTCAAAGTAATGGGAATGTTGTAAAACCACTGTAATTTTGAAACTGTAATCAATAGAATATTATCAATGTACAGTTATGATTGTATTCAATGTAATGTGATCTACCGAAATGCATTCATGTAATACTTGATGACGCCACTGATCAACTGATGTTGACTGAGACCTTTGAAATCTGAGCTACATTGAACTCACCAGGAGACCACTCCCAGGGGGCGTGGTCACCACTCCCAAGGGGTGTGGCCACCGACTTTCACACCTTTACAGATCAGTATAAATACTTGTAGGCAGCCATTGTTCTTGAGTTGGCTGGTCGTAGACAGCAGACGTGGTCTAGGGATGGTCATGAGACCGTCCTGTGGCCTGTTGGTTGCGGAGACCAGCGGCTCCTCAGCTGAGATGTCCTTTTTAGCACAACACCCTTTCATTTATTAAATACTTTTGATTTTAACTTTTCAATCCATGATGTCTCCCGTCTGTCTGGTGTTTCTTCATGATTTGAACACAACAGTATACAAACTCAAAAGAACAACAAAGTGCAATTTCATCAAATAAGACGATGTGCAGTTTAAGGTCTACAGTGTGTTAGTGTTTTAGTGGAGGTTTAGTCTGAAGAGGTGAGTCTTTAGTTTTAGTTTCTAGTCGAGTGTTTTGCTCTCAGTGAGGGAGGAACAAGCAGCTTGATGTTGGGATAGAGGGTTTCACCAGGTCCTGGATTGAGACTGGACCCCATCCATTCACTGTGTGAACCAATGCCTTGAACTGGATGAGGCAGCCACTGGTAACCAGTGAAGAGAGGAGGAGTGGAGTAGTGTGGGTAAATTTCGGAAGGTTGAGGGCCAGTCGAGCTGCTGCATTCTGGATGAGCTGCAGAGGTGGAATGGAGCAGGGAGACCTGCCAGGAGAGAGTTACAATAGTCCAGGAGATGACAAGAACCTGAACCTTCAGAGTGGGGAGGGGTCGTATTCTGCTGATGTTGTAGAGCGTGTTTATGAAAGTAAATCTGTGTCATCGGGATGTCATTTGAAAGAAAGTGATTGAATTTCTTGCACTGAATATTTATGCATTTATGTATCTGAATGTTTTCCAACGTTAAAATACTGCAAAATATTCAACCACAAAAAATTCAACCGCAAAAAATTCAACCGCAAAATATTCAACCGCAACATTCGGGACCTCAAGGAAGAGCAATTGATTCTAGATTTAAGATCAGCAGCGTGCGTCAAGCAAAAGGAGCGAGCACCCAATACACCTTGTATGGGCTTGTCGGCAGCTTGGTGACCGGATTGTAGCCATGTCCAATAATAACGGGGCTTTAACTCTTTACGCTTTAACCTTTTTCTTTCAAAACCCGATGACACAGATTTACTTCCATACGTGTTGTCGTGATGTCCCTTCAGGGCCCTACTAATAGATAGAAAAAAGAGAGAGAAAAGAAAAGAATTAGAAAAGGTTGTTGGGAGGACGGGTTTTTAAAATGCTCACTGGAGAACGAGAAGAGTGGGTTGAGCTGTATTTATAGAAATACCGGAAGTAGTGTGTTGGAGGCGTGGTCTTGCTCCCGGAATGATGCTAATTAGCTTCACATGAAGGTTTTGTTGTGCGCTTATTGCAACAACATTAATTGCAAAAAACAATATTTTTGCAATTTCCACACCATTTTATGGCACTGATTACGTTCTTATTTATATAAACGATATATAATGCCTAGTGCAACATAGTGTGCAACATAGTGTGGATGCGTCTCAGCCTCAGTAAAATATTAGTCAGCTCCATAAGTGTGAAAGTTAAGTAATTAAAGAGACCTTTCACTAATAACTACAGCGGAGCTCGCGGTAACGTGAGCAGCTTGTTGTGTATTTGTTATAATGTGTGTTGGTACATTGATGCTTCCTTCTTCTCACAGACGAGAGGCTCGTTGGTTTCATTTTGCGCTCACGGGTTGCAGAGCTGTTGTTTCGTCTGGTTACTGCTCCTTATTGTTATTAATCGGGAAAATCATGTTTCGACATTTCATTCAGACCAAAACTTACTTGTGGTAAAAGTGCAAAAAAAACATTAGAGACGTAAGACTGGGAGAGCCGTGGATAAAGGGATGTGCACCAATAGTCAGCTTTTGATGTTGAGGGTTCGTGTGCTGATTTGTACACACACTATACAGAGTAATGATTACATCACATGTCATTTAGCTGACACTTTTATCCAAAGGAACATACATTTCATTACAACCCATGTGATATTTGGCCTGGTGGCCATTCAGGGTCAGTGACATGTCAATATGACACATGGAGCAGCTGGGATTCAAACCACCAACCTTGCGGCGCCCAGCACATCACACTACTTCATGCGCCACCATCACCCTGTGGAACCAGCTGCAGCTTCAGTCCTTCATGTTCCTCCAGAAGTCTTTAAGAGACAGAAGACAACAACAAACCAAGTGTCCCCTGAGAGTTTTAGTGTTGAGGTGAATGAGCTCTGTGTGTTTGTCCTGATGAAGATGAATAATGTGTGAGATCTCCCAGCAGGTTGTTGTGAAGGTGTGAAGGTGTGGACTCTGCTATGAATCAGGCTGAGGACCCAGAGGACAGTGTCCCTCCCTCTGAAGCCCCTCTGTGGGGGGGACATGACAGACAGACCAAAGCTCAGAGGTGAGAGGACCATCTCCAACTTTCCTCCACTCGTCTCCATGTCCCAACGTCTTTGACTCACTGACTCTGGTTCTACATGTGTGACCAGGACCCATCAGGGACCAGAACCTGGACCTGGACCCAGCTGTGTGTCCATGAAGAGTAACTGGTCTATGGATCGTCCTATAGTCTTCAAAGATGTCCGTCCCTCTGCTGATGCAAGGTGAGGGTCTCAGGCTGATGGTGAGGTGTTTCTACCAGACTCTCTGGTGGAGGTTCTGGGTTTTTTGCTCCAGGGCCCTTCAGCAGAGTCCAGTGAGGGAGGGAGAGCTCCATGGAGGACTTGGTGAGACCTGTTGGGACTAAACCAAACTGACTGATGAAGAACACAGTGAGCTGTTGATTCTCAGTGGGACCAGCAGGACCAGTAGACCTAGACCACTACAGTCATGTGGTCCACATCCAGACCTCATGTCATGGACCTTTACCTTGTTTTGGTCTCTGTGAGGACAGACACCATGTGAGCTGATGCTTCATGATTAGATGATGATGTGATGATGTAATCTCAGTGTTTCTTTCAGTTCACATCAGCAGAGAAGAAAGTCTCCTGAACCCAGATGTGTGTCCTTGAAGAGTGATCAGTCTATTGATCAATCGATTAACTTCAAAGATGATCGGTCTATTGATCATCTGATTGACTTCAAAGATGATCAGTCTAATGGTCGATGGATTGACTTCAAAGATGGACGCCGTTCTTATGACCCACAGTAAGTTCTTAAACAGATGAAGAACTGTTCTGATCCTCAGTTGTAAATCACAGAAATGTTCGTTCATTGTTTAAAGTGTTGTTTCCATGACGATCCATCATGACAGAACTCCTTATCTTTATCTAACTGGTCCTTATGTGTTTAAGTGTGAATCATTAACTGTAAACATCCTCAGATGTAAACACTGTCACTCAACTAATAAACTGTCCGTCATCAGTCTTCAGCATCTGGTTTCCATGGTGATCAATCATGACAGAAGCCAATATCTTTAGCTAATGTTGTCTTGGTGTTGATGGTCCAAACACCATGTGAGCTGATGGTTCATGTTCCTCCACAGAGAGGACCAGGAGAGCTCAGAGGTTCCCACAGAGTCTGCCCAGCAGCATCAAACCCACCTGGACTCCATCTTCATGGTGTGTACATGAACAACTACTTAAACATCTCTCAGTTCACCATCATCTCCATGCTGCACTTTGTAGACCAGTGGATTGTCCATATGTCCAACATGGACCTGATGGTGGCTTCCATGGTTCTAGTTGGTGTCATTCATAGAATGTTCTGTTCCAGCTGCTGGAGGAGAACATCCTCACCTTTGTGAAGAACGAGCTGAAGAAGATCCAGAAGATTTTGAGTTCAGATTACCCAGAATGCTTAGAGAAGGAGGATGAGGAGGTGCTGGATGAAGAGCAGAGGAGGAGCAGAGAGGGATTTGTGAAGATCTCAATGCACTTCCTGAGGAGAATGAAGCTGGAGGAGCTGGCTGAGCGTCTGCAGAGCAGTAAGAGGGTTTCTCTATGAGACCTTAACTAATGTCTCAAGAGATGGACAGAATATATTCATGGAGTCATTCTGAGGAAAGGACATGTTAATATCTGTTATGTGACTCATTGATCTTCTCTGTTGTCTTCATTCAGGACTTTCTGCTGCAGTTTGTCAGCGTGAACTCAAATCCAACCTGAAGAAGAAGTTCCAGTCTGTGTTTGAGGGCATCGCTAAAGCAGGAAACCCAACCCTTCTGAATGAGATCTACACAGAGCTCTACATCACAGAGGGAGGGACTGCAGAGGTCAATGAAGAACATGAGGTCAGACAGATTGAAACAGCATCCAGGAGACCAGCCAGACCAGAAACAACCATCAGACAAGAAGACCTCCTCAAAGCCTCAGCTGGAGGAGAAGAACCAATCAGAACAGTGATGACTAAGGGAGTGGCTGGGATTGGGAAAACAGTCTTAACACAGAAGTTCACTCTGGACTGGGCTGAAGACAAAGACCTCCAGGACATACAGTTCACATTTCCATTCTCCTTCAGAGAGCTGAATGTGCTGAGAGAGAAGAAGTTCAGCTTGGTGGGACTTGTTCATCACTTCTTCAGTGAAACCAGAGCAGCAGGAATCTGCAGGTTTGAAGAGTTCCAGGTTGTGTTCATCTTGGACGGTCTGGATGAGTGTCGACTTCCTCTGAACTTCCACAACAATAAGATCCTGACTGATGTCACAGAGACCTCCTCAGTGGATGTGCTCCTCACAAACCTCATCAGGGGGAAGCTGCTTCCCTCTGCTCGCCTCTGGATAACCACACGACCTGCAGCAGCCAATCAGATCCCTCCTGAGTGTGTTGGCATGGTGACAGAGGTCAGAGGGTTCACTGACCCCCAGAAGGAGGAGTACTTCAGGAAGAGGTTCAGAGATGAGGAGCAGGCCACCAGGATCATCTCTCACATCAAGACCTCACGAAGCCTCCACATCATGTGCCACATCCCAGTCTTCTGCTGGATCACTGCTGGAGTTCTGGATGAGGTGTTGAAGACCAGAGAGGAAGGAGAGCTGCCCAAGACCCTGACTGAGATGTACATCCACTTCCTGGTGGTTCAGTCCAAAGTGAAGAAGGTCAAGTACGATGGAGGAGCTGAGACGGATCCACACTGGAGTCCAGAGAGCAGGAAGATGATCGAGTCTCTGGGAAAACTGGCCTTTGATCAGCTGCAGAAAGGCCACCTGATCTTCTATGAATCCGACCTGACAGAGTGTGGCATCGATATCAGAGCAGCCTCAGTGTGCTCAGGAGTGTTCACTCAGATCTTCAGAGAGGAGAGAGGACTGTACCAGGACAAGGTGTTCTGCTTCGTCCATCTGAGTGTTCAGGAGTTTCTGGCTGCTCTTCATGTCCATCTGACCTTCACCAGGTCTGGTGTCAATCTTCTGTCAGAAGAACAAACAACCTCCCTGTGGTCTAAAGTCTTCAGTGGCAAACTTAAACGAATGCGTCTCTACCAGAGTGCTGTGGACCAGGCCTTCCAGAGTCCTAATGGACACCTTGACTTGTTCCTCCGCTTCCTCCTGGGTCTTTCCCTGGAGACCAATCAGAGTCTCCTACGAGGTCTGATGACACACACAGGAAGTCACTCACAGACCAATGAGGGAACAGTCGAGTACATCAAGAAGAAGATCAGTGAGAATGTGTCTCCAGAGAAAAGCATCAATCTGTTCCACTGTCTGAATGAACTGAATGATGATTCTCTAGTGGAGGAGATCCAACGGTTCCTTAGATCAGGACGTCTCTCCTCAGATAAACTGTCTCCTGCTCAGTGGTCAGCTCTGGTCTTCATCTTACTCTCATCAGAAGATCTGGAGGTGTTTGACCTGAAGAAATACTCTGCTTCAGAGGAGGCTCTTCTGAGGCTGCTGCCAGTGGTCAAAGCCTCCAACAAAGTTCTGTAAGAACATAGAGAGTTAAATTCATGAGTTAAACATGTTGCCATCTTTTCTACTTATTGTTCAGATTTTCTTCATCATTGTCTCTTCAGACTCAGTGGCTGTAACCTCTCAGAGAGAAGCTGTGAAGTTCTGTCCTCAGTCCTCAGCTCCCAGTCCTCTAGTCTGAGAGAACTGGATCTGAGTAACAACGACCTGCAGGATTCAGGAGTGAAGCTGCTGTGTGATGGACTGAAGAGTCCACACTGTGACCTGGAGACTCTCAGGTCAGGATTCAATTAATGTCCACTTGGTGTCTTTATGTTTATCAATGGTACATTTCTGACCTTCTTTAGAGTCTTTCTGCTCAGAGGATTTAAATCAAATATGTATTTTACAAAGATTGTTGATGGACATTAGTGGGTGTTTTTGACTAGAAGCCAGCAGTGACCATGTTAATGTGACCCCTCTGTACCTGACAGTATCTCCGTCCTGCAGTGACCTTCTAGCCCTTACAGCTCCCTCAGGTCATGTGACATGTGTGTTGTTTTGTGTGTCTGCAGCCTGTCAGGCTGTCTGATCACAGAGGAAGGCTGTGCTTCTCTGGTCTCAGCTCTGAGATCCAACCCCTCCCACCTGAGAGAGCTGGACCTGAGCTACAACCATCCAGGAGACTCAGGAGTGAAGCTGCTGTCTGATGGACTGAAGGATCCTCACTGGAGACTGGAGACTCTCAGGTATGAAGACACCTGCTGCATTCACAGACCATCAGTCTGGTAGAGGAGGTAGAGCTGGAGACCTTTTCTCTGTCACACTGTCAGTCTGGTCATGTGACCCTGAGACACCAAGCTGACCTCAAACTACCAGAGACTCAAACTGTTTGTGTCCCTCATGAGACCATCAACACAGACTGAAGTAGTGAGGAACAGTAGATGCTGGTCGTCTTACTACAGCAAGGTCGTTTCTGCCCTAAGAATTGCCTCATCACACCCACCCCCACCCCCACCCCCACCTAGGGCTACTTTGAACTACATCCATTCATCATTCTGATATACATTATAGGTGCACTATGTAGTATATATCATACTGTCCATTTATATTTGATAAATGTACTACAGGCAATATAATGGTCTCAGAACATTTTAATCTTTAGTACCTTTGGAACAAACTCAAACAACAAATGAATTATCTCTCTGGCTTCATGTGCCCCTCGTTTATCCATTTTGCACTTTCCCTGACAAATAAATACAAGATTTAAAAGATACATTAGAAACCACCGACCTTTTTTTAAACTGTAATTTGAAATATTTAAAATAAATCAAATGTAGTGCAAAAGTGCAGTAAATAAACTTGCTGCAAATGTTCTGACTATTTCCATGACAGTTGGAAGTCATTGAGTCCACTGCTGCACAGGTTAAATCTTTCCATTGAGAGAAGCTTGCAGCAGAAGCAGGAAAGACTATTTTTGTCCTGTGACCAACCAGCTTCTCCTCATTTTTTCTCTGTTCACTAACTGTGGGTAAAAATAGTTGTGATGGAAACTTTGTCCATCCGATGGTTTGGGAAAGGTGAGATGTGGATTGGTATGATATGGTCCTCTACTGACTAGTTCTCCCCTGATGGACTCATGGAGAGCAGAACTTGTTGAAGTGTCTGCAGAATCAGGGCGGGTTGTGTCTGCTGCTCCTTCACCTGAAGGCAAATTCATCCACTAGATGTTCGTCTTAATACAGATACGTGATGACAACAGGAAATACAACTGATCCTGTTCATATGTTGAGGTTTATCACTGATCTTGTGAGTCTTAATACGACACGCAGTAAATACATCTAAATCACTGTTTTCTTTTATCAAGATCAGTGGTTTTTAATGGAGTAAACAAGTATTCAAACTGTCACGGTTTGGGTCTGCTCTGTCTTATTTTGTAGTTTTCATGTCTCTGGTGTTCCTGGGTAACTTCACTTCCTGCCTTGTCCTGTCTTCCCCTGTAATTGTCTGCCGTGCCTGATCGTTTCCACCTGTGTCCAATCACCTGCACCTCCCTTGTGTATTTAAGCCCAGTGAGTCCCTTGTCTGGTGTGGCGTCATTACATGTCGACGTTCTTGTGTCCCGTCAAGTCTATGTTTTCAAGTCCAGGTCCCTGTTTTTTTGTCTGTTTTGTTTTTGCCTCCTTCCTCCCCTTTTTTGGTTGGAGTGATTTTGAGTTTGAGTTTTTTGACAATTAAAGTCTTTTATTTTTCAAACTCCGCATCTGAGTCCTCCCTCCTTGCCCTCGACCGCGTCCCCCCCTGACACAAACATTTGAATTAGGTGTAAATAAATCATGTTTTGTAAGCTTTTAGGTGTAAAATAAAGATGATTAAATAGTCTTACCTGCTGCATGCTGTGTTTCACTGGCTGCTGTGCAGGTGTGATCCTACATGTCCCTTCACCTGTAACCCAGATCAGTGAAGTTCTTCAACATGATGAAACCATCAAGAATGGGCTTGAAAGTCGTTTTCAACAAATGGAAGTTTGAGGTCATATTTTGGGTGTATTTACATGATCCTGAAGTATTACAGATGATTGAAGCTTTATTAATTTGCATTTATAGACTACTACTTCTACTAAAACTATTACTACCACCAATAATAGCGTCTTGATGGATCCTCACAGCAGAAAGTTTGGTGTTTTAAAGGAGTTCATCTTCTGGTTTTGGGGCTTTGCTCTGATAACCAGTTCCTAGATGATAAGTTGGATCTACAGTCAGAGAAGAACCAGCAGATGATGGTGGACCTGATGTGTCAGAGCACAAAGACGTCTGTTTAGGACTCTGTTAATGTGTTAATGAGAGTTAAGCTCCTCCCACTTCAAACAAATAAAACAAATGCTGTTAACGTAGCAATCCAGTAACAACAACAATAATGCGTTAACACGTTTATAACACGTTTTTAACACGTTAACATGCACTAATCATAACAGATGATGAATGAGTGAACATGATGAGCTGTGGTCATGGGCCAATCAGAAGAAGAAGAAGTGGTCCATGTGGACATGAAGGACCAAGCTGTGTGTATGAGAGTGATGTCATGTCCATGTCTCCATGCTGCTCTGACCCCCCTCCTCCTTTCAGGGTGGAGCCTGCTGGAGTCCGATGGATGACACCAGGTCTGAGGAAGTGTAAGTGAGCTTTGAGTTGGATTCATCACACTGTGACATCACTCATTCACCTCTGTGATGTCACTAGATGAACACATGATTCATAACTGCAGCTGTATTGTGTCTTGTTCTCTCATCAGATTCCTGTGAACTCACAATCGACACAAACACAGTAAACAGAGAACTCAAACTGTCTGACAACAACAGGAAGGTGACACTTGTGAAGGAGGTTCAGTCATATCCTGATCATCCAGACAGATTTGACTCCTATCCTCAGCTGCTGTGTAGAACTGGTCTGACTGGTCGCTGTTACTGGGAGGTTGAGTGGAGAGGAAAAGTTGATGTATCAGTGAGTTACAAAGGAATCATGAGGAAAGGAAACAGTAGAGACTGTTTGTTTGGATACAATCATCAGTCCTGGAGTCTGATGTGCTCTTATGTAGGTTACTCTGTCCGTCACAATAACACATCAAGACGCATCATCACCTCCTCCTCCTCCTCCTCCTCTGGTAGAGTAGCAGTGTATGTGGACTGTCCTGCTGGCTCTCTGTCCTTCTACAGAGTCTCCTCTGACTCACTGATCCACCTCCACACCTTCAGCACCACATTCACTGAACCTCTTTATCCTGGGTTTGGGTTCTGGTTCAGGTCTGGTTCCTCAGTGTCTTTGTGTCCTCTGTAGGACGGAGAGTCTCCTCCTGGTGGAGAAGCTTCCTCTCTGCTCACCACATAGGTCAGTGTGTACAGCTGATGAAGGTCCATGTAGGTGCAGGTGGAGCAGGTGAGGGGTACCTGAGCTGGTCTGGACTCTGGGGGTCCACAGCTCTCTGGGACTTGTGCTGTTGCAGATGAACGTGTGAAAGAGCTCAGCGAGGTGTGTTTTAATGTCTCTGTGCTCGATGCCTCTGTGGATGAATCAATAATCATCATTTAGATGTTGGCTCCTAATTACAGTTTAATCTTAATCTTTATGTGTCACAATGTTCAAGAAGACATTTTATTAAAAGGTCCCCCCCCCATACAATGAGATAATGTATCTGTGTGTTCTTCATTAGCATTAATGCTAATAAAACAAGGTGATGTTTTGAATGATGAAAATAATTAAAATAAGTGTGATTCTTTGACTTTATTTTAATATTAAATTCACAAAATAATTTCACAAAATCAATTTGTTCCTTTCAGCAAACCTCTGAAGAAAAGGTTTATTGACAATCATGAATCCAGCGTTCTGATTGGTTGAGAGTGAGTCATGGGGTTCATTATTCAGCCATAATGTACATATGGTGTTCCATATCACAACGCACTCAAAGTAACACAACTTTGTGCGACTGTTAGTTGACATTTCAGCTTTTATCTCGGTCCCACAATGATCCTTTTGAGGCAACGTGAGTTTTCACAAGCAGACATTAAGGTGACGTCATGATGTGAATGAATGAGGTGGTGAGGGACCGGATGATGATCACGTGAACCTATGAGGACTATTTGTCTCTAAACTGATGACATGTGACACAAAACTATTTTGTGCAGAAAGGCAGATATTTACTTATTATTTATAATGTCTCTGGTAACGTGTTCTAAAAGCAACAAGGTACTTGAAGCTGTACTTTATCTTTAATAATGTAACCGTTCGAGGGCCTAACTACGCCTCTGGTAACTTATTGCTTTAGTACAACGTTTAGCCCCTAAAAAATGTAACATTTACATACTGTAAGATTTAGATTTATTCAGCAGAAGTTTATTAAATGACAGCCACTGCTGAACAGAGTCAAAGTCATGTTGCAATGAATTATTTATGTCTGCAATATTTGGTTTGGAACAGTATATAATTGTATCATCTGCATACAGATGAATGTCGCATCTTGAACAGCTGAGTGGAAGGTCATTAATAAAAATGGAGAATAACAAAGGTCCAAGTGAAGAACCCTGGGGTACGCCTTTATCTACACCTATAAAATTCGACTGACTGCCCCCGAAGGACACACACTGAGGTCGGTGATGAAAATAAGAGTTAAATCAAAGAAGAGATGAACGGGAAAGGCCAATTGAATATAATTTATCCATGAGCAGATAATGATCAACCAAGTCAAATGCTTTTGAAAGATCTAAAAAGATGGCACCAGTACACATATTGTTATCAAAGCTAGAAAAAATATCATTTGTAAATTTCTAAAGAGCAGTGGTAGTGGAGAAGTGTTTCCTGAAACCTGACTGGCATTGAGAAAGTAAATTGTTATAAGAGAGATAGTTAGATAATTGATCAAAGATAATTCTCTCAAAAATGTTGACGATACTGTTAATTATTGAGATAGGTCTGTAATTATTCATATTTAAGGTGTCTCCTCCTTTATGTAATGGAATGACTTTGTTGCATTTCCATGCCAGAGGCACTTCGCAGGTTAAAAATGACAAATTAAAAAGTTCAGCCAAAGGAGAGGATAGAACATGTGAAGAGAGTTTTATAAATTTACCCTCAATGCCATCAGGGCCAGGTCCACTGTTAGCGGATAGCTTGCAAATGGCCACCTGGACATCGGTTGAACTAACTTGTCATTTATACTTTATAATACTTTATACTACCTGTATTTATACTCCCAATGTGTATTCATACGCCCTACGTGTATTTCTACTCACTACGTGTATGTATACTCCCTACGTGTATTTATACTCACTACCTGTATTTATACTCCCTACCTGTATTTATATATTCACTACGTGTATTTATACGCCCTACGTGTATTCATACTCACTACCTGTATTTATACTCCCTACCTGTATTTATATACTCACTACGTGTATTTATACGCCCTACGTGTATTCATACTCACTACCTGTATTTATACTCCCTACGTGTATTGATACTCCCTACGTGTATTTATACTCACTACGTGTATTGATACTCCCTATGTGTATTTATACGCCCTACGTGTATTCATACTCACTACCTGTATTTATATTCCCTACCTGTATTTATATACTCACTACGTGGATTTATACTCCCTACGTGTATTTATACTCACTACCTGTATTTATACTCCCTACGTGTATTGATACTCCCTACGTGTATTTATACTCACTACGTGTATTGATACTATGTGTATTTATACGCCCTACGTGTATTCATACTCACTACCTGTATTTATACTCCCTACCTGTATTTATATACTCACTACGTGTATTTATACTCCCTACGTGTATTGATACTCACTACGTGTATTTGTACTCACTCAGTGTATTTATACGCCCTACGTGTATTTATACACTCACTACGTGTATTTATACTCACTACGTGTATTTATAATTCCCACCTGTATTTATATACTCACTACGTGTATTTATACTCCCTACCTGTATTTATATACTCCCTATGTGTATTTATACTCCCTACCTGTATTTATACTCACTACGTGTATTTTTACTCACTACCTGTATTTATACTCCCTACATGTATTTATACTCACTATGTGTATTTATACTCCTTACGTGTATTACTCCCTACGTGTATTGATACTCCCTACGTGTATTTATACTCACTACGTGTATTTTTACTCACTACCTGTATTTATACTCCCTACATGTATTTATACTCACTATGTGTATTTATACTCCTTACGTGTATTACTCCCTACGTGTATTGATACTCCCTACGTGTATTTATACTCCCTACGTGTATTTATACTCACTACGTGTATTTATACGGTTCGTAAACAAAGACACAAGACTTCTGATGCTTTTTATAGCCTGTATTGTTGTTATTTTACATAATCAGGGACCCCCCCCCCCTTCTTGGTATTGGTCCCTGAAGCACGTGGCTCCTCCTACCCGGCGTAGGGAAACCTGAGGAGCGCGGCCTGTCCGGGGCCGAGCCGCAGCTCTGTCAGGTCCACCACGCCTCCGCTGCCGTCGGTGCGGAGCACCACCTCCGCCTGCCGGGGCAGCGCCGCGTCGCTCAGCTGCAGCCGCGCCTCCTCCTCCGCCCAGTTGAACGCAGCCAGGTAGCGCTCGCTCTGATCCCAGGTACGCAGGTACGCCAGCGAGGAGGAGGAGTTAGAGAGGAGCAGGAAGTCCCCAAACAGCAGCGAGCGCTCCTTCCCCCGGAGCTCGCTGACAGCGCTGAAGAAGCGAAGGCAGGACAGACGCTCCGCCCGCTCCTCCTGGAAGACGCATAATAGTACAAGGAATCAGGATCAGGAATCAGGTACTACAATAAATGCTAGTACTACTAAAGCATTTCTACTATTTGTACTTCCCCTACTTCTTCTCTTTCAATACTAGTACTTGTACTCCTTGTACTTCTCTCAGTATCTCATGTTTGGTTTCTTTTACCTTCAAAGTCCCGTTCAGCTCCTCGTCAGAGTCCCAAAGCATTCTGGGAAACGCGTTGCCCTTTAAGACAAAAGGTGATAATAAACATCACATCAGGTGACCTAAAGGACTCCTCCGGCACCACCTCGTCCTCACCTCGTCCCTCAGGCCTATCTCGTCCCCGTAGTTGAAGACGGGCGTCCCCGGCAGCGTCAGCAGCAGCAGCTGGTGCAGCTTGACAAGCGCCGCCCCCCCCAGCGAGGCCAGGTGGCCCCCAGCCCGCCCCCCCAGGCTCCAGGCCAGCCTGAGCTGGCTGTGGGACGAGTACAGCAGCTGGACGGAGGCCGCGTGCTCCTCGGCCTCCGTCCCGCCGGCCCGGAGGACTCCAGAGACCAGCAGGTCCACGCCGCTGGAGTTGAGGAGGACAGAGACGTCCTCGACCGAGGAGCGCTCGGTGACGCCAATCAGGACTCTGCAGGGACAAGGTACCAACGTCACCAAGGTCCCAGTTTACTCACTGGTCCCAGTGATGTCAGTGGTCCTAGAGAGAGAGGTGTCACAGACTCTGACCTCTTGTTGGGACTCTCCTCCGTCCCGTTGTGGACGATGGCTCTGATGTCTGTCCACAGAGACGGCACCATGGCGGCCACTCGCTCCACCCCCGACAGCTGCACGCCGTCCACGCCTTGCTTCATCCAGAAGACCAGAGCGGACTGAGGACAGAGGGACGGAAGAGTTCGAAGACCAGGTCACAGAATCAGAACACTTGTGTTCAGGGGACAAAGAGGCTGTACTACATGTCCCATGATGCTCGAGGGGATGTAAGCAGGGAGTATAATAGTAAGCTAGCCAATACGTCTCTCAGCCTGTCCCTCTGTCCCTCTGTCCCCCTGTCTCTCTCACCTTCAGCCTCTCAGCCACGTTGGTCACGCTGCCGTTGGAGAACCAGGGTCCAGATGAGCCCTGGTAGTTTGGAGTCAGATCCAGAACCACAGAAATACCTGCAGAGACATGGTGAGGTAATGACGTCAGCGTTAGGATGCCGTCATGTCAGCGGTCAAACATGGGGTATTAAATGTGTTCGTCACCCTTCTTATGCGCCGCGTGGACCAGGTCTTTAAACTGGTCCAGGGTTCCAGACTCAGAGGAGACCTCCTCAAACCTCAGACCCACCACGTCATCTGCTGGAGCCACGTGGATCGGACCAATAAGCAGACCTTTGACCTTCATCTGAGACAGACGGTCCACCTTCTGCTCCACACCTGAGGGGACAGAGGAGGAGGGAGAGGACATGAGGAGGAGAAAGGAGAGGAAGGGAAGGCAGAGGAGGGTTAGGAGGAGTAATCAAACATCAGTGAGTGAAAGAGGAGGAGCAAGTTTCCACCTTGCTTTACCTCTTCATGCTGTCACGGTTTGGCTTCGCTTCCTGTTTTAGTTTGAAGTTTCATGTCTCTTGTGGTCCTGGGTTAACTTCACTTCCTGCCTTGTCTTGTGATTGCGTGATTGTCTCCACCTGTGTCCAATCACCTGCACCTCCCTTGTGTATTTAAGCCCTGTGTGCCAGTTGTCCTTTGTCGCGTCATTGTCTATATGTCCCTCGTCGTTGGAGCACGTCTATTAGTTTGATAATAAAGAGCACTTTTGATTGAAAACTCTGCGCTTGAGTCCTCCCTGCATCCTGCTTCAGCGGCGAACGTGACACATGCATAATGTTTATTGATATAATATAAATATATTCTCACCCTTCAGGTCCATCAGGGCGCTGAAGGCCCTGATGTCACCGATCTGGTACATCGGCCCCTCGTTCCACCAGCTGGACGACGGAAGGTCTCTGCAGCGAGGAGCCTGCAGGACGATGAGGACGGCTCCACCCAACATCCCCAACCAGCCCAACCAGAACACCACCAGCAAAGACCAGCGCGTCCTCACCCAGCTGAGGAGACAGGGAGGAGGAGGAGGAAACAGGGAGGAAGACCGGAGCAGAAGGAGGAGACATGGTGGGAGAGGGACGGAGACAATATATAAATATAAATGTGGTATATATATATAAATATATATATATACCACATATATATATACATATATATTATATATTTTATATATATATATATACTGTATATATATATATATATATATATATATATATATATATATATATATAGTGTGTGATATATAATTAGTGTGTGTGTGGGTCGAGGCCTCCTCACCCCGGAGTCCCCGCCACCCTCAGCAGCTCCTCCTTGTTCAGTCCAGTGAATTTCACCTCCTTCTCCTCCTCCTCCTCCTCCTCGGAGATCTTCAGCTTCACGGAGCCGTTCTTCTCCTCCACTCCGCCGGCAGACGGCGCGTCCTCCGCCCGCTCCGCACCTCCGGTCATCGGCTGCTTCTCCTGCTCCTCCTGGTCCAGATCCGCCTCGCTCACATCGGCCTCGGTCGCATCAGCATCGGCGGGGACCGGGACCGGGACCGGAGCGGGATCCGGGACCGGAGCGGGATCCGGGGCCTCCTTCTGATCCGCATCTTTGTTCTCAGCATCCTTCAGGTCCACGTCGGTCTCCTCCGTGTTCATAGCGGCGATGATCCGGTCCGGATGCGACAATCCCACAGCGGCTCGGTAGCGTCAGAGGTCTGTCTGTCTGTCTGTCTGTCTCTCTGTCTGTCTGTCTGTCTGTCTCTCTGTCTGTCTCTCTGTCTCTCTGTCTGTCTCTCTGTCTGTCTGTCTGTCTCTCCCTGCAGCAAATGATGCCTTCAATGCGGTTGGACACACGGGAACTGCGGCTCTCCTCTCGCGTGTTCTACGGCTTGTTGTTAGTTGTGTTGCGTCATTCAAATAAAACACGGATATGAGTTACGTGTTTGTACACATCTCTACACACTTAGAGTACACAGCAAATAATCATAATAACAATAACAAATTAGCATGTGGCCACCAGCTGGCCAGATGTTGAAACTGATCAGAGAGAACAGCTGGTAGTTTATGTTCACGTGACTTTCAGGGGGGGGGGGGCTCGCGCACAGTGGTTCTGGTCCAGAGAGAGCGACGGTGTTAATTGTTGTTGTTTATTGTATTTAAAAAAACATTTTACAAATAGTCAATATTTATCAATAGCTAGCTAGTTAGCTACATGCTAATATCGTATATTCATGATATCACCTGTTAAAAAACAGGCACATTTCATCCAAAATAGTTCATTGTGTGAAGTTGTGAGTTGGTCTTTCCCCAACGCATGTAATAGAGTCATATGAATACATTTATATTGTAATATATTGATTCTTTAATAAAATATGTTTATCGTGTGATATTTATATTGGATATTTATAATAGTTACGATATGGTAGTTATATCCTATTCTGAATATGGTATATGGTATATATATATATTCATTGATATACTGACCTGTTTAAATAAGATGTCCTTATTATAGTGTTTGATACCCTTTTTTGCATTGAATGGGACGTTTACTGAAAGTGACTGGCCCTAAAATAAACGATTCACCAGCCGCCACTGGTTTTTCAAAACATGACGACAGAATGACAGACATATATTTATATTTAAGAGAAAGCCTTTGTTAACATATCCACACTGTTGCTGTCAGATGTGAAAGATTAAAAAACGTTATCTGTGAAGAACAAACGTCATAGCGCCCCCTGACGTCAGCTCTAAATGCTGCCTTCACAGACCGTTGGAAACCACGGACGGATCAGATGCTTTCTTTGTCATCCAAATACAATCAAGTCTTTTATATCTAGTATATCAACATGATTATCGGAAACAGATGTTTGTATTTCATGAATTGGTTTAATTGAAAACATTATGCTCCATTTGTAATGAAGGTAATGAAAGTTACAGTTCATGCAAGAGACCAAAAGAGGGTGATTACAAACATGATAGAAAATCAACTTAAATAAATCAAATGTACATTTATTTGAAATAGTGATGATGACTCATGTGTAATATGACACATTAATAAATACACAATCATATAAATACATTTAAATCTTAGTCTAAAATAAATAAAAGCTATACTACATCTCATAAGTATTGTACTTTTTAACTGACTAGTTTTGTCTGACAGTGAGAGTTACTTTTAAAATATGAAGAAAAAATGATATTGTAGTTTACTACCTTCTTTACCTTGCAGTGAACAATCAACTACACGCTCTTTAACATCAGGAGAATGCGTCTCCTTTTCACTCAGAAGGAGGCGCAGGTACTGATTCAGGCTCTTGTCATCTCCTGGACTATTGTAACTGTCTCCTGGCAGGTCTCCCTGCTCCATTCCACCTCTGCAGCTCATCCAGAATGCAGCAGCTCGACCGGTCCTCAACCTTCCAAAATTCTCCCACACTACTCCACTCCTCCGTTCTTCACTGGTTACCAGTGGCTGCCTCATCCAGTTCAAAGCACTGGTGCTCACGTAGCATGCTGTGAATGGATGGGGTCCAGTCTCCATCCAGGACCTGGTGGAACCCTCCATCCCAACATCAAGCTGCTTGTTCCTCCCTCACTGAGAGCAAAACACTGGACTAGATCTCCACTCTTTGGTGTCCTGCTGCTAGATGGTGGAAGGAGCTCTGTGATGACATCAGGACCACAGAGAGCCTTCACATCTTCACACTAAACACTAACACACTGTAGACCTTAAACAAGACTTAGAATGGTTCTGATCTAGAACTAGTTGTAAATCGGCTTATTTGATGAAATTGTACTTTATTGTTTCTTATTCTTCTGAGTTCGTATCTCTATGGTTGAAATGCACTTATTGTAAGTCACTTTGGATAAAAGCATCAGCTAAATTCAATTCAATTCAATTCAATTCATTTTATTTTGTATAGCCCAAAATCGCAAATTACAAATTTGCCTCAGAGGGCTTTACAGTCTGTACACATGCAACATCCTCTGTCCCGAAACCCTCACATCGGCACAGGAAAAACTCCCCAAAATATGAAAAAACCCTTCAATGGGAAAAAAGGGAAGAAACCTTAGTGAGAAGGTCAGAGGAGGATCCCTCTCCCGGGATGGACAGACTGCAATGGATGTCATGTGTACAGAATCAACAATGTAAAAGATGTACAATACATTCAATTTCTCTAACAGAGATGATACAAGTAATTGCAAGTAGCAGAACAGGTGTACGGCAGGACCACTGCAGGGACAACCTCCATCAGATCGAACCACCATCCACAGAGGCTTCTGTGGGGAGGGAGAGCAGAAAGATGTTGGTTTATGATGACAGTAATATGAATCATATTTAAAGTAATGATGATGGCAGCAGCAGGTGTCAGCAGAGCCATGAGCCAGGAGTCAGAACCAGGGTCCAAACGAAACTATGATCCACGGAGACCTGCTAGGCGAGAAAGCACAAAGAACTCCCAGAAAGAAGCTAAATTAGTGATGTACATAAATAAAGCATGGATGATTGTGGGAGGAGAGAGTGAGAGAGTGAGAGTGTGAGAGTGAAAGAGGGGCCTCGGTGTGTCCTAAGAAGTCCCCCGGCAGTCTAAGCCTAGAGCAGCTTAACTAAGGGCTGGTCCAGGCTAACCTGAGCCAGCCCTAACTATAAGCAATATCAAAGAGGAACGTTTTAAGCTTTATCTTAAATGAACTGACCGAGTCTGCCCCCCGGACTGAAAGTGGAAGCTGGTTCCACAAAAGAGGAGCTTGATAACTGAAGCTCTGGCCCCCATCCTACTTTTTAAAACTCTAGGAACCACAAGTAGCCCAGCATCTACGGAGCGTAGATGCCTTGTAGGACAATACGGTGTAACAAGCTCTTTAAGATAAGACGGTGCCTCACCAGCAAGTGCCTTGTAGGTGAGGAGAAGTACCTTAAATTCTATTCTTGATTTAACAGGAAGCCAGTGCAGAGAAGTTAACACAGGAGTTATATGATCCCATTTCTTATTTCTTGTTAATACACGTGCTGCAGCATTCTGAATCAGCTGGAAAGGTTTAAGCGATTTACAAGAGCAGCCTGATAACAAAGAATTACAGTAATCCAGTCTAGAAGTAACAAATGCATGAACTAGTTTTTCTGCATCACTTTGAGACAGGAAGTTCCTGATTTTCGATATATTCCGTAGATGAAAAAAGGCAGTCCTTGAAGTCTTCTTTATATGAGAGTTGAAGGACATATCCTGGTCGAAGAGAACTCCAAGATTTCTGACGGTGCTGTTGGATACCAGAGCAATTCCATCCATAGAGACTGTATCACGTGACAGCTGACTTCGAAGGCGCTCTGGGCCTATCATGATAACTTCCGTTTTTTCCGAGTTTAACATCAGGAAGTTGCAGGTCATCCAAGTTTTGATGTCTCCAAGACAGTCCTGAAGTCTAACAAGTTGGTTGGTGTCTTCTGGCTTGATCGATAGATACAGTTGAGTATCGTCTGCATAACAATGGAAGTTTATGCGGTGTTTTCTGATAACGTCGCCCAAAGGAAGCATGTACAGGGTAAATAAAATCGGTCCAAGCACAGAACCTTGTGGGACTCCGTGACCAACATTCGTGGTCCTCGATGATTCACCGTTCACAAACAAAAACTGGGATCGATCCGATAAATACGATTTAAACCAGCTGAGTGCAGTTCCTTTGATGCTAATCAAGTGTTCCAGTCTCTGCAGCAGGATACGGTGATCGATGGTGTCAAATGCAGCACTGAGGTCCAGCAATACAAGAAAAGATACAAGTCCTTGGTCCGATGCA
This sequence comes from Pungitius pungitius, assembly GCF_949316345.1. NCBI lineage: Eukaryota > Metazoa > Chordata > Actinopteri > Perciformes > Gasterosteidae > Pungitius > Pungitius pungitius. The sequence goes on from NC_084913.1 coordinate 566,976, forward strand.
AGTAGAAGATCATTTGTAATTTTCACCAGTGCCGTTTCTGTGCTGTGATGCATTCGAAATCCTGACTGGAAATCCTCGAACAAAGCATTGTTTTGTAGAAAGTCACATAATTGATTCGCGACAGATTTCTCCAGGATCTTAGCGAGGAAGGGAAGATTAGAGATGGGTCTGTAGTTAGCCAACACCTCTGGAGCTAGGGTAGGTTTCTTCAGAAGAGGTTTAATTACAGCTACCTTGAAGGACTGTGGTACATGTCCTGTCAACAAAGACAGATTCATAATATCCAGTAGGGATGTGCTAATTAACGGAAAAACTTCCTTAAGCAGCTTAGTTGGAATCGGATCCAGGAGACAAGTGGAAGAGTTGGATTTCAAAATTGTAGAAGTCAGTTGATCAAGGTTGATGGAAGAGAAACCATCCAAGTAGGTATCAGGGCCCACGGCTGCATCCAAGGATCCTACATCCGCGGACGGGTTGGCTCCGGTTGGGGGTAGTAGACCTTCAATTTTCTCTTTGATAGTCAGAATCTTATTATTGAAGAAGTTCATAAAGTCGTTACTACTGAGGTCCACAGGAATACACGGCTCGACAGCGCTGTGACTCTCTGTCAGTCTGGCTACAGTGCTGAAGAGAAACCTGGAGTTGTTTTTATTTTTCTCGATTAATGATGAGTAATAAGATGCTCTTGTGTTACGGAGAGCCTTCTTATATGTTTTAACGCTGTCTTGCCAAGTTAGCCTAGATCCTTCTGATTTGGTGGAACGCCATAACCGCTCAAGTTTCCGCACAGTTTGCTTTAGGTTCCGGGTTTGAGAGTTATACCAAGGGGCGAACTTCCTTCTTGTTGCCATTCTTCTTTTGAGGGGAGCAATACCGTCCAGCGCCATTCTCAAAGAGCCTGTGGCAGTATCGACAAGATGGTCGATTTGTGACGGACTGAAGTTTTCACAGGAGTCTTCTGATATCTTGAGACAGGACACAGAACTTAGAGCAGAGGGAATGGTTTCTTTAAATGAGGCTACAGCGGTGTCCGATAAACATCGACTGTAGAAACCCTTGGCAGGAGGAGGAGATTCTGGCAGTAGAAATTCAAAGGTTATCAGACAATGGTCGGACAGGAGAGGGTTCTGTGGAAAGATTGTTAAGTGTTCCATCACAATACCATACACAAGAACCAAGTCGAGGGTGTGGTTAAAACAATGAGTTGGTTTGTTTACAGTCTGACAGAAACCAATTGATTCCAGCAAAGAGAGAAATGAAGTACCAAGGCTGTCGTTATCGGCATCCACATGAATGTTAAAGTCACCCACTATAATTACCTTGTCCGTTTTAAGGACCAAACTCGTTAAGAACTGTGAAAATTCACATAAAAATTCAGAATGAGGACATGGGGCCCTGTACACTATTACAAAGAGAACCGGCTGGATTATTTTCCAGGTTGGTTGTGAAAGACTGAAAGTCAGACTTTCAAATGAGTTATAATCCAGTTTAGGTTTAAGGTTTATTAAAAGGCAGGAGTCATAAATAGCTGCCACTCCACCCCCTCGGCCTGTGCCTCGGGGGATATGAGTATTAACATGACTTGGAGGAGTTGCTTCATTTAAGCTAAAGTACTCCCCATCCGATAGCCATGTTTCAGTAAGACAGAAAATATCAACATGGTTGTCAGATATTAGTTCATTTACTAAAACAGCTTTAGAACACAGAGATCTAATATTCAAAAGACCCCCTTTAATTCTCCTAGTTTGTTGCACAGTTGTATTGTTACATTTAACTTTGATTAAGTTATTAAATATAACTCCTCGGTTGTTTACCTTTAACTTAAATAACGGTGTCCGTGGGGCAGAAACAGTTTCTATAGAGTTAATTACGAGTTAAATGACATGTGATGGAATGTAACTAAACTAAACTACATTATTATAATGCTTTTATTTAAATATTGAATAAAAACAACAGAAAGGTAATACACGCAATTATCATATCACTTTCAATTGAGTGAATTCCTTTAATTTCTTTAAACATCTATTCTTGGGGAAACATTTTAGGTGAGGTTTCATATTTCCGAGCTCAGGACTCGCTCCTGAACGCCGCCGCATCAGTCGGCTCAGCGCTCCATTTCGGTCCGCTGTGTTCTGGTCGTCGCCTCGCGCTCCACTCGGACCCTTTTACACCGTTTACCGAACAAAATGGGAACGCCTTGATTTAACCGGAACCGGAGATACACGCAGCGGCTTCCACCACGACAGTTGAGCCAAAGTCCCGTCGCCGCCGAGGCTCTCTGTGCCGAAGAAAAAGCACAGAAAACGGTGAGTGGCTCATCACGGGGCCGGCGTCAATCGTTTGCCGGAGTCCCCGGTTCAGCGCTGCGGCCTCCGGCGCTCCCGGAACTCGAGCTCCGCGGTTCGCGTCCGGAGCCTGAGGCCTCCCTCTGGGTTCCGTTCAGGCCGCTGAGTAGACGTTAACGCTGCTGTTAAACCACACGGGCCTTAGTTCCGTTTTTGCTTTTAGTTATTGAGAGGGTTTTAGCGGATGGTTACTGGTAATAAATACTGTTTGTGTCCTCAAAACCGGATGACGCCGCTGTTACTTAAGCTAGTGTTAGCGTCTGGGCTAGCTAGCGTCAGTGTCCGGACTGGTTAGCCTGCTGCTAATCAGCTAACGTTACTATTAGCGGGGTTTGTAACTAGTTTATTTATTTGCTAGATAACAAACCAACGGTCTTCTAACGCTGTAGGACATTTTCTGAGAGTCTCAGTTTGTTGCACTGGCCTGACAACATCGCAGCTGCTAATTAGCCACTCATTGCTAACGGCTAGCTTAATGTAGCCGTGAAACACCACCTTGTGTAGCCGACTGGACAGCTCGCTAGACGGCTTAACGGTGGTGGAAACGCGTCCCCGTGTTATCCTCTTACGTCGGCGTGTGTCTGCGGGGGGGAGCGGGCTTCTTGTGTCCCGGGCAGGTGATGAGACCCGGGGTCACTTCTACTGTTTACTCGTAACAGCAGTTTGTGACGTCTCAGACAAAGCCGGTTTAGTAGAGGATGGAACCTACGTGTAGTACTTTATGATATAACATCTGAGAGGTAAGTGTTGTACTTTTTGAGTATCGACTTATTAAACTCTATAATGTAACATGATCCAACTGGATAGAAATATCCGGTTTATTGGACCTTCTTCCCACAGAAACCCGTCAGCTGTTCTGGAGCCCACGTCTTCCTCTGGGTGGAGGGACCCTTAATGGGGCCTTAGATATTTAAGTTAACCTTTTTAGGATTTCCTAACCACGTTGTCTTGTAGACATATATATAATTTTATAGAACAATTTTAATTGGTCTTAAATGTTGTTATTTTAATCATTAACGTCTACTTTAAGTTGCTAAAATGTTCATTTATTCCAACCAACTTACCAAGCAGAATTAACAGCATTTTACCCAGTAAACAGTCAATTATAAGTGTGAGTATGATACCTCTGTTTCACTCCAAGTACTGACATGTTGGTATTTTTAACAGCTGGATGTGAGTTAAACCCCATGATACGGAATAAGATCAGATACAAATCTCAGCAGAAATTAAGTGAATTGCGGTTTATTCTAAAAGTCCAACTTGCACCTTTTCCCCACCGAAGCACCGACGTGTGCAGGCCGGGTGTGGGGGGGCTTGTTTGGGGCAGACGGGGTCCGAGCTCACTGTGGATTGTGTCTCTGCGGGAGTTTGACTCGACGGCCTTTTGTTCTCTAGCAAACTGTCCCCTAATTCACCGTCACTAAAGGACGTGTTGGAGGTTTGTGTTGGTAGCGTTTATTTCTCTGTGGATCGGCTTGAAATCAGGACTCAATATATATGTAATAGCCCGGAAGGTTCTGGGGGGTTACGACCCGGAACCTTCTTCTGTGAGGACACTATGCTAACCACAGATCAATCAAAGCTCAATGCAAAGTCCTTTCGCTCCCCTTGAAGTCATAGGAATGTCATTTAATGAAGAAGCTTTCATATTTTATTTTGTAGAAAGCTCCCGACAGGAAGCGGTTTTCTGGGAGTTTTGTGAAATTGCCCAAACGTGGCTTTCTGCTGCTGACCTCAATGAAAGTTGGGGGGGCGAAAGCAGAAAGGGGTTCGTTTGGTCACTCGTTTCTGCGGTGCCCCCCCCCCCAGGAGGTCGGGACGCTCTCTGATGATTAATCTGTTGATAAGAGGATCTGTTGAGCACAGCCGGTTTGCAGGCAGACAGGCTGCCAAGTTACAAATTAGGCCCTAATCAACTTAGTCTGGACCCATTGGGGGGGGGGGTACACTGTTAGGATGAGGCTGTATCCATCAATTGGGGATTAAAATAGAAGGAATGCGAAAGTACTAATAAAACAACTATCAATAGTTCTCTTAATTTAATAATAATCATCAGCAGGTTTTTAGATGGTGAGTTTCTTCTGCTGGAATTAACATTGTTGGTATGAAAAAGGTTTCGTGGACCCGTAGCTCCACAGCAGCATGTCACACAGACACCTTCTGACTGAGGGGCCCAAAATACGTCTCCACAATCTGTGACTTGTTCTTGTTGCTTTGCGTACATCCAGGGTTCTTCTCTGAAGTGTTTTCAGTGTGATGATGGTTTCATTGACTTGGAGAAACAGGTTCTGGTCCTGTGGAGGACGCAGCTCTGAATAAAGCTTCCTCTCAAACACGCCCTGAGGTTTGTTGTTGTTTACGAGGAGCGTTTTCTTGGCTTTCATTGTACGTCTTCATCTGAAAAGAGTCCTCAAGCTGCAGCTGGTTTTGTTTGAGGATTAAAACTAGAGAGCTTGATTTTACAGATGGTTTGTGCAATCAGCTCAACATGCTGCTGTAAAGCGTCAGGTCCTCGGTGTGTTTGTGGTTCAAACCCCGGCTGCTCAGTGTCCCTCAAGACATCTGGCTCCTTACTGCTCCTTACTGCTCCTTACTGCTCCTTATTGCTCCTTATTGCTCCTTACTGCGTGGGACGGGTTAAATGCAGCATTCCCCACTGGGAAGATACTTTCTTCTTCTTGATTGGTCCTTGCTTACTGGAGATTATTTTTTCTGGTGAAACCCTCTATTGTTCTTCAGGAGTCCGCCTCTACTCGGGGGCAGTGAGCTGTGGTGTGAAGTAGTTTGTGTCATTAAAGCCGTCGGTTGAAACTTCCACCGTAAATGTCTCCATTGTGTTGTGTTTCAGTGGAGACTCAATGACCCAGAAAGCAGCCACTACTTCTTCTTTCTGGCCGTGTTTCCGCTCCCCCTCCGTCCGTTGGTTGGATGAGTCCCAAACAGCAACAGAACTGTGAGCAGTGATTGGCCGCTGAGCCGGACCGGGTAGCCAACGGGAAGCCAGGTGAGAGGTCAGGTGACGGCTTGTGGTTTACTTTGAAGCCCCCCCCACATCAATTCCTTCTTCACCCTCAAACCAAATCTCAATTTGCATCACTGATTCAAGAACTTAACCTTTTTATTTCATTAAATCATCTTTGCCGAGCCAATACATTTTTTTAGCATTCTTTTCTATTTGTTTTTATTAAGCATTATAATTTAACCAAAATAGTTGGTGCATGCTGGGTGCGCAGACTGAGCGGCGCTGGTCTTGTCCCTGCAGGCTCGCCGTCATGGCGGACGTGGACCCAGACACCCTGCTGGAGTGGCTGCAGATGGGGCAGGGCGACGAGCGGGACATGCAGCTCATCGCTCTGGAGCAGCTCTGCATGCTGCTGCTCATGTCGGACAACGTGGACCGCTGCTTTGAGACGTGAGTGTTACCACGGCGGGGGGTGTGGGGGGGGGGGGGGTCAGAGGGCTGAATGACCCTGCGTCTCTTTCCCCCAGCTGCCCACCTCGGACGTTCCTCCCGGCGCTCTGCAAGATCTTCCTGGACGAGAGCGCCCCCGACAACGTGCTGGAGGTCACGGCCAGGGCCATCACGTACTACCTGGACGTGTCGGCTGAGTGCACGCGGAGGATCGTGGGAGTGGACGGCGCCATCAAGGCGCTGTGCAACCGGCTGGTGGTGGTGGAGCTCAACAACAGGACCAGCCGAGACCTGGCGGAGCAGTGCGTCAAGGTAGGAGGACCAGCCCAGGTTCTCTAACACGAGGCCTCGTTCACCTAAAGGTTTCATGTGTTGTAGCTCACAATTAGGACGTGATTGTGACCAACAAGAGGACTCCTTTCCTTCTCACACAACAACCAAAAGAACTGCTAACGGTATCCATGACGATAACCATTACCTCCACGGTTGACCCGTGCGTCCTGCAGGTTCTGGAGCTGATCTGCACCCGGGAGTCTGGCGCCGTGTTCGAGGCCAGCGGTCTCAACTGCGTGCTGAGCTTCATCCGAGACAGCGGCCACCTGGTCCACAAAGACACGCTGCACTCGGCCATGGCCGTGGTGTCCCGGCTCTGCAGCAAGATGGAGCCCCAGGACCCGTCGCTGGAGACGTGCGTGGAGTCTCTGTCCAGCCTCCTGAAGCACGAGGACCACCAGGTAAAGCCGCGAGGCGGCGCTTTAGATCCGGCTCCGGTCTGTGGGTGGAGCTAACGGCTTCACCTTCCCTCAGGTGTCGGACGGCGCTCTGCGCTGCTTCGCCTCGTTGGCTGACAGGTTCACGCGGCGCGGCGTTGACCCCGCCCCTTTGGCCAAACACGGGCTGACTGAGGAGCTGTTGTCCCGCATGGCGGCCGCCGGTGGCTCGGGGTCGGGCCCCCCCTCTTCCTGTAAGCCCGGCCGGACCTCGACGGGCGCCGCCCCCTCCGCGCCGGACTCCAAGCTGAGCAACCAGGTGTCGACCATCGTCAGCCTGCTGTCCACGCTGTGCAGGGGGTCGCCGCTGGTCACTCACGTAGGTCGACTCGCGTCAGCCGGGCGCCGCGCTAAATGGTTTCAGGGCTTCCACGTGGTCTGATCCTCTCGCCCGTCTCCAGGACCTGCTGCGCTCGGCGCTGCCAGACTCCATGGAGTCCGCCCTGGGGGGGGACGAGCGCTGCGTGCTGGACACCATGCGGCTGGTGGACCTCCTGCTCGTGCTGCTGTTCGAGGGGCGCAAGGCGCTGCCCAAGTCCACGGCGGGCTCCACGGGCCGCATCCCGGGCCTCCGCCGCCTGGACAGCTCCGGGGAGCGATCCCACCGGCAGCTCATCGACTGCATCCGCAGCAAAGACACGGACGCTCTGATCGACGCCATCGACACCGGAGGTAAGGGGGGGGGTCCTGGTTTGACGCTCGGCTCCATCTCGCTGTGAGTAACGCGTCTCCTGCTTCCTCCGTCGCAGCCTTCGAGGTGAACTTCATGGACGACGTTGGACAGACGCTCCTGAACTGGGCTTCAGCCTTCGGCACGCAGGAAATGGTAAAAGTGTTTTATTATAATGAGCCGGTCGGTTTGATCCAGAGGGAAATGTAGTGTTTAATACTGATGATTATTATTACTGTTCTACTGAGAATGAATAATAATTACAATAACAAATGTCTCCTCTAACAATTGCAATCATTCTAATAATGTCATAAAAATACTACTGAATAATAATAAATATCTGGAGGCTACTTCCTGTTTGTTGTTCCAGGTGGAGTTCTTGTGTGATAGGGGGGCGGACGTCAACAGGGGTCAGAGGTCATCTTCACTACACTACGCTGCCTGTTTCGGACGCCCGCAAGTAGCCAAGGTAACACACACACACACACACACACACACGCTCTCCTCTGGAGCCATGCTGTGTTCTGCCCTCTGATTGGCTGTGTGTTGTCATGTGTGTGTTTGTGCAGACTCTACTGCGTCACGGGGCGAACCCCGACCTGAGGGACGAGGACGGGAAAACTCCTCTGGACAAGGCCCGAGAGAGAGGACACAGCGAGGTGGTGGCAATACTGCAGTCTCCTGGTTAGTACTACTAATACTACTACTACTACTACTGTAAGCTGTCCAATAATAACTCCACTGTGACTGAATTATCAAAGAATACTTCTGCTGCTGCTGTCCTCAAATCCTGGTTTCACCTGATCCTCCCTGCAGAGGAAGCCTTGCACATAAAGTATGTGTAATGAAGCATGAGGTGTGTGTCTGTGCTGCAGGAGACTGGATGTGTCCCGTCAACAAGGGAGACGACAAGAAGAAAAAGGACGTGAACAAGGAGGAGGAGGAAGGCGGCGAGCCCAAAGGAGACCCGGAGATGGCCCCCATCTACCTGAGGAGGCTTCTGCCTGTTTTTGCACAAACGTTTCAGCAAACCATGCTGCCTTCTATCAGGTGGGAACCGAGAACTCCTCCTCTCTGAGGATGTCAGTGAAGGGCTCGTCTGATGCGATCATGTATATGATCATGTGTTCTAGGAAAGCCAGTCTGGCTCTGATCAGGAAGATGGTTCACTACAGCAGTGAAGTTCTGTTGAAGGAGGTGTGTGACAGCGAGACGGGACACCACCTCCCCACCGTGCTGGTGGAGATCACCGCCACCGTCCTGGACCAGGAGGTACACACACACGGGTCATGAGTCAAGTCATCAACTGTCCCCATGGCAACCGTCTGAGTGTTGAATTTTAATGTCCTCATAATGACATAATGACTTTGTCTCAGGACGACGACGATGGACACCTACTGGCTCTGCAGATCATCAGAGATCTGGTGGACAAAGGCGGAGACGTCTTCCTCGACCAGCTGGCTCGACTGGGCGTCATCAACAAGGTGTCCACGCTGGCCGGCCCGGCCTCCGACGACGAGAACGAGGACGAGGCCAAGCCGGAGAAGGTCTGTCTCCATCTCCTCCGTCCAATAAGATCTGAGGACGCCAGACGTTTCTTTACATGTGAAAACACGACGAACGTCACTGAATATAAAGTATCATGTTTAAGTACATTTAATAAAAAGAAACAATTGTATTTGAATTTAAAAAAGTAAATAATGTTTGTTCAGATTTTAATGAATGTTGTGGTCCGTTCACTCCCTTCTGTTTGGAGTAATTCCTCTGCACGGTTCTGTTTTACTTCCAATGTAAAAAGTTCTCCATCTCGATGTAACTGACTGCAGCTAAACGTACGTTAATTAGGTAAAAATATTTAGTTGCATTAATTCGTCCACATTAATCGCATAGATTAATGCGTTTATGTTGACAGCCATGATTTAAATACATTTATATTTACTCTCAGGATTTTAAAGTTTAACATATTTAAAGTCAGTACAAAGAGCAGCAGGACCTGCAGTTAAGCTGCCTGGACACTGCTGGACTTTCAGTCTCAAAGTTCTAACCGTCTGGTTTTCTTATTCTCGTGTCCGTGCTGCTGCAGGAGGAGGAGGTGCAGGAGGACGCCAGGGAGGTCCAGCAGGGCAAACCGTACCACTGGAAGGACTGGTCCATCATCCGGGGGAGGGACTGCCTCTACATCTGGTCTGACGCCGCCGCGCTGGAGCTCTCCAACGGGTCCAACGGCTGGTTTCGCTTCATCCTGGACGGCAAGCTGGCCACCATGTACTCCAGCGGGAGTCCAGAGGGGGGGTCGGACAGCTCCGGTAGGGGGGGCACGACGGACTGTGGGCTCAGATACGGGTCTCTAGGGATCTTTGTTGCTATGACTGATCTACTCTCTTCTTTCCTCCTGCCTTCCTCCTCTGTGTCCTCTTCCCTCATGTGTCATCCTGCCGTCTCCCCCTGATCCCTCCTCCTATCCCCCCCCCCCCCCCCCCCCCCCCTCCCCCGTGCAGAGTCCCGCAGTGAGTTCCTGGAGAAGCTGCAGCGGGCGAGGAGTCAGGTGAAGCCGGTGACGTCCAGTCAGCCCATCCTGTCCAGCGTGGGTCCCAGTAAGCTGACGGTGGGGAACTGGTCTCTGACCTGCCTGAAGGACGGCGAGATCGCCATCCACAACTCTGACGGGCAGCAGGCCACCATCCTAAAGGAGGACCTGCCGGGCTTCGTCTTCGAGTCCAACCGAGGGACCAAGCACTCCTTCACCGCCGAGACGTCCCTCGGCTCAGAGTTTGTGACGGGCTGGACGGGCAAGCGGGGCAGGAAGCTGAAGTCCAAGCTGGAGAAGACCAAGCAGAAGGTGAAGAGCACGGCGAGGGAGCTGTACGACGACCACTTCAAAGCCGTGGAGAGCATGCCCCGAGGGGTGGTGGTCACCCTGAGGAACATCTCCACCCAGCTGGAGTCGGCCTGGGAGCTTCACACCAACAGACAGGTACGCCAGCACCTTCCAGACCTGCTGGGATCAGGACTCTCTGAGCCCAGGTGTCAAGCTCCAGGCTCCGCTGGGGGGTCCAGCTCGGCCCCCGGATCACTTTGCCACTGTGAGAATTACAGAAACATAAATTGTGTTTCTATAAAAGTAGCTTCTGTTCCCTGAACGTCCAGCGGGGGTCACACTGACTGTTGGACCAGAGGACCCGATGGGTCACCAGCACAGTGCTGGTAGACCCCCTCCATTGGAAAAAATATAATAATAATCACAATAATAATCACGTCAAGTCACCATGCATGCGTACGTGAGAAATTCAAACCATTACAGTAATACGACTCTCACTCATGAACATACACTTTGTCACTTTCTGTTGGCTGGTCCACTTTTTTATTTTTTTATTTCTATCTTTAGTTCTTAACTAGCATAAATTTCTCTATTTTTATCTTATTCCTGCACTACGTTGTCTGCTGTCAGGCACCAGGCGCCAAGTCAAATTCCATGATGTCTGACATGTGATGGCAACGATTCCTGAAGTTATTGCCTTGAGAACATGCAGGTTTCCCTCATTCTCAAATTAAATTGACTTTAAAACGAACACTTGGAAACGTACTAGAGGATGGAGTCTGTCGGCGTTCATGCTTTGGTTCCTTTAAAGTTTCCATGTGGACTTCAGAAATAGGTTTAATAAAGAAAGGAGAACATTTAGATTGTCCTCCTCAGTGAAGGTCATCTCGCTAGTCTCTAGTCGGCCATGTTGGATTTCTCCTGACCAATCGAAAGACGAGACGCGAACAGGAAGTGAATTTGGCGTCATGTTTGATGCGCTCTGTGTCCTCAGTGCGTGGAAGGGGAGAACACCTGGAGGGACCTGATGAAGACCGCTCTGGAGAACCTGATCGTGGTGCTGAAGGACGAGAACACCATCTCCCCGTACGAGATGTGCAGCAGCGGCCTGGTCCAGGCCCTGTTCACCGTGCTCAACAACGTGAGTGGGGCGGGCGGCGTGACGGCGCCGACTCCCAGAAGTCCCAGCGGTAACGTCTTTGTCGGTTTGTGTGCGCAGAGCGTCGATCTGGACCTGAAACACGACTGTAAGCCTTTGATGGAGAGGATCAACGTCTTCAAGGCGGCTTTCAGCGAGAACGAGGACGGCGAAAGGTAACGTGTTCCTCTCCTTCACACCAACGCCGTTCGTTAGCACGCCTCGCCGTCCCTGAACAGCCGCCTCCTGAGGACTAGAGAATGAAATAATCATGCTGTACATTGTGATCTAAAGATCCAAAAGGCGCTGCAGTTTTTACATTTGAGAGGAAACGCTTCCATATGGATGTTTTTTTCTCTCTTGTGGCAAAGATGTATTTAAATTTGTAAATGTTAAATTAGACCTAAAGAATAAAATGTTTTTTAATTCTGAAATGTGTGTCCGTAGCCGACCAGCTGTTGCTTTGATCCGTAAGCTGATCGCGGTGCTGGAGTCGATAGAACGTCTTCCTCTGCACCTGTACGACACTCCGGGCTCCACCTACAACCTGCAGGTGAGCTGCTCTCTTCTTCTCTCTCCTTCTCTCTCCTTCTCTCTTCTTCTCTCTCCTTCTCTCTCCTTCTCTCGCCTTCTCTCTCCTTCTCTCGCCTTCTCTCTCCTTCTCTCTTCTTCTCTCTCCTTCTCTCTCCTTCTCTCGCCTTCTCTCTCCTTCTCTCTTCTTCTCTCTCCTTCTCTCTCCTTCTCTCTCCTTCTCTCGCCTTCTCTCGCCTTCTCTCGCCTTCTCTCTCCTTCTCTCTCCTTCTCTCTTCTTCTCTCTTCTTCTCTCTTCTTCTCTCTTCTTCTCTCTTCTTCTCTCTCCTTCTCCGAGCTGCCGGCTTAACAGCGGCGGCGCTTTTTTCCTCTGCAGATCCTGACGAGGCGGCTGCGGTTCCGTCTGGAGCGAGCGCCCGGCGAGACGGCGCTGATCGACCGGACGGGCCGCATGCTGAAGATGGAGCCGCTCGCCACCGTGGAGTCTCTGGAGCAGTACCTGCTGAAGATGGTGAGCATGCGCCCGGGGCCCAGAGCGGGACCGTGGACGCAATTCTCACTCATCCTCCTCTTCTTCATCCTCCTCTTCTTCATCTCTCAGGTGGCAAAGCAGTGGTACGACTTTGAGCGATCGTCCTTCGTCTTCGTGAGGAAGCTGAGGGAAGGACAGACCTTCACCTTCAGACACCAGCACGACTTTGACGAGAACGGGATCATCTACTGGGTCGGAACCAACGCCAAGTGAGACCATCCGTCCGTCTGTACAAGATGTTAAATGATGCTCAGAGTAATTGGTTTTTGGAACATCGTCACACTTCTTTTCTGTTCAGGACTGCCTACGAGTGGGTAAACCCCGCCGCCTACGGCCTTGTGGTGGTGACCTCATCGGAGGGGCGTAACCTGCCCTACGGGCGCTTGGAGGACATCCTGAGTCGGGATAGCTCCGCCCTCAACTGCCACACCAACGACGACAAGAACGCCTGGTTCGCTGTCGACCTGGGCCTCTGGGTCATTCCCTCAGCCTACACCCTGAGACACGCCAGGTAGTGAACCAAGCGCACACCCTGAGACACGCCAGGCAGTGAACCAGGCGCACACACTGAGACACGCCAGGCAGTGAACCAAGCGCACACACTGAGACACGCCAGGCAGTGAACCAAGCGCACACCCTGAGACACGCCAGGCAGTGAACCAGGCGCACACACTGAGACACGCCAGGCAGTGAACCAAGCGCACACCCTGAGACACGCCAGGCAGTGAACCAAGCGCACACCCTGAGACACGCCAGGCAGTGAACCAAGCGCACACCCTGAGACACGGCAGGCAGTGAACCAAGCGCACACCCTGAGACACGCCAGGCAGTGAACCAAGCGCACACCCTGAGACACGGCAGGTAGTGAACCAAGCGCACACCCTGAGACACGCCAGGCAGTGAACCAAGCGCACACCCTGAGACACGGCAGGTAGTGAACCAAGCGCACACCCTGAGACACGCCAGGCAGTGAACCAAGCGCACACACTGAGACACGCCAGGCAGTGAACCAAGCGCACACCCTGAGACACGCCAGGCAGTGAACCAAGCGCACACCCTGAGACACGCCAGGCAGTGAACCAAGCGCACACCCTGAGACACGCCAGGCAGTGAACCAAGCGCACACCCTTAGACACGCCAGGCAGTGAACCAAGCACACACCCTGAGACACGCCAGGCAGTGAACCAAGCGCACCCACGGGTACATTTCATCATCTTTTTTCTCCCCCCCCCCCCCCCCCCCCCCCCACACAGGGGTTATGGCCGCTCTGCGCTGAGGAACTGGGTGTTTCAGGTGTCGAAGGATGGTCAGAATTGGACGACTCTCTACACCCACGTAGACGACTGCAGCCTCAACGAGCCGGGGTAATCAATTTCTCTCAATCTGCTGGGGTGGTCATCAAATTACCCAGAATGCCCCCGCTCATTGACCAATGGTTGTTGCCCCCAGGTCCACAGCTACGTGGCCTCTGGACCCGTCCAAAGAGGAGAAGCAGGGCTGGAGACACATCCGGATCAAGCAGATGGGGAAGAACGCCAGCGGTCAGACTCACTACCTGTCCCTGTCGGGCCTGGAGGTGTACGGCACCGTGACCGCCGTCTGTGAGGACCAGCTGGGTAAGACACCCCCCCATGTAGACCAGGACCGGGGTTGCACTAGGTCACTGTCCAAAGGTCCCACATGATGTGTGACCCTGACCAGCGTCTCTTCCCCCCCCCCCCCGCCCCCCCCCCCCCCGCAGGTAAAGCCGTGAAGGAGGCAGAGGCGAACCTTCGCCGGCAGCGGCGCCTGTTCCGCTCCCAGGTGATGAAGTACATCGTCCCGGGGGCGCGGGTCGTCCGCGGCATCGACTGGAAGTGGCGCGATCAGGACGGCAACCCGTCCGGAGAGGGCGCCGTCACCGGGGAGGCTCACAACGGTAAGACGCAGGAAGCTGGGGTCATTCCAGCTACGGTAGCTTCCATCGGGGGGGGGGGGGTCCAACAAGCTGCTGGTTCAGATGTTTTAACCCTGTGATCCGTGTCCTCAGCAGGTTCCTGTCACACAGAAGAACGTTTCCTCAATAATCCAATAGAGATGATTCATATCATCTGTAGTTGTTCTGTTTCTTAAGAAAGAACAGTTTATTTCTTCTACCAATAACACGGCCCTTCTTAAGATATTAGTTTCTATGGCAACGCTTCCAACAGATCACCCCCCAGTCAGTGTTTAATCGAAGCAAATCCTTTAAATTTGTTCTTGAGCAGGGAATAACGAACCCTTGCTCCCTCCTCGTCTCCTCTCCTCCCTCCTTTCCTTCCTCTGCTCTCTTCATATCCTCCTCCCCCCTCGCTGTCTCTTTGGAGTCGGATCAGATGTTTGTGTCACTGAGCTGAACCAGCAGCTCTTGATTTATTGTTTTTAAGAATCATTGTTGTTTCTCTGTTCAATTTCTCTTTGTGGCTTTGAGGCTTTTTTTTAATTTGCATTTACCAGAAATATTTTCTACTTGTGCTTTGAAATTTTCTGTGACTGTTCATGTTTTTCTCTCTGGTGGCTCCAGCTGGACCTGAAAGCTCCTTTAGTGGATTCCTAAAGAGGCCCGTTCACTATCAGTACATTTATAGATCAATATTGTATTTAAATCTTTAAATAACAATTTAATAATTCACTGTAATGTATTTGATTATAGATTTCCTTTCTAAACCTGCTGGAGGATGCAAAGGAGGGCGGAGTCACGCATAATTAGCCATGTGCTTTTGTTTTTTAGAGGTTGATGCTCTGATCTACTTTAGAACTCTCAAACTACAGTTTTACATTGAAAATATCCACAGGCTTTATATGACAGGTTGATGTTTAATCCCCATCAGAGCAATAAACCTCTTTAAAACTAAGCTGAGCGCCATTATGAAGCCTTAAAGCAGCTGGCTGGTCCGCTGAGGAGCTGCTTCTGTCTGCCTGCCTCTTCTACCCGTCTGTCCCTGTCTGCCTGTCTCTCTCTCTGCCGGCTCTCTGACATCCATCCGCCCGTCTCCCTCCTATCTCTCTGTCCATCCAGGCTGGATTGATGTAACCTGGGATGCTGGCGGCTCTAACTCTTACCGTATGGGCGCTGAAGGGAAGTTTGACCTCAAGCTTGCTCCAGGGTACGACCCTGAGTCGGCTGCCACAGCGCCGTCACCCAAACCTGTCTCATCCACTGTTTCAGGCCCCGCCTCCTCCACGGTGGGACCCTCCGCCACGCCGGCGGCCAGCGGCGGCACCGCGACCACCACCTCCTCCTCGTCCTCCTCCACGTCCTCCTCCTCACATCAGCAGTCTTGGAGCAGCCTGGTGAAAAATAACTGTCCCGACAAAGGCGGGGCCGCGTCGCTCGGGGGGGCGGGCTCCTCCAGCAGGAAGGGCAGCAGCAGCTCCGTCTGCAGCGTCGCCTCCTCCTCCGACATCAGCCTGAGCTCGTCCGGCGCCCTGCGGCTGGAGAGGCGGGCCGAGGGGCTGCTGCTGGACCAGGGCTCCGGGGCGGGGGGGGCGGCGTGCATCGGCGCCGACGGGCACGAGGCCCTCGTCGCGCTGTCCTCGGCGGCGCAGGGCGGGTCCGGCTCGGCGTCCAGCACCGGCACGCTCACCGCCGACGCGCCCCCCCAGGGCGCCGAGGACGACGGCAGGAACAAGGACTCGTCCTCCGACCCGGCCGCCGCCATCTGCATGGGGCTGGTGAGCGTGAGCTCGCCCGACGTCAGCTCCGTGTCCGAGTCCTCCGGCAAGGACGCGCCTTCCCAGAGGCCCCTCTGCTCGGCGGCCAACGCCCGCCTGTCCGTCAGCTCCCTGCTGGCCGCCGGCGCCCCCATGAGCTCCAGCGCCAGCGTGCCCAACCTGTCGTCGCGGGAGGCCAGCCTCATGGAGTCCTTCGTCCGCCGGGCGCCCAACATGTCCAGAACCAACGCCACCAACAACATGAACCTGAGCCGCAGCAGCAGCGACAACAACACCAACACGCTGGGCCGCAACGTCATGAGTACAGCCAGTGAGTCCAGTACTTATAGTACACTGATACCACACCGAGTCCAGTACTTATAGTACACTGAGTCCAGTACTTATAGTACACTGATACTTGTACTTATAGTACACTGATACTTGTACTTATAGTACACTGATACTACTACAGAGTCCAGTACTTATAGTACACTGATACTACTACAGAGTCCAGTACTTATAGTACACTGATACTACTACAGAGTCCAGTACTTATAGTACACTGATACTACTACAGAGTCCAGTACTTATAGTACACTGATACTACTACAGAGTCCGGTACTTATAGTACACTGATACTTGTACTTATAGTACACTGATACTACTACAGAGTCCAGTACTTATAGTACACTGATACTACTACAGAGTCAATTACTTATAGTACACTGATACTACTACAGAGTCCAGTACTTATAGTACACTGATACTACTACAGAGTCCGGTACTTATAGTACACTGATACTTGTACTTAAAGTACACTGATAACCGGCGTGTCACTTATTCGGCGGTCGTCCGCTTCTTCCCAAAGGAACCAGATGTGGAAGCACTTCTGTAATGGACCAGGAGGGAGGTCCTTAGCTTCCTCCAGCCAATCAGCAGCGTGAATCCTAACAAGCCCCGCCTGCTGGCTCTGCTGCTCTGACCCACTAACTGTCTGTCTGTTTGCAGCTTCTCCTCTCATGGGGGCGCAGAGCTTTCCTAACCTCACCACCACGGGCACCACCTCCACCGTTACCATGTCAACCTCCATAGTAACCAGCAGCAATAACGTAGCCACGGCCACCACCGGCCTGTCGGTGGGCCAGTTGCTAAGCAACACCCTGACGACCAGCCTCACGTCCACATCCAGCGAGAGCGATACGGGCCAGGAGGCCGAGTTCTCTCTCTATGGTTGGTGACCACATGGCTTCAGCTAACGAGCTGCCTAACTCTTCTGTCCCCAGAGCTGCTAAAGTACCAACACGCATTATTTAATCCTACTTTAGTTATTAATTAAGATCAAGATGAACGCATTTATAACGATGCATTCTCTTGTCTCCTCTCAGACTTCCTGGACAGCTGCAGAGCGAACACGCTGTTGGCCGAGCTGGACGATGAGGAGGACCTGCCTGAGCCCGACGACGACGATGACGAGAACGAAGACGACAATCAGGAGGACCAGGAGTACGAGGAGGTCCTGGTAAGAGACCTCTTTGCCTCCACAACATCTCTCACAGGAAGTGATGTCACAGGGTGTGATGCAAGTGTGTGTGTGTGTCTCAGGAGGAGGAGGAGTACGAGACCAAAGGAGGTCGCAGGAGGACATGGGACGACGACTTTGTCCTCAAAAGACAATTCTCTGCTTTAGTTCCTGCTTTTGACCCGAGACCAGGACGGACCAACGTCCAGCAGACCACCGACCTGGAGATCCCCCAGCCAGGTACCCCCCCACTCTCCCCCCCAGCAGAGGTCTGCTGCATACAGCAACACTCACAAATACCCCTCTTTACATGTTGGACAGTTGCAGATGTCTTTTTGTGGCATTTATTCTTCAGTTATTTTCCACACGTTACTGAAAAGCTGCTCTGTGACGTAATAACGGAAACTGTCTCCTCCTCCTCAGGGACGCCTCGCTCCGAGGTGCAGGAGGAGGTGGAGTGTGCGCCGTCTCCTCATCTGTCTCTCACCCTGAAGGTAGGTGTGTGTCTGTGTGTCTCTGTGTGTCTGTGTGTGTGTCTGTGTGTGTGTCTCTGTCTCTGTGCATGTGTAACAAGCGGCTGCTTTGTGGGTGCAGGTTGCCGGTCTGGGCACCACCCGGGAGGTGGAGCTCCCTCTGTCCAACTACAAGTCCACCATCTTCTACTACGTCCAGAGGCTGCTGCAGCTCTCGTGCAGCGGAGCCGTGAAGACGGACAAGTTGCGGCGCATCTGGGAGCCGACGTACACGTAAGAGCGGCCGCGGCGCCGTAGAGTCCTGGTGACGCGTTCCATGTCTGAGCCTCTGTGTCCCTGCAGGATAATGTACCGAGAGCTGAAGGACTCCGACAAAGAGAAGGAGAGCATGAAGATGGTAACCCCCCCCCCCTCTTCACATATAAATGATCAGAATCAATGCACCCAGCTGACCTCTGACCTCCTCCCTAGGACCTTTGTGAGCACGGCATCAGTGTGTCCGGCGGTCGCTCTGGCGGTCTGAGCCCCGGCTCCGTCTCGGCCAATCAGAGCAGCGAGATCCTGTGCGTTGCCCGGGAGACGGCGCAGGCGAAGGCCGGCTGCAGCCAGAACGCCTGCGGGGTCGAGGACGTCCTGCAGCTGCTGCGCATCCTCTACATCATCGGGGGGGACGGGGCGTCCAACGCACGCACACTGCAGGAGGGTACGTGCACACGCACATGCACACACACTGCAGGAGGGTACGTACACACACACATGCACGCACACTGCAGGAGGGTACGTACATACGCACATGCACACACACTGCAGGAGGGTACGTGCACACACACACACACACTGCAGGAGGGTACGTGCACACACACACACACACTGCAGGAGGGTACGTGCACACACACACATGCACACACTGCAGGAGGGTACGTGCACACACACACATGCACACACTGCAGGAGGGTACGTGCACACACACACATGCACACACTGCAGGAGGGTACGTGCACACACACACACACACTGCAGGAGGGTACGTGCACACACACACATGCACACACTGCAGGAGGGTACGTGCACACACACACATGCACACACTGCAGGAGGGTACGTGCACACACACACATGCACTCACTGCAGGAGGGTACGTGCACACACACACACACACACACTGCAGGAGGGTACGTGCACACACACACACACACACACTGCAGGAGGGTACGTGCTCACGCACACACACACACACACACACACACACTGCAGGAGGGTACGTGCACACACACACACACACACACTGCAGGAGGGTACGTGCACACACACACACACACACACTGCAGGAGGGTACGTGCGCACGCACACACACACACACTGCAGGAGGGTACGTGCGCACGCGCACACACACACACACACACACACTGCAGGAGGGTACGTGCACACACACACACTGCAGGAGGGTACGTGCACACACACACACACACACACACTGCAGGAGGGTACGTGCACACACACACACACACTGCAGGAGGGTACGTGCACACACACACACACACACTGTGAACATTTGAATAAACTTTCATTTAATGAAATAACATGTGATATTTATTGTATTTGTCACTGATCACTTGTGAAATCATTGCAGACTTTGACGAGCTGCAGTTTAATGCGTCTCCAGAAGAGTTCACAAGCAAGAAGATCACCACCAAGATCCTGCAGCAGATTGAGGTCAGCTGACCCCATCACTTCCTGTGTGGGGATCACTTCCTGTTTGGAGGCAGCATGTGGTTTTCATCTTGATGTCTCTCCTCAGGAGCCTCTGGCTCTGGCCAGCGGAGCGCTGCCCGACTGGTGTGAACAGCTCACCTCCAAGTGTCCTTTCCTCATCCCCTTTGAGACCCGACAGCTGTACTTCACCTGCACGGCGTTCGGAGCCTCCAGGTGAGTCGGGGGGGAATAATGAATTAAATTAATAATAAGCGCTAATAAACACTTAAAGAGGAACCGTTGAAAGCTGTTACACATGAGATCCCCATATTGGTGCCAAAATGAGCGGAACCAGCTGTGATGTTCAAAAGATTCAAGCTACAATCTTGAAACACTCCAACGAGTTAATATCATATGCAAATTAGTCCAGAAATATGCACATGCCGTTGCATTTGTAACATTTCTCAGTGAAGCTAAAAGCTGACAAAAGAAAACGAGGCACTGAAGCGCGAGCCGAGAGACCATCCAGCATGTAGGTCACGATGCCACAATTATGACTACGATACTCTGCCAAAATATAGACACCCAATACGATGCCACAAATAAGATACTGGAATATTTATCTATTTTTATTGGATGTGTGGCGTGAGTCACACGGGGAACCGTGAAGTGGCAGCTTGTAGCTGTGATTGACAACTTTTCTACCAGTGAATCATCAAGTGCAACATGTGACCAAGCAGACGTCCTGTTTTACCCTCTTTTTATGAGTGACAGCTGGCAGAGACATACAAGCCCCAACTTCTGTTTGTGTCTTTTGCTTCTGGGTTTAAAAGCTGTCAATCATTTCCGTGTGTTTAGTCGTATCCAATAAATCAGTGTTTGAAAGGCGCCGATCTGACAAATACGGAGTAAATCCACCTCGAAGACTGATGTCCATGATAGCTGATTTTGTATTGATTTTTTTGTGTGTAATACAGATTTTTTCTTCTTTAGTAACATATAAACTGCTTTTACACTTCTTTGAGCGACCTCTGACCCCCGCGTGTCCCTCAGGGCCATCGTGTGGCTGCAGAACCGGCGCGAGGCGACGATGGAGCGCAGCCGCCCGCCCACCACGGTGCGGCGGGACGACCCCGGAGAGTTCAGGGTGGGCCGCCTCAAACACGAGCGGGTCAAAGTGCCCCGAGGGGAGGCCATGATGGAGTGGGCGGAGTCGGTCATGCAGCTGCACGCCGACAGGAAGTCTGTGTTGGAGGTGGAGTTTCAGGGCGAGGAGGGAACCGGCCTGGGTCCGACCCTGGAGTTCTACGCTCTGGTGGCTGCAGAGTTCCAGAGGACGTCTCTGGGCATCTGGCTCTGTGACGACGACTTCCCCGACGACGAGTCCCGACAGGTGGGCGGCGACGGCCCCATGGGTGACAAAGCCGAGAGGCGACGCCCTGATCCCCGCTCTGTGTCTTTCAGGTGGATCTGGGCGGCGGCCTGAAGCCTCCCGGCTTCTACGTGCAGCGCTCCTGCGGCCTCTTCCCGGCGCCCCTCCCCCAGGACAGCGAGGAGCTGGAGCGCATCAGCAAGCTCTTCCACTTCCTGGGCGTCTTCCTGGCCAAGTGCATCCAGGACAACCGGCTGGTGGACCTGCCCGTCTCCCAGCCCTTCTTCAAGCTGCTGTGCATGGGAGACATCAAGTCCACCATGAGCAAGCTGCTGTACCACAGCCGGGGGGCGCCGCCGGGCCACGGCGCCGACCGGCCCCTCCCCTTCCTGCTGCTGTCCGAGGCCTCCACAGAGGAGAGCCTGGAGAACTACTCCCTGGGGAGCTTCGACGAGGACTCCAAGTCCGAGTTCATCATGGACCCCCCCAAACCCAAACCGCCCGCCTGGTACCACGGCATCCTCACCTGGGACGACTTCCAGCTCGTCAACCCACACAGGTGAGACGCTGCTGGAAAGAAGCCTCTGATTGATGATGAATGTTTAGTTTCATTCATGGATTCATCATTAATAACGAGGCGCTCTACAATGTTTCTTCCTCCTCCTCCTCCTGCAGGGCGAGCTTCCTGAAGGAGGTGAAGGAGCTGGCGGTGAAGAGGAGGCAGATTCTGTCTAGTAAGAGTTTATGTGAAGACGAGAAGAACACTAGACTTCAGGACCTGATGCTGAGGAACCCTCTGGGATCAGGACCTCCGCTCAGCATAGAGGACCTCGGGTAAGACCACCTCCCCAACCCTGACCTCCTGGTCCCCGGGGGGGCTCCTGGTCCATGTGTCCTTGGTCAGGTTGAACTAACAGGGGTTCTGCTTGTCCTCAGGTTGAACTTCCAGTTCTGTCCGTCCTCGAAGGTCCACGGCTTCTCTGCTGTGGACCTGAAAGCCAACGGAGACGACGAGGTAAAAACCACGTCTGTGAACATCTGGTTTATGGCCAGAAGTCCATTTGACGGGATTCACAAAGATTCTGCCGCTTAATTCATTGACCCCAAAAGTACAACTGACCACCTTGTTACTGTGTTAGCGTGTTAGCGTGTTAGCGTGATGTGGCTGCTAGTGTCCAAACACACAGCTCCTCTCGTGGGACCAAGTTGTGCATCTCTGGTCCCGTTTGAACGGCCCAGCCCTGATCTGCTCCCAGTTCCAGACGCAGTAGAGGGTCCCTGAACGCCTCCTGGTGTCTCACTCCGTGTTGTTGATGTACACAGATGGTTACCATGGAGAACGCTGAGGAATACGTGGAGCTGATGTTGGACTTCTGTATGCACACGGGGATCCAGAAGCAGATGGAGGCCTTCAGAGGTACACACACACACACACACACACACACACAGGTCGCACTATGAAAAGGTTTAATCATCATTCTCCTCCTCAGAGGGTTTCAATCGAGTTTTCCCGATGGAGAAGCTGAGTTCTTTCAGCCATAAAGAAGTTCAAATGATCCTTTGTGGCAACCAATCACCGTCCTGGACTGCTGATGACATCATCAACTACACCGAGCCAAAGCTGGGTTTCACCAGAGACAGGTGAGTCCCTGTCCTTTAGACGGGCGAGTGCCCGGGCCAGCTGAGTGATCCGTGACCTTTGACCCCTGCAGTCCCGGCTTCCTGCGCTTCGTGCGCGTCCTTTGTGGGATGTCGTCTGACGAGAGGAAGGCGTTCCTCCAGTTCACCACCGGCTGCTCCACGCTGCCCCCCGGAGGCCTCGCCAACCTGCACCCCCGCCTCACCATCGTCAGGAAGGTAAGCTGCTCTCCCATTGGCTCCTTGCCCGCGCAATGGGTGAAGCCCCGTTGCTGACGCTGCGCTCTGATTGGCTGCAGGTGGACGCCACGGACTCCAGCTACCCGTCAGTGAACACCTGCGTGCACTACCTGAAGCTTCCCGAGTACTCCTCCGAGGACATCATGAGGGAGCGCCTGCTAGCCGCCACCATGGAGAAAGGCTTCCACCTCAACTGACCTCTGACCTCCCCGAGCTTGCCCCTCAAGCCTGCCTCGCCGCCGTGTGACGGACAGATCAGCCGGAGGATCCTGGTGTGTGTGGGTTTGGATCACACTTACACACAGTCCTGCTTCCTCATCATCCTTTTTGTTTTTATTTTCCGTGTGTGTGAGTTTTTGGGTTGTTTTGGCCCGGCTGTAGAGGTCAAAGGTCATTTGGTGTTCCTTCCCGACACTAGAGACAAACACTGGTTGTGTGCGAGGCGGAGAGGGAAAAAAAAGCTACGCTCTCTCTCTTGTATTTTTCTTTGTATATTATTATAAACATTTATTTAACTCAAGTTGCAGTTTGAGGTAAAACGGAAAAAAGATATTTTCAAATGTGTAATGCTCCAAAAAAATAATCATTAAAATGTTTGCAAAGTATGAAGTAAAGAGGATTCCTGTGTGTTTGGTGTAAAGTGAGACATCCGTTTATTTAAATGATATAGATATAAAATATGAATAGATTCCCTTTTGATGATCAGCGTTAAAAGAAGTTTCATTGATTTTATTATTGTAAACAATTAAAATTGAGAGAACAGATGTGACATCACTTCCTGGAGCCACTCAGCCGTCGGCCATCTTGTCGAGGGCGGTGAGCGGCGCCAGGACGCGGCTCTTGTTGGTCTCCACCACGTGTCCATTCTGGATCATCTCGTCCAGGATGATGTGGACGCGGTCCAGGTTGAACATGATCTGAAGATGCTGAGGGTCAAAGTCAAACTAACAGGAAGTGGTGCTCGGATGAAGGGCTGTGATTGGTCGGATTAAAGGATACGTCCAGTTCACTCTGTTGGAGACAAAGGGAAAGAAAAACAAATGGAGATCAACTTCTCCAGAGGACACCCCTCCAAAATAAAATACTGAAGCCAATTACATACCAACATCAAGCTGATAAGTCACATTTAAATAAGAACTCACCACTCGGCTGAAGTATTTGTCCAAAACCTCCACGAAGTTGTGAAGCAGCTCGTAGACCGAAAGCTCGTTCTGAGGAGACCAGACCATAACTTCATTTATTACACACATCTTCGGGGGGGGGACCGTGTACTAGTACTGCGGCTAACATCACCAAGTACCACGGGTACTTGGTGATGTTCACTGGAGTGACTCACCTCGTTGTCCGTGACGCCGACCACGATGTAGAGAGCCGCGTACTGCCGGTACACCAGTTTAAAGTCTCTGTAGTCCACGAAGGAGCACTGGGGGTTATTACCAGAGGTTATTACCAGGTCCTAAACCACACGTGTGCTTCCCAGACGTCATAACGGGGACACACAGGTAGCAGGTACCTGGTCCTTCCGGCGGCTCAGGCAGCAGCGCACCACGTCGGCCTCCAGCAGCGCCCTCCTGCTGAGCTCCACCGGCTGGTAGTACCGGGACAGGCGGGTCTGACCCTGTCGGTTCACCATCAGCATGAAGCGGATCATCCTGAGAGCGCGCGCCTGCTTTCATTCAAAGATTATAGGACGAAAACATCTCCCTCTGAGATGCGAAGGTCTCAGGTAAAGTACAAGTACCTCAAAGTAACGTTACTCTAACACAGGACGCGTTTCCCAGTGTCCGAGCAGCACTTGAAGGCGGCATCCCGCCGTACCGATGACGCGTTTGTCCCCGTTGATGACGCGCCTTTAACCGACAGCTAAAACCGTCTGTTCAGCTGTTAAACGGCACCACAAATGTTTCGGAAACTTACCGGTTAGCTTGTAGCTAAACGAGTGCCATCACGACGCAGGCTAACAACACCATGCTAACTGCTGCTAGACGAAGGTCGTAACGAGTCGCAGCGGTTCGGAGCTTCTTGGTTTAAGATTAAACTTGTAGTTCAGTTGAATATTACAAGTGAAGCGGAGTGAAACAAAAGGAGAGACTGCGCAGTGGAGCTAACTGCAGCAGTTAGCATGTCTGACGCATGCTCAGTGAAGCCCTCGCCTGGTGCGTTCACGGAACAAATGAGAAATACAATCGTTCCAACCTCAGACCTTATGTTATTAATAAACAGAAGAAAACAATACAGATTCGTCTTTTTTCACAAATGTTTATATTTAATGGTTCAACTAAACAAAAAAGTCCATCCTGAGTTGGGAGAACCTTATTAAATTCACTGTTTTTAAAATGTTACCTGGAACGTGTCCGCCTCCACTTAGTGATTTTAATAAACAGAGCCCTCGAAGCAGCAGGCTCACTACCTGCTTCAACAGGTGATTGTGTTATTTCACAAAGGTCAAACTCGTTTAGCTGTGAAGGCAGCTCTCACGCACACAAAACCTCTAAGGACAAACTTAAGGATTGGCTTGTTGCCACTTTTCTTTTATTACGATATGTTGTACTGCAGGACGCATGCTGTGGCCTGTTATTGTAAGCTTTTCCTTTACTGTCAATTACTATTTTAATTCTGCTTCTATTTAAGATTTTAGGCTGCTGTAAAACATCTGGCTGGGGATAGCAGATGTAAATTAGCCTCTTTGTTAATTGGTGTGAATTGTCCCTGCAAAAGGAATCCATAAATGTTTAATCAAAAATGTCTTCATTAGATAAACTAAACATTACCATGAATCAGGAAACGTTTATTGCCATAATATGTTGGACATACATGGAAATTGTCTTGGCGGTTGGTGCATGACAGAAGACAGAAGACAATAACGACAACATGGTGCAGCAATAAAATAAAATAAAAGTATAATAAAATATATGCTATGGGTTAGTTCAATAACTATAAATATTTTGACAATAAGAAAGTTGCTAGAATGCGTGTAGATAATTATGACATTGTAAATTACACTGAGAATGCTTAGAATAGAGTGATTTGTTGATGAGTGATTAAGTTGTATGTGTAATATTAGTGTTAATTATTCCTTTATTATTAAAATCCATTTCTCTATTTGTATATATATATATATATATATATACATACAATGGAAAAAGCAAATTACATTTTAGAGACTGAAAATAATAACATTTAAAAGAGATGACAGCGTACTGTTTTTCTCGCGTTGCCACTGGGAGGCTGACGTGTGGAATCCACATTCTATACACTTTGCCTTTTAAATAAACCGCATAATATTCCAAAGGTCATAAATGATAAATGATCTAAATCCAGATGGGAGGTGTGATTTCCTAAATTCCCCGAGGTCCCTGAACTCCACATAGAGGATGACAGGGAGGAAAAGTCAGGATGGCTCTTTCCCATGATGCAGCGCAGCTGGCTTCTCCCTCCGTAACCATCGCATCCAGGGAGAGAGCAGTAATGGCGGCCGGTTAGTGCCACACACCAACAGCGCGTCCTCATTCAGCCGCACTCACTGCAGCCCTCCGGGGGCAACCTGCCCGTCTCACGGCGGCGCGACACACACGGACCGCAGACACGGAGCTCCTTTAAGGCGGTCGGGGGGGTCGGGGGGCGGGAATCCTTCAGCCCAGGGACTTTCCTTCTACTTTTCTAAAAAAAAAAAAAAAAACATGGATGAGCATCCCGGCGGAGGAGGAGGGTTCGGAGCAGGGAGCCCGAGGCAGCAGCAAGGGGGCAACGGCAACGCTAATCCGGGTGTCATGGTGCCGCACCAGCCGGACGAGCTGCCCCGGCAGCAGCAGCAGCAGCAGTACACCATCCCCGGCATCCTGCACTACATCCAGCACGAGTGGGCCCGGTTCGAGATGGAGCGGGCGCACTGGGAAGTGGAGAGGGCCGAGCTCCAGGTTAGCATGCTTAGCTAGCTAACTGTCAGTAACTACCGGGGAGAGGGGGCGGTTTGCGGGGTAACTTCAGCACTCTACGTCGAACAGATTATAATCAACAAACGTGAAAACGTGAAAAGTTTACGGCAAGCCAAATGTTTGTAGCCCAGCCGGCTGCGGCTAACGGGGCTGAGGCACGATTAGCGGATTGCCCAGTGCCTGGAGTTTACCGTTAGCTTAGCTGTTAGCTCCACACCGGGCTGTCAACGGGGTGTCGTTAACATTCCCAGGTGTCGTCGTCACTCTCCACCCGTTTTTTAGCGATGCTTAAACTCGTCGGACCCTTTGTTTCAACCGCGGAGACACAAGTGTGTTGAAATGAGAAGTTAGCTCGAGCTAGCTGGCTAGCTAATCCGCATCCATTTTGGTCGGTCACGCTAGCTGCAGCTAGCGGTGTTTACCGGTGAGTTTAAACAGCCGTGACGAGTTAGCGTCACACACCGGTCTGTGGGTCTCACACCTGACCTTTGACCTTGGCAACACCTGTGTCAAATCACGCGTGGTTGCCTTAATGTTTATCGCGTTAAATATGAACAAGACAAGTTGTTTCTACACGTGAACTGATTCGATGTCACGTGACAGGCATCCCACGGACTTGGTTATTGATCAGTAAAGTCAAAGTTTAAACTGGGATTAGTTAGACTGGTGTTCCAACTCTGGTTCAGCGTGAAGACTGGAAGCAGAGGAACGCCTGGACAAGTTGAATACCCCTCTGATATTAAATCTAACATGGAGATCAGCTGATCTATTGATCAATATCGAAACACATGAACTGGATGTGAGCCGATTCGGTGTCATGTGACACAATCCTCTTATCTGTTGATCAGTGAATATTGATTTGAAGAGCTTTCTCTTTCTATTGCGACGTCTAAGGAAGTTTAGTTTAGTCTCTGCTCGTCATCACCGTCTCTGTCCCAGCGTGAGGACTCTGTTAAACTGTCCCTCACACGCAGCGGGGACTGGACGCCTGTCCCTTAGTCGGTGTCTCACCGAGAGACGCTGAGCCACACAGCATCAGACCGGCTGCTGGTCAGAACCAAGACGTCATGAACCCGAACACAACGCCGTCTGCAGTGCTGACGTAACGTAGATTAAACCACGCCCCCCCCCCCCAGGCGCCAATGAAGCAAACTGACCAGAACTATTCAGGCGAGCAAAGCATGGCGGGCATAAGCTTCGCTTTTGGTGTGAACGCAGTACAAGATGATGAAGAGTTGTAAAGTGATGAAGACAAGTTTTTATTTTTTTCAGCAGTCTGAAAACCAGCTGATGGAATGTTGGGTTGTTCTCACCCTGTGGACCAGGGCTGAGGCCGGTGTGACACCAGCATGTTCGTGGTCAATGAATTCATGTGTTCACATACTGTGAGTCAGTCAGCTTTCTAAGTCCCGGGATATGGACCATTGGACGTCACGCACAGCTCTACTGTGGACACACTGTACGAGAACCTGCTGGACAACATGCTTTGTTGGTCATTTCACCCACTTTTATTGAATCATCAGATCAGTCAGAGGAGTTTAGTTAATACTCTGCTCATTAATCCATGACCTTTGACACATGCTCCCAGCCCCACCGGGTCAAAGGTCGCAGGGTTTACCTGGGGAGCAGCCGGGCGGTATTTTGGTAGAGAGCAGAGCGAGGCCTCCTGAGCCCAGCAGGGCGCTAAAAGTAGAGCGGCCCCAATAACGCACACATCCCTGGTCTCATTTAGCCTGACTGGTCATCGGGTATGTTTGGGTTGGTGAACTCACCCCCCCCCCCCTCGTCATCATCACTGCAGAGCGAGTGGTTCAAACTCCCCGGGGGGGGGGGGGGAGGAGGTTCAAGTGATTTGTGGAGCCATTTCTCGGTTACTCCGTTATTATTAAAGAATGATTCATCAGTGCAGCAAACCCGCTCAGACCCAACAGCACCGTCCAAGAACCAGAGACACAGACAACGTGGACGAGACGGTCGTCTCAGTAACGGAGGACGCGACCAATACGTTACACCAACAGCTAGTACACACACACACACACACACACACACGTGGCGCTGTGGCTGTCAATCACTGAGCTGACCAGTGACAGCAGGGCTGCTAAAGTGCGTTATGTCATCTGTCTCTCGTGGACACGGAGGACCTCCTGGTTTCGCCTTGGCAACCCTAACGAGAGAAAGTTGCGACCCCCAGATGCCCACCCCCTCGGCCCTCGTTGCCATGGTCACCCTGGCAGACAGCAGCCTGTGTTTTGTGTATAAATAGATCTGCGCCTCCTCGGCCTTCTTTGGTTTCGGGAGCAGCTGCTCACAGACAGCCGGGGGGGGGTCGTCCTACGGGGGTGTCCTGGTAGTCCAGAGGTTTGGGGTGATGTCACCGTCCTTCTTCCCCCTCTCAGAGCAATAATAATAATAATAATAAAGAAGGTGTGGATTTGAGTAATGGCGCCTGATTGGTTGTCAGCTGGTGACGTCATCACATTCTTTGCTTTACACGAGGAATCTTCAACAGTTTAAGTACAAACTTCACACAGAATAATGTGGTTATAAAAGCAGTCTCTGCTTCATCTCTCCTTCTTAACCCACTTCAGGTTAAAGTTCTTGTGTGAACATTCTTACAAGGAAACAATTTCAAATAAATAGAAAAAAAGACCTTTTTTGTACTTTCTATAAACTTATTTAGAGAAGCATCAGCTGGGAAAGAAGAAACCTCAGTGTGCGTGCGCCTGCTTGATGTGACCTTTGACCTCTGTCCACAGGCGAGGATAGCGTTCCTGCAGGGGGAGAGGAAAGGTCAGGAGAACCTGAAGAACGACCTGGTCAGAAGAATAAAGATGTTGGAGTATGCTTTGAAGCAGGAAAGGTAAGAATCCTGATGTCGCTGTGTGGTGCATTCAGGTGCACTTGGTAAACCAGAGAATGAAAGTGTAGTACAATAATTCCACTGCAGAAGAAGAGGTGTCGACATGTTTCGAGGTGAAACTGGTGCGATGTTTCTATTTTTGTGTCCCTCAGAGCCAAATACCACAAGTTAAAATATGGAACGGAGTTGAACCAAGGAGAGATGAAGATGCCCAGCTTTGAAGCAGGTAGGGATGAACATCTGCTTTAATCTCTTGTCCTCCTCCTGAGGCCCCTGAACTCACCGCGGTGCCGGTTTGTCTCCTCAGAGACCAAAGACTCGGAGGTCTCTGCTGTCCCTGCCAACAGTCAGCTGACCTGGAAACAAGGGAGACAGCTGCTGCGACAGTAAGAGCGACCTCTGACCCTCTGATGTTCTATTCATGGTTCATCTCCACAGAGTCGGGAAAGAAAAGCTTATCTTTAGCTGATTTAATTTATATAATGTGACCGTTGTAAGAATCAAACAATGATTCATAAAGCACCTTTTTAAGACCAGAGTTTGCAGAGAAGAAACCTGAAAGCAGTTGATTCCACAACAACCTCAGAAATCCAGCTGGTGGTGTGTTCAGGTACCTGCAGGAAGTGGGATACACGGACACCATCTTGGACGTGCGTACCCAGAGGGTTCGCTCCCTGCTCGGCCTGTCGGGCTCCGAGCAGAACGGCTCTGTGGAGAACAAGAACCTGCAGCACCTGATCAACGGCACGGAGCGCCGCAAGGACGGCAAGAGGTAACGTCAGGGTCAGAGGTCACACCTCCCCCTGGGGGTCGCACAGGCAGTCACACCTCCCCTCCTCGGTTTGCAGGAGTCCGGGGGACGTTCTGGAGACGTTTAACTTCCTGGAGAATGCGGAGGATAGCGACGAAGAGGAGGAGGAGGAGGAAGAGGAGGAGGGAGACCTGATGGCCGACATCAGCACAGAGAAACACCAACGAGCCAAGAAGCACAAGGCCAAGGTACACACACACTCACACACACACACACACAGTATCACTCCTCTCTCTCCTTATCGCCTCCTCCTCTTCCTCCAGGTGGGGAACGAGGGCTTGGCATCGGAGGACGACGCAGACACCGAGGAGGCCCTGAAGGAGTTTGACTTCTTGGTGACGGCGGAGGACGGCGAGGGAGCCGGCGAGGCCCGGAGCTCCGGGGACGGGACCGAGTGGGGTGAGGACACGAGGGAGGGGCTTTATTATTTATATAAACGTCCAAATAGTGAGTAGAGCCTGAATGCATCACTGTGCGACTCAGTTAGCCGTTAGCCGTTAGCTCCATTATTTGACAGCTGTCCAATAACTGAAAGGGAAGGAGAGGCTGGAGCCACCTTCAGTCAGTCGTTGCTCTTGTGAGGTTCATTGTGTGTGTGTGTGTGTGTAGCGGAGCCCCTACCCTTCCCTCCTGGGGGGGGTAAGTCCTTCCTGTTGGGCTCTGACGACGTGATGGAGAGCGTGCTGGGCCTGGGCGACCTCGCCGACCTCACGGTCACCAACGACGAGACGGATTACGGCTACGACGTAAGACGCCGGGCTGCTCCACGTAGCTCCGCCTCCCACCACGCCTGCTTAACCTGCCTGTCGCCCCCCCCCACAGCTCCCTTCCAGTAAGGAGTCTTCGTTCAGGAAGACGTGGAACCCCAAGTACACGCTGAGGAGCCACTTCGACGGCGTGCGGGCGCTGGCCTTCCACCCGGTGGAGCCCTGCCTGGTCACCGTGTCCGAGGACCAGACCCTGAAGCTGTGGAACCTCACGAAGACCGTCCCCGCCAAAAAGTACCCGCAGCACGCACCTCCCATCGCACGCACCTCCCATCGCACGCACCTCCCATCACACGCACCTCCCATCGCACGCACCTCCCATCGCACGCACCTCCCATCGCACGCACCTCCCATCGCACGCACCTCCCATCGCGCGCACCTCCCATCACGCGCACCTCCCATCGCACGCACCTCCCATCACACGCACCTCCCATCACACGCACCTCCCATCGCACGCACCTCCCATCGCACGCACCTCCCATCGCACGCACCTCCCATCGCACGCACCTCCCATCACACGCACCTCCCATCACGCGCACCTCCCATCGCACGCACCTCCCATCACACGCACCTCCCATCACGCGCACCTCCCATCACGCGCACCTCCCATCACACGCACCTCCCATCACGACCACCTCCCATCACGACCACCTCCCATCACACGCACCTCCCATCACACGCACCTCCCATCACACGCACCTCCCATCACACGCACCTCCCATCACACGCACCTCCCATCACGACCACCTCCCATCACACGCACCTCCCATCACACGCACCTCCCATCGCACGCACCTCCCATCGCACGCACCTCCCATCGCACGCACCTCCCATCACGCGCACCTCCCATCACGCGCACCTCCCATCGCGCGCACCTCCCATCACACGCACCTCCCATCACACGCACCTCCCATCGCACGCACCTCCCATCGCACGCACCTCCCATCGCACGCACCTCCCATCACGCGCACCTCCCATCGCGCGCACCTCCCATCACACGCACCTCCCATCACGCGCACCTCCCATCACGACCACCTCCCATCACGACCACCTCCCATCACGACCACCTCCCATCACGACCACCTCCCATCACGACCACCTCCCATCACGACCACCTCCCATCACACGCACCTCCCATCACACGCACCTCCCATCACGACCACCTCCCATCACACGCACCTCCCATCACACGCACCTCCCATCACGACCACCTCCCATCACACGCACCTCCCATCACACGCACCTCCCATCACACGCACCTCCCATCACGACCACCTCCCATCACGACCACCTCCCATCACACGCACCTCCCATCACACGCACCTCCCATCACGACCACCTCCCATCACGCGCACCTCCCATCACGCGCACCTCCCACCACGCGCACCTCCCACCACGCGCACCTCCCACCACGCGCACCTCCCACCACGCGCACCTCCCACCACGCGCACCTCCCACCACGCGCACCTCCCACCACGCGCACCTCCCACCACGCGCACCTCCCATCACGCGCACCTCCCATCACGCGCACCTCCCATCACGCGCACCTCCCATCACGCGCACCTCCCATCACGCGCACCTCCCATCACGCGCACCTCCCATCGCGCGCACCTCCCATCGCGCGCACCTCCCATCGCGCGCACCTCCCATCGCGCGCACCTCCCATCGCGCGCACCTCCCATCGCGCGCACCTCCCATCACGCCCTCTAATAAAGCTGCACAAAACATCAGGCTTCCGACGGCCCTTGAACGCATCATGTGTTTTGTGTTCCAGAAGTGCCTCCTTTGATGTGGAGCCCGTCTACACATTCAGAGCTCATGTGTATGTATCACACACACACACACACACACACACACACACACACACACACACACACACACACTCTCTCTGAGGTCTCGGGTGAACACGTGTCTCCATCCTCAGGGGGCCCGTGTTGTCCTTGGCGATGACCTCCAGCGGCGAGCAGTGCTTCAGTGGCGGCATCGACTCGACGATCCAGTGGTGGAACATCCCCAGCTCCAACGTGGACCCCTACGACACCTACGGTGAGCTCCTCCACCCGGACACAGCCCTCCTCCACCTCAGGGTGAAGGGGCGTGGAAATAAACTAATCTGATTAATGGATTATTAAGATGACAGAGCGGTATAACGTGCACCACTGATGACAGACCACTCTCCCCTCGTCCAATCAGAACCCAGCGTCTTGGCGGGCTCGTGGTTGGGTCACACGGACGCCGTGTGGGGATTGGCCTACAG
Source organism: Pungitius pungitius (assembly GCF_949316345.1). Lineage (NCBI taxonomy): Eukaryota > Metazoa > Chordata > Actinopteri > Perciformes > Gasterosteidae > Pungitius > Pungitius pungitius. The sequence continues at coordinate 600,428 of NC_084913.1, forward strand.
CGGCATCAAGAACCGCCTCCTGTCCTGCTCGGCCGACGGCACGGTGAAGCTGTGGAACCCGACGGAGAAGAACCCCTGCATCAGCACTTTCAACACAGACAGCGGTGAGGTTCCCCCCCGCCCCCCCTCCCTCCCCCCCCCACGGCCAACAGCTGCTCAGTGGGTCCCTCTGTCTGTCTGCAGAACACGGCGTCCCCACCTCGGTGGACTTCAACGGGTGTGACCCCGCCCACATGGTGGCGTCCTTTAATAGCGGAGACGTGGTGGTTTATGACCTGGAGACCTCCCAGAATGCACTGGTGCTGAAGGGCCAGGGAGACGGCAGTAAGACTCTCACACACACACACACACTTGATGAAACCAGCACTGAGGTCATGAGTCCATATTGACCCCCCCCCCCCCCATCAGCCCTCCCAGGGTCCAATCACATCAACAAGGTGGTGAGTCATCCCACGCTGCCCGTCACCATCAGCGCCCACGAGGACCGACAAATCAAGTTCTACGACAACAAGTCAGGTCCGTCTGTCCCTCTGCTCACGGCTCCTTTGATCTTCACCTCCCTGTGAGTGCTTTAGGTGATGAACCTGAATGTGTGTGTCCAGGTAAAGTGATCCACGCCATGGTGGCTCACCTGGATGCAGTGACGAGTCTGGCTGTGGATCCTAACGGGATCTACTTGATGTCTGGAAGTAAGGAGACGCTTCTTGTCTTCGTCCACTACCGCCTTCATCATTTTCACCTCTTCTTCCTCTTTTGTCCACCTCCATCTCGCCCTCTTGTCTCCTCCTCAGGTCACGACTGCTCCCTGCGCCTGTGGAACCTGGACAGTAAGACGTGTGTCCAGGAGATCACGGCTCACCGTAAGAAGAGCGAGGAGGCCATCTACGACGTGGCCTTCCACCCCTCCAAGGCCTACATCGCCTCAGCAGGAGCCGACGCCCTCGCCAGGGTCTACGTGTAGACCAGGAGGAGGAGGAGGAGGAGGAGGAGGAGCAGAGGGGGCACTAACAGTATTCAGGTGTCAGAGCACAGATGACTTATTGATGAAGACACAGGAGGAGGTGCAGCTGTGTCTCCTCCAGCTGAAGCAGAAACAGTGTTTAAACTCTGCAGGTCCCCCCCCCCCCCCCCCCCCCCCCACTACCAAGGACGGGCTGGAAGGACAAACAGCCCACTGATGGTCTCTGATGATGCAGCAGAGACACCTTCAGGCTGTCGTTGTCCCTCAGACGCTTCAGAGCCTCTCGTCCTGCCGCGGGTTTGAATCCCAAACCTCGAGGGGGACGACGGTTCTGCTCCATGAGGTTTGTCTTCATGAGGGAGGACATCGGAGGACATTAAAGCACAATAGAAGCCTTTAAAGGATGATTAAAGATGATGGAGGACAATGGACGGCCGTGGACAACGTTAGACTTCTGTCGAGGACATTACGAGACGTTCGAGGACGCTGGGAGCTGCTTTGAGGGTCCCAAACCGTGACTCGTCCTCCATCAGGTGGAGCTGCTCGAGTGACAAACATCACGATCCATAGAGTAGAACAAGGTTTGAACTCTTCGATGATTCGTTCTATTTACGTTTTTTACGTTTTTGAAATCTGAAGTAGACTCAGATTGACGCTTTTTTACCGTGTTTTTAAGGAGTTACTTTAGTTCAACCAGCTCGTTGGGTTCAAACTCTGTCGTCCGTCCTAACGGGCCAATCAGAGCCCTGCGTTTAGACCGTGTGGACGTTTTCTGTTTGTAAAATAAATCTAGTTTTATAATCGTTTTTATAAAAATGCAATCGGCGCCAAGGGTGACCCTGGGTCCTAAAACCTGCCGAGTTCTGTCATCGCTGTGGGAATGTAGGGAAGTGTTTGGCTTTACGCACTGGTACCTGAACGCACCACGGCCTCTTCCTCACCCCCCCCCCTGTGAGTTTCTTCTTCACGCTGAGAACGCTCTGACAAGCAGGAGTAGATTTATTTATGTTTTCTTTTTGTCTCTATCATCCTAATGAGGTTTGTGCTGCAGGAGAAACGGTCCAATCAGAATCCTCCGTGGGCGGGCGTTAAACACTAAGGCTGCGGCCTGATTGGCTGAACATGGGCTGTGGTTTGCTTTAAAGACGGTTCTTTATTTCACCACTTACTGTGTAGCTAAAGACTTTTTCTTTGTAATGCATGATTAATACAATAAAAGTATTTTTTCTAGTCTTCCGGAAAAATGGAAAAAAAAGTTCTGATCCGTTTGAGTTTTGATGAGTTTTGTTCTTTTGTTTCTTTTCTTTTGATTCACAAAATATGAAACATCAGATTTTAAAGATTGAAGCACCTAGCAGAACACGTATGTATATAACATGTCTATAATAACTATTAAATGGTGTATCTGTACAGAGGCTGCCTCTCCACTCCTCATTCTGTGAACCAAGCCTCAGGAAGTGTACCGCCAAAATAAAACCCGCTCCTCTAGCTTCTCCTGAACGTGATAATTAAAGTAACGTATTCCTCTGGAACCCCGCTGTCCTCGTCATGGTCCATACGGGATTTCAAAAGGGTTTCTATGGAAACCTAATTGGTTATTGATGCTGTGGCGTCTCCCTCAAATGTTTCATCAATCAACAGGTTTCAGTTCGATGAATCTGATTGGCTCAGAGTGAAAAGTCAGGGAATGTTGGGTTTAATTTATTTACCATTCATCACAGGAAACGGGTACAGTGTTTAGAAGGTTTAATGACGTCTGGCGGCGTGCGCGCCCTCGATGACGACGTGGCGCCGGAGGGCGAGGCGCCTGCCGGCCTCCGGGAGGACGGCGGTGGTCGGGGCCCCGCCCACAGCAAGCGGCGCCGGGTCGCTGACCGTCAGGGCGTCCAGGCGCTGCTGCAGCAGCAGCTTCAGCTGCAGGTTGTCTCGGGTCAGAGCGTCCCGCTGTGTCCTCAGGGCCTCCAGCTTCAGGACGGACACGTTGGTCCTCAGCGTCACCGCCTGCAGCGCCGACGTCTCCTGCAGAACCTCAGGTCAGTGAAGGCAACCTGGACATCTCCTACGCTCTGTCCTAGTCTACTATATCCTGACTTCCTTCCTTTGCCTCCTTGTCCATGTGTCCAACTTCCTGTCTTCCTACGGCTTGTCTTTGTCTCCTGGTTGAGTGTCTTTCCAGGCGTTAGATGGTGTAAATGTGTAGGGACACCTTCACGTCACCATGACAACGGCACAAATATGATTTACCTGAGTGGATTTGTTTGATGCCTTTTACTCTAACTTCCTAATTTGATTTACTAATGAATGAATAAATGTTTTTGTCTCCATCTTTGATCCTTAATGTTTAAAGTTGTACATTTTGCGGCTCCATTTGTTCACTGGGACGTTTTTGGCGTCGCGTTGCAATGACTTGTGGGTAATTCCCTGGTCAAAGAGCAGTTACCTCGTCTGGTCCCTCTGTCTCCTCCGGAGGGGACGTCAGTAGGTCCTCCTGGTCCCTCTCCAGCCTGCGGCACAGCTCGGCCCCCCGGAGGACCTTCTCGCCCTGGAGACCGAGGGGACAAGTGAGCACACGGGGACAAAGGGACCAACGGGGAGTGAGACGGACGCCCGTCACCTTGGCGACGACGGCCTTCAGCTTCATGGCGGCGGCGTCGCTCTGGACGGCGAGCTGAGTCAGACGCCTCCTCGCCGCCCCGCCGCCCCGAGTCAGCTGGTCCCGGAGCTCCAGGGTCCTGGAGGTCACCTTCTGGGTGGCGTCCCTCAGCTCCCGCTCCAACGCCTGGTTCCTTGTCTCGCTGGTGATCAGCTGGCGAGACATGAGGTTGGCGGTGTCCTGGAGGACAGGAGGGAGGGTCACATGGGGGCGGGGTCACCTGTCAGAAGCTCATACCAACCTGTCCACGGTTTATTTTGACTTCCTGTCTCTTGAGGGACAGAAATCTCTTCCTGTTACTGTTTTAGAATCAGACGAAATGGGTTTTGGACCTGAAGGTTCTTGGCCTTCTTCTCGGTGACGTCCTTCATCCTGAGCAGCTGCTGATGTTCCTCCTGCAGCTGCGGGGCGAGAGTCTGGTCCTGGGGGGTCTGGTCCTGGGTGGTCTCCTCCTCCTGCAGCAGCAGAGCAATCTGTCCACAGAGAAGACATCTATGACTTCCTTTATTCTCTCCTCCCTAAATGAGGGCATAATGAGAACTGTCCCTGGATCAGGTACCCGCTGCTGGTGGGACATCTGGTGCGCCATCACGCTGCTTCTGTACAGATCCTGGATCTGCTCCATCAGCTCCTGGTGCTGCTGCTCCAGCGGGAGGCCGGCGTCCTCCAGGTCGGCCCGCCGCCTCGCCGAGGCGGAGGTCATCTGCCTCCTGAAGGAGCAGGGGTCACAGAGAGGACGTGAGCTGCAGGGAGGTGCAGGAAGCAGCAAGAGGAGGAGGAGGAGTCTCCTCCTCGGACGCACCTCTCTGAGATGAACCTGGAGTGTAGCTCCTGTAGGAGGTTCTCCCACTGCTGCTTCACCAACTCCACCCGTTTGTGCTGCAGAGATCTCAGACGCTCCAGCTGCTGCAGGTGGACCCGGCTCACCTGGGCCCACTGAAGCTCCGCCTCCTGCAGGTCACGCTGCAGCGTCTGCAACGCAAAGAGGGAGACCGAGAGGAGGAAGTGGAGGAACAGAGAGAGGAGGAGGAGGAGGAGGAGGGAGCAGCAGCTGACCTTGACGGAGCTGTCCAGGCCGTCCAGCTGTCTCTCAAACGTCTGTCTCAGAACCTCCATGTCCCCTCGCAGCTCTCGTGCTCGGCCTTGACGGAGAATCGACCTCCACCCTTCGTTGAGCTTCAGCAGGTTCCCCGCCGTGTTCTTCTCCTCCTTCTGCAGCTTGTCCTGGTCCCACAGAGAGGAGGCGCAGCATGTTCACCACTTTGTCTGATGGCTCGGTGCAGAAAGATCATCTACATATCCATGCTTTTATTTTGAAAGTGCTGTGAGGAATATTTGAAACTTTGTCCAATTAAAATGTGTGAAAGAGAATTTGTGTGTAAGTTGATGCTTTCCATCAGAAACCTTCCAAATAAAAGCAGACTGGCGTGATGTGACGTCATGAGGACACCTTCAGAAACAGGGTGAGGGTCTCCTCCTTCTTCTTGGCCATCTCCTCCTCCGCCTGAGCTCTTTGCAGAAGGAGCATCCGCCTCTCCTCCTCCGTCCTTCCTCCACCTCTCTTGGATTCTCTCGCCATGCTCCTCTTCTTCCTCCTCCTCCTCTTCCTCTGGTTCAGAGGAATGTTGGTGAGATGTTACCTGGATGAGAAGCTGTTTCAGTAATAACGGGAGGAACTCGTGACCAATGGATGAAGACTTCTGAACAGCTGCTGCTCGCCGAGCCGTTACCGTGTGTGACGTCACCAGTGACCGGCCTTACCTGAGCAGCGGGACGCTTTCAGCCGCCGGCAGTGTGTGTTTGCGTCCCGTCTCCATGACAACGGCTCCGAAGGCGAGCCGCCATTTTGGATCAAACCAACTGACGGGTGGAACGCGGGGGAGAATTAATTTACATTTAATAAAATGCGAAAAATAAACTTCATATTACCTAAAGTGAGTATTAACCTTTGTTTAACTGGAAAGAGAACTAACAGCACTTCTGAAAATCTAAAGGAAGTAGTTATGAATAAAACACATAGGAAGGTAAAAAGTACCTTTTAATTTTTGTTTTATTTATAGTATAAATTGCAAAATAAAATGATTAAATCTGAATATTCTTTAAATAAAAATAAAAACGTTCTTGGGGTTATTTGGACCATCAGGACCGAGACGTCCGTTTCCTCCCGTCATCAGTCGTCACCTGTTGAACGCACCTGTTCTTTGTATTCTGTCACGTGACTAACCCTTGTGTAACACACGAGGCGGTGAACGGCTTCTCGTTCTGAAACAACAGTCTGCACGCGGCCGAAGACGTGGAACTACGGCGTGATGTCAAACGTCAATCGAGCCGTGTTGATGGAGTGTCCATCATGCAGCACACCGGTGTCACTGTGGATATTTCATACATCATATTATTACAGCACATGATGTATTACCGGAGAGACTATAGGTTGTGATTCATTGATCTCTATGATCTTATATTTGTTTGAGTAAAAGTATAAACTAGTAGAAAGTGGAGATAAAAGCTCAGAATTCTCCACTTTGAGGTAATTTGCCTTCCGGCCTTCGGGGGCGCTGACGCGTCAAACCGGATGCAAAGAGGGACCCCCGAAGAAGAAGAAGCACCGGAAGCGGAAATACGAGCCCTTTGTTTTGATAGAGGGAAATTTAAAAAGTCGACGGATATTCCGACGTTTAAAAAACAAGCGGAATAAATCTCACGAAACGACGCCGCGATGTTCCGACGTGACGCTTTTATCCGTGAATGTAAAGAATGTTTAATGTTTGAGTCCCATTCCTCTCATTTCGATCGTTTAATGACATTCACTTTACATGTATTTATATTATGTATTATTTCTATGTTCTACGGTTCCATATTATATGTTTATCCCACATTGTGTTGTTGTCTGTGTGCAGAGGCGCGTCACACCGACATGAGGAGGAAGAAGGCGAGGAGGTCGCAGGACCTCGTGGACCAGGAGCAGCGTGAGTGATGACGTCATCCTTACGTCCTCCCCCGTTGAAGCATTGATTATTACAGATGTCAGTAGATGTGACACGTTATGAGTGATCACATCCGGGGGGGTTGCAGGAAACCAGGGGTCCGTTTGAAGAAGGAGCTTCAACAAACTGAGTCAAAAGAACCAGGTGAGGTTCACAGGTTGTTACCGTAGCGACTGACCCTGAGCTTTAGTTACCTCCCTTCATAAAACTCATCTCAAGGTGAACAAACTCTGAGGTTCCACTGAACCTGCTTCTTCAAACGGGCCCCTGGATAAAGGATTAAGTCGGGAGTAATTTAGCTTGGACTTGGTTGCCAAGCAACCATGGAGATTTATTCTTTGAAGCTAACCTGCTCCAGACCCGGCTAAGATTAATCTGGGAGTCTCATGTGTCAAATCAGCTGATCTGATCCCAAACAAACGTCTTTAACAGCTGAGGGCGACATATAAAGTCCATCCACCTGTTTCTTCCTGCTCCATGATGCCCGTTTCTGAACCACATGCTGGATGAAGAAGCTCTGATACTGAGATGTTCTCTCAGACGTGAGAAGGTGTTTGTGGACAGATGGACCAGCGTGAAGCTCTCACCATCCCATCTGCACATTATTTTAGAAAGATATTTAGAATTAGACAGAACTTACAGAGATTTGTGCATATTGTAAAACATATTCTCACATTGTATGAAATTAGTCTTGAGTGTAAATTTCCAGAGGAACATTAATTCCCTCTGTTCACTTTTAAGGCAAAGTATAGACTAAATAATCATAGGTGTTATAAGGGCCTTACACGTTGCTACTAAAAGACACTTTACAGTAAAACCAGCGCAAAATAACATAATTAAAAAACTCCTTCTTCTCTGTGTGTGTGTGTGTGTCTCCAGGCTGTGCTCTCTGCAGACTCTGTGATGATGACCCCGCCCTGTTAGGGGAGAAGGTCACACTCAAAGATCACAACCTCTGTGTCCACTACTTCTGTCTGGTGAGTGGGTGCACTGTGGTAGTGATGAAGCTCCTCCACCTGCACATCTGCATGCTCCATATGATACACATCTGAATGCTCCTTATGATGCACATCTGCATGCTCCATGTGATACACATCTGCATGCTCCATATGATACACATCTGCATGCTCCATATGATACACATCTGCATGCTCCATATGATACACATCTGCATGCTCCATGTGATGCACATCTGCATGCTCCATATGATACACATCTGCATGCTCCATGTGATACACATCTGCATGCTCCATATGATGCACATCTGCATGCGCCTTATGGTGCACATCTGCATGCTCCATATGATGCACATCTGCATGCTCCATATGATACACATCTGCATGCTCCATATGATACACATCTGCATGCGCCTTATGATGCACATCTGCATGCTCCATATGATGCACATCTGCATGCTCCTTATGATACACATCTGCATGCTCCATATGATACACATCTGCATGCTCCTTATGATACACATCTGCATGCTCCATGTGATACACATCTGCATGCTCCATATGATACACATCTGCATGCTCCATATGATACACATCTGCATGCGCCTTATGATGCACATCTGCATGCTCCATATGATGCACATCTGCATGCTCCATATGATACACATCTGCATGCTCCTTATGATACACATCTGCATGCTCCATGTGATACACATCTGCATGCTCCATATGATACACATCTGCATGCTCCATATGATACACATCTGCATGCTCCATATGATACACATCTGCATGCGCCTTATGATGCACATCTGCATGCTCCATATGATGCACATCTGCATGCTCCATATGATACACATCTGCATGCTCCATATGATACACATCTGCATGCGCCTTATGATGCACATCTACATGCTCCATATGATGCACATCTGCATGCTCCATATGATGCACATCTGCATGCTCCATATGATACACATCTGCATGCTCCTTATGATACACATCTGCATGCTCCATGTGATACACATCTGCATGCTCCATGTGATACACATCTGCATGCTCCATATGATACACATCTGCATGCTCCATGTGATACACATCTGCATGCTCCTTATGATACACATCTGCATGCTCCATGTGATACACATCTGCATGCTCCATGTGATACACATCTGCATGCTCCTTATGATACACATCTGCATGCTCCATGTGATACACATCTGCATGCTCCATGTGATACACATCTGCATGCTCCTTGTGATACACATCTGCATGCTCCATGTGATACACATCTGCATGCTCCTTGTGATACACATCTGCATGCTCCATGTGATACACATCTGCATGCTCCATGTGATACACATCTGCATGCTCCTTGTGATACACATCTGCATGCTCCATGTGATACACATCTGCATGCTCCATGTGATACACATCTGCATGCTCCATATGATACACATCTGCATGCTCCATATGATGCACATCTGCATGCTCCATGTGATACACATCTGCATGCTCCATATGATACACATCTGCATGCTCCATATGATGCACATCTGCATGCTCCATGTGATACACATCTGCATGCTCCATATGATACACATCTGCATGCTCCATGTGATACACATCTGCATGCTCCATGTGATACACATCTGCATGCTCCATATGATACACATCTGCATGCTCCATGTGATACACATCTGCATGCTCCTTATGATACACATCTGCATGCTCCATGTGATACACATCTGCATGCTCCATGTGATACACATCTGCATGCTCCTTGTGATACACATCTGCATGCTCCATGTGATACACATCTGCATGCTCCATGTGATACACATCTGCATGCTCCTTGTGATACACATCTGCATGCTCCATGTGATACACATCTGTATGCTCCATGTGATACACATCTGCATGCTCCATGTGATACACATCTGCATGCTCCATATGATGCACATCTGCATGCTCCATGTGATACACATCTGCATGCTCCATGTGATACACATCTGCATGCTCCATATGATGCACATCTGCATGCTCCATGTGATGCACATCTGCATGCTGTAGTTTTGCTTTCTTTCTTTTACAAATCGTACTTTCTTGATTCTTGTTCGTCTGGGTCTGAAGCCTCTTGGTTGAATGCACCTATAAAAGCTAAATGAAGAATGCAAATGCTGCGTTTATGAATGTGTTGTTGTTGTTGTTGTTGTTGTTTTGTCTCAGCTGACGTCCTGTGGAGTCTACCAGCGAGGAAAAGAGGACGAGGGCGTCTTCGGGTTCCTGGTGGACGACATCAAGCAGGAAGTCCGCCGCTCGGCCCGACTGGTGAGAGAGTTCACCTGAGACCTTGTTTACCCTCTGATGACCTTGTTTACCCTCTGATGACCTTGTTTACTCTCTGATGACCTTGTTTACCCTCTGATGACCTTGTTTACCCTCTGATGACCTTGTTTACCCTCTGATGACCTTGTTTACCCTCTGATGACCTTGTTTACTCTCTGATGACCTTGTTTACCCTCTGATGACCTTGTTTACTCTCTGATGACCTTGTTTACTCTCTGATGACCTTGTTTACCCTCTGATGACCTTGTTTACTCTCTGATGACCTTGTTTACCCTCTGATGACCTTGTTTACTGGTTGTCTGCGTGTGTGTTCCTTTGTTTACCTCAGGTGTGTAGCGGCTGTAAGAAGAAGGGGGCGTGTGTTGGCTGTAGCGTGCGGCGCTGCAGGAGGACGGTCCACTTCCCTTGCGGGAGGAGGCGGGACTTCCTCTCTCAGTTCACGGGACAATTCCCGTGAGTGAACACCTGAAGCACGCTGGCCCCCGGGTCAAAGGGCAGGTGATGACCTCTGACCTCTGTGTGTGTCCAGGTCGTTCTGCCCTGATCACAGCCCCACTCAGAGCGCGTTGGGGGGTCCGGACCTCAGTCCACCTCTGTCCTGCTCCGTCTGTCTGGACCCCCTGGACCCTGTCCTCAGCTTTTCCGTCCTCAAGTGTCCGTCCTGCCACAGCAGCTGGTTCCACAGAGACTGTGTGCAGGTGTGCTGGGTGTCCTCTGTGATGCTATGCTAGTAGCGCTAGTAGCGCTTTAAGAAGGTAAAAGAAGAAGAAACCTGTAACTAATGAGAAAAATACATTTCCCCCCCCAGCGTCAGGCCCACAGCGCCGGCCTCTTCTTCTTCCGATGTACTCTCTGCAGTAACCAGGAGGCCTTCCAGGAGGAGATGCTCAGGATGGGCATCTACATCCCGGAGAGGTGGGCATGTGATCACATGTGATGACGCTTAAGCTGTTGCACGTTTTCTTTTCATCGTGTTTGTTGCCAAAATGCAGGAGATTGCTGTTTGAGCTTCTTCTCTTCTGCAGAGATGCATCATGGGAGTCGGAGGCCAATGCGTATTCGGAGCTGCTGGAGGTCTACACGCGCTGCGACGCCCTCGTCTGCCTCTGCAGCGATGGACGGACGCACTCCGCCAAGACCGGGTATTCTTCTTACACATAAAACAAGCGCCCCCTCGAGGCTTTGGGGTTCATTGCACAGAACGTCTGGTATTGAGGGAATCACTGTGTATTTGTATGTTTCATTCAGCTCATCCATAAAATCAATGTAGAAAGGCTTGTGGGTGTGTAGTGAATGTGGAGCCTTGCATTGTGGGTACCAGGTTTATCCCCCCCCCCCCCACACGCACAGTGTGACCTTGTTGCTGTTGCTGCAGGTGGTTCCAGGTGATCCGCTGCCAGCTGTGTGGCTCCAGAGGGACTCACAGGAAGTGTTGGGGGCTGCAGCTGGACTCCAGAGACTGGACCTGCAGCGACTGCTCGCCGGCCTCCGACGACACGGGTGGAGTCTCTTAATCGACCAATTACAGCTGTGGTTATAAATGTTGTTCTGTGTGAACCATGTGCTCGTTTCCTCCAGCTTCCAGGGTCACGTCTCCTCGGGGAGGACAGAGGAGTCTCCTGTCCAAACTCCACTCGTCCCCCATCAGCTGTAAGAGGTAAGTAAACCCAACGCACCTCTCCATCAGCTGTGACAGGTGCACATACCTAACGCACCCCTCCATCGGCTTTGAGAGGCACACCGGCCTAATGTGGCGCTGCATGTGTTGTTGTCATGACGATGCATGATGAGTGGTCGCTTGGGTTTGATTGACAGCTGCGTGACCCCTCCCCCTCTCAGGGCGGCGTTACCGGTTGGCTCCGGGTCACCTGAGGGGATCCTGCAGAGTCTGGGCCTTCAGCTGTGTCCCCTCAGCACCTGGGTGGAGGTGGACGGGGACCAGGCTCTGTCTGCGGGGGTGGAGCTAGTGAGGAGGGCCGACTTTGACCCCACCCGCACTCTGTCTGTCTGGTGAGCGCATGACAAACGCTCCACTCAGTCTCCACCCGGTTATTGGTCTGCGTGGTGACTCACAAACATAGTCATCGGTTTCTTCTCTTCATCTCCGTCCAGCTTCAAAGACCCCCAGATGACTACATTTCCCAGCAGCCTCCAGGAAGGCGACACGGCCAGGCAGCACTTCCTGAAGCTGCTGGTGCAGCAGATCCAGGACTCGGTGGTGTTTGAGGGTCCAGATGGGTGCAAGAACCTGGCGCTGGATTCCCAGGGTACGAATCTTCAATTCAGTCTCTGTTAAAATGAGTAAATATTTATATATCAGGTTTAATGAGGAAACTATGACACCATCCTTGATTTATGACCCCAAAGGTCATGTGACCATAAATGAGAGAAACCGTCTGTGTTCTTTCCGATGGTGGTCTTCTCTCCTCCTGGCGGCCCGAGGGGAGCAGGGCTTTTATTTTGAAGGCTGTGTGTGTGCAGCTCTGAGGGACGACCTGTACCTGGACGCGGGCTGCCTGCTGGCTCTCTCATTGGCTCACGGCGGCCCCCCCCCGGGCTTCTTCTCCCCGGCGCTCTACCGGTGTCTCTTCAACCACCCGCCCGGGCGCCGGCTGGGCCTCAGGCACATGACCCCCGGCACGCTGTGCACGCGCCGGGTCAGCCGGGTGAGTGCGGGGCGACGCCCTCATCACGCTGTGACCCACAAGCCATTGCAAAGTGACGTAAATGGGGGTTCAAATAAAGGACAAATAAACTGACCATTTTAAATTATTTATTCATCAAATATATCATTTTAAAAAGATCATTTCGCGAGGAAAAAGCTCTGAAGACGTTCCAGTCAGAGAGTGTGTTGATATCCTGTTGTCATGGTGACGGATACGTCCCATTCGGGGATTCTCTCCGGGTTGAAGGCCTCAGGGCGAGACCTTGTGATTGGACCGTTGAGTTGAGCTGTTGGTGGGCGGGGCTTGCAGATGGCGGAGGCGGAGTCTGTAGACGAGCTGCGGGAGGCGGCGTTGGGGAGTCACGAGCTCCTGGAGCTGGCCGGCTGCAGCCGACCAATCAGCAGCCTGGAGGAGAAGGAGGCCCTGGTGGAAGATCTGGTTCACTTCACCATGGTAACCAGGATGCAGCTTCCTCTGCAGAGGTATGCAGCCCTGATGACATCACACCTCAAGGGTCCAAGAGGTCACGACCTCCTGTGATGAACAAGAACATGTGATTCTTTCCTTAATCAATTAGCTCCACAGTCATCATCTATCAGTACTTATGTTAGTACTTATGTTAGTACTGACAGGAATACTGAGAAAGTATTCTTACAGGATGTGATCTAACAACATGAATACATAACATCATGTACTAGTACTAGTATTATTACAATGTATTTATATATATATGATTACACTGTTTTCTCTGCTGCAGGTTCCGTGAAGGTCTGCAGACCCTGGGCGTCTTTGATCAGGTGACTAAAAGACACGTGAACTGCTGCTTTGCAAACTGGATTTACCCACAATGCATTAGTGAAAACTCCGACGCAACGTGGCGCGCTTGTTTTCCTCATCTGGAGAGCGACAGGACACGCCTCTTCTTTTTAATGCTGCTCCACCTGATCCAGGTGTTAATGCTGCTCCACCTGATCCAGGTGTTAATGCTGCTCCACCCGATCCAGGTGTTAATGCTGCTCCACCCGATCCAGGTGTTAATGCTGCTCCACCTGATCCAGGTGTTAATGCTGCTCCACCTGATCCAGGTGTTAATGCTGCTCCACCTGATCCAGGTGTTAATGCTGCTCCACCTGATCCAGGTGTTAATGCTGCTCCACCCGATCCAGGTGTTAATGCTGCTCCACCTGATCCAGGTGTTAATGCTGCTCCACCCGATCCAGGTGCAGCGCTTCCCGTCGGTGTTCTACAGCGTTTTCTGTGAGGCGGAGGATCGCCTGTCGGCTCAGACGCTCCATCAGCTTTTCTCCGTCCACTTCTCCCAGCAGGAGGACAGGAGGAGCAGGGAGACGCCCGTCTCCTCCTTCTGGAGGCGCTTCCTGCAGGACTGTGAAGGTAAAACCAGCTCCGCCCACTCAGGCTCCGCCCCCAGTAGGTTTAAATAAACAGAACCTTCAGTTGGTGAGGAAACTATTTGATCTTCTCTCCTCGTATTTCCTCTCCTCCTTAGTTGGGAGGAGCTCTGTCTCCCTGAAGGACCTCCTTCGATTCGCCACAGGAGCTGAGGAGCTCCCAGCGGCCAGCCTCCTCCCTTCTCCTTCCATTTCCTTCCTCCATCAGGGGGGAGGAGGAGGACAGAAGAGGAGACTCAGAAGGAGGGAGCCTTTGAAGGAGGAGGGTCTCCTCCCTGAGAGAGAGCTGGGCTCCAAACGCCTCCTCCTGCCCGTCACCTCCTCATATCAGGCCTTCAAAAGCTGCATGGAGCGGGCAGTCAGCCCCCACGTGCACCTCCTCCCCCCATCCAGCTAAAGGAGGAGCCTTGTTTATTTCACATCTCCGTCACTGATGAAGAGTCAAATGTTGTTGTTTTCATTTATAAATCATGTTTCTGATCTTTTTTTGCTTGGATCTCATTTCATGATTTTCGGGTCGTTTTCTGGGAAGTGAAAACTTAGTTTGTAATTTGACTAGTTGCTGTTTCCACGTAGCTGCGTCCTGATTGGTTCTTAGATCTTCACAATATGTGACGTGTAACTGTTCTCCTCTTCAATAACTACCACTCTTTGTGTATTAAACTCACCGAGAGCTATTTAGGTAAAAGGCTGTAGTTTTTCTTTTTTAAATTCCATTACGTGTCATTTAGCTTTAATCCAAAGCGTCTTACGTTGCATTATAACCCAGCGCATCACACTACTACACACCACCATATATATGTAAATATATCATTTTGATTCAATACTAAATACCAAAATCACTACAGCAGTTATAAAGCTGCTGATCATCAGTTTATGGATTCTACATTTACTTTTCTGTCCTTTTTTTCATGAACTTGTTTTCTGTGTTTTGAGTTTGCTGCAAATTTTTATTATTTTTCCCTTTTTGTTTATAGTCGATAAAACATACAGAAAAAAACCTATGTTGTTTTCATTTATTTATTGATTTCACAACTGAACTCACTTTGGCCATGAAAATACAAAAAAATATATAGTGTGCATGAAAATAATGTGTAATTATCTGATAATATATTTTATTCATATATGCAGTTTTCTAATCAAAGTAATACAATTTGCTTTATTGTTTTGGTGCATAACAAAAAAATAAAAAGTAGGAGATTCAAAATCTACTAAAAAGTAATTTAATACATTTGAGGAAAATGTTTACAGGTTTCCTTCCTGTGAAAAACTCCACTAGTAAAATGCAAATCGACACCACAGAGGGACAAATGTTATATTTATAATTTATTATTGTTGATGCAATGTTCTAGTAGCATTTAGACCTTTATTCAGACTACCCTTTTTTACCATTTATTGTCTCTGGAAACAGTAGCAGAGTGAGACTTCTTTTAATTATCTCTTTATTGTTCGTCCGTGGAAAGGGCAGCAGAGTGAGACTTCCCTCCATTTACCTGCTCTCCGACTGGCTCCTGACACGTCATCACACTCCCCGTCACCACCAACAACATCCAACATGGCGGCGTCCGTCCGGGAGAAGCAGACAGGTTGGTCAAACTGCTTTTAGCCCCCGTCAACGGTTTGTTTTCCGCGCCCGACAGTCGCGGTAACCGGCGGCGGAGAGTTTGACCCCCGGCAGTCCCACCGGAGCGGATGGATCCGCGCGGTCCCGATGCTAACCGGCTAACGAAGCGCCGCTCGTCACAGGCTGCCGCCCGCCGAGCAGATAGATTCCTCAAAGAAACTCCTCCACATTTACATTAATACGCCGACTAGTCTGTGACGTGGTAACGGAAGAGTTAACTAGTAGCGTAACTAGTTAACTAATGCTGCTGTTAGCTTTCTGATGCTACTGCTAGCTAGCTAGCTAGCTAGGTGAAGCTAATGGCTGATTTCTGCCGATAAAGACGATCATTTAGTCTTTAGAAGTGTTTTAGAGCCTCTAGTGTGAAATATCCCTCATTTAAACCCTTTAATGTGTTAACGTTGTTAAAGAAAAACTAACGAGAACATCCGTAACAGTTCAGAGACACCAGAGACACCCTGTCCAACCAGTAGACGACTGAGGGAGCATAGGGACCATGGGACGAAGGAGACAGGACTGAGGGAAGACATAGTGGTCATAGGACGTAGGACATAGGGAGCGTACTAGTAATGTTGTTCATTTCTGAAGAAGGACCAGGACCTCATGTCCATGAGCTGAGGACCAGATTGACTATTCCTCTGTTCCTCTAGTGGCTCTGAAGCGGATGCTGAACTTCAACGCTCCTCCTCTGAAGAGCACGGCAACTGAGCCCGTATGGAAGGTAAAGACAGAGGGGACAGAGGGACACTGTTATTATTACCTGTGTCCTGTGCTTTAACGTGTGTGTGTGTGTGTTCAGGTGTTGATATACGACCGGTTCGGCCAGGACATCATCTCCCCTCTGCTGTCCGTCAAAGAGCTCAGGGACATGGGCATCACGCTGCACCTGTAAGAGACTCACCTGTATCCTGTCCTCACATCGTCCCCACATTGTCCTCCCCTCGTCCTCCCATTGTCCTCCCATCGCCCTCCCCTCGCCCTCCCCTCGTCCTCCCCTCGTCCTCCCCTCGTCCTCACATCGTCCTCCCATTGTCCCCACATTGAGAGCCAAGCTGCTTTTTATGAAGTCTAAGTTCTATTTGCTTTTCAGTTTACTTCACTCAGACAGAGATCCAATTCCAGATGTTCCAGCCATCTACTTCATCATGCCCACAGAGGAGAACATCGACAGGATATGCCAGGTACACACTCTGAGACACACACCCACTCGATCACTGACAGAAGTAACGATGCAGTCCTGGTGTGTTCTGCTGTGAATGTGTAACCGTCGTAGTGATCCAGATGTTCTGTGCAGGACCTGAGGAACCAGCTGCACGAGTCCTACTTCCTGAACTTCATCTCTGCCATCAGCAGAAGTAAACTGGAGGACGTCGCTAGCGCCGCTCTGGCCGCCAACGCTGTGGCCCAAGTCACCAAGGTTACCATGGTTACTGTGATCCTTCTCGTTAGGTCCTCCTCCTTCTTATGTCTTAAGACGTTGGAGGTCCAGCACTCGTTCTGAGTTCATTTCTCAGGTGTGTGTGTGTGTGTGTGTGTGTGTGTGTGTGTGTGTGTGTCTCAGGTCTATGATCAGTACCTGAACTTCATCACTCTGGAAGACGACATGTTCACCCTCTGCCATCAGAACAAGGAGCTCATCTCCTACCATGGTAACAAACGCACACAGACGCCTGTCTGTCTCACCTGTCTGTGTCTCCTGTCTGTCTCACCTGTCCGTCTCACCTGTCTGTCTCACCTGTCTGTCTCACCTGTTTGTCTCACCTGTCTGTCCCCTGCAGCCATCAACCGAGCAGACATCCAGGACACAGACATGGAGGCCATCATGGACACCATCGTGGACAGTCTCTTCTGCTTCTTCGTCACTCTGGGTGAGTTTCTGCTCACAGTATTACTAGTAGTACTAGTGTCATTACTACTGTTAGTATTATTGATAATATCTATATGGTTTTAGAATGAAGATACCTTTGGACTCATGTTCATGTGGTGGCTGCAGGACCCCACCCCCTTTCTGTCCATTACATCATCATTACATTGCATCATAACACATGCGTTACATTACCTGGGGAGACATTAGGGGTCAGGTGTCTTGCTCAGGGACACTTGGACATGTCACATGATGCAAACCACCAACCTCCTGGTTCCCAGCAGACCGCCATCGCCCCACTAGGGGGAGCTGTTCAGCCTCCCATCATGCTCCTCTTCTTGTCTCCTCTTCAGGCGCCGTGCCGATCATTCGCTGTCCCCGTGGCAACGCAGCAGAGATGGTTGCCGTGGTGAGTTCAGTGGGCCGATCTGATTGGTTCAGTGACTCCTCCCTTTGTTTACCACAGTTTGAATTATGACTTGTTTCTCTAAAGGTTTGATGGATGAATGAAGAGTGATTTCTGTTTAAATGGCACCTTCATCTAATGAAGCCTTT
Source organism: Pungitius pungitius (assembly GCF_949316345.1). Lineage (NCBI taxonomy): Eukaryota > Metazoa > Chordata > Actinopteri > Perciformes > Gasterosteidae > Pungitius > Pungitius pungitius. The sequence goes on from NC_084913.1 coordinate 618,449, forward strand.
ATTGTGTAGAGTTCGATGTGCCGTGATGTTTTTACAGATGGAGGCATAAAGAAACCTGTAAATGAACAAATGCTGACGTTGTCTCCTGCGTGTTTGTAGAAGTTGGACAAGAAGCTCCGTGAGAACCTGCGGGACGCCAGAAACAGCCTCTTCACCGGAGACAACATGGCCGCCGGACAGTTCAGGTACAGCCGTCACCGCCGAAACGCCACCTCCCACAATGCATTGCTGGGTGTGTGTGTGTGTGATGATGCTGCTCTCCAGTTTCCAGAGGCCTCTCTTCGTCCTGGCTGATCGTAACGTGGACATGGCCACGCCCCTCCACCACACCTGGACCTATCAGGCGCTGATCCACGACGTCCTGGTGAGCTGTCGACCGTCCCCTTTCTCTCTTCCCTTTGAACATGTCGGAGTCTGAACCACATTCCCCCCCCAGGACTACCAGCTGAACAGGGTGGTGATGGAGGAGGGGCTGGGGGCGGAGCCATCTCCCGCCGGTGCCAGGCCAAAGAAGAAGAACAGGAAGGCCTACGACCTGACCGCCGCCGACCGGTTCTGGCAGAAGCACAAAGGAAGGTGTGTCGTAACGTTACATGAATATGAGTATATATATATATATATATATATAAAATATATTCTTATCAGCTCATTGATGACGTGATTAATGCTCTATTAACATTAAACAGGAGACGATGTCACTGTTGTTGTTGTCACTATTTATTCATCTCAAACGGAGTAGAATCCATGTGCTGATGATGCTTCATCGTGGACTCAAGGTTCCAGCACTGTGATTGGCTGCCTGTCTGTCTTAAGAAGCTCTTCTATTGGTCCGTTGCAGTCCCTTCCCGGAGGTGGCCGAGTCGGTGCAGGAGGAGCTGGACACCTACAGAGCCCAGGAGGACGAGGTCAAACGCCTCAAGTGCATCATGGTGAGACACGCGAGTGGAAATGTCCAAGTCTCTTCAGTTTGTCTCCGAGTCCCTGAAGACATTTCCAGATGTGCAGCAAACATCTGTGGCTCCTCTGTGTCTGCAGGGCTTAGAGGGAGAAGACGAAGGAGCCATCAGCATGTTGTCAGACAACACAGCCAAGCTCACCTCCGCCATGAGGTACTGAGGCCCCGCCTCCATCACCTCCATCACCTCCTTCATCTCCATCACCTCCATCACCTCCACCTCCAGAGTCTCACGTGTGTGTGTGTGTGTGTGTGTGTGTGTGTGTGTGTGTGTGTGTGTGTGTGTGTGTGTGTGTGTGTGTGTGTGTGTGTGTGTGTGTGTGTGTGTGTGTGTGTGTGTGTGTGTGTGTGTGTGTGTGATGCAGCTCTCTGCCTGAGCTGCTGGAGAAGAAGAGGCTGATCGATCTGCACACCAACGTCGCCACGGCCGTCCTGGACCACATCAAGGTACCAGCTGCCAGCCAGTAGTTAGAGTACATGAAGTAGTACTAGTAAACGGTAGTAGTACTAGTAAACAGTAGTAGTACTAGTAAACAGTAGTAGTACTCGTGATGCTCTTTGTGTCCTCAGAGTCGTAAACTGGACGTTTACTTTGAGTATGAAGAGAAACTGATGAGCAAGTTGACTTTAGACAAATCTCTACTGGACATCATCAGTGACCCCGACGGTACACACACACACACACACACACACACAACCTGAGTTTCAGTAACATTTATTGTGTTTTAAATGTTTGTTTATCAGCTGGAACCCCTGAAGACAAAATGAGGCTGTTCCTCATCTACTACATCACTGCTCAGCAAGCTCCTTCAGAGGTAACACACACACACACACCTACACACACACACACCTACACACACACCTACACACACACACACACACACACACACTCTGAATGATCTCTTTCAACACAAAGTAAATAAAGATGAATCCCTGTTTGGCCACAACAACAATCCTCCTCAAATCTGTTCCACTTTTTATTCTCCCAAAAGAATGTGAGTCCAACCGCTGTGAGACGATTGTTCTCAGAAATGTGTCCCAGTGAGTGTCCCCCAAAACCCAAACCTCAGGCTGAGGAACAAAGCTGTGAGTCTTTGGAGAACTTTGTGTGCTCCTCTTGTGGTCCAGGGAGTCTTCTCAGGAGACCTGGAGGGAACAAGGAGGATCCGGGTCGATGGATAAAGACCAAACCTCCACTTCTGCAGAGATGTGTTGTGAATGAATAAATGCAACGGGTCGTTGTCTCGAGGCTCCGTAGCTTCAGGGTTTGGACCGTGGCCGCGCCTCCTTTAGGATGGAGGTGTTTACACCATTCTCAGGGTCTAAAAAGAACTACGGTGGCCTTCAGGGGACACGAGGTGTGGTTGGTCCTCGCTGCTACGGACTCCGTCCCCAAGGTCACGATGCAGCACGGAGACGCCTGGTCTCAGCTGATCGAGGCCAGTGAGGACACGGAGGTCTCCTTTAGCCTCTGAGACTTGAAGGTGTTGATTGTGTTGCAGGGCGACCTGGACCAGTACCGCACGGCTCTGCTGGACGCCGGCTGCGACCTTTCACCCCTCAACTACATCAAGCAGTGGAAGTAAGTCCGACCTCTGGCTCCTCTCCAGAGGAACTGCAGGAGCTCTCTCACCCACCAACACACGTTCTTCTCCTCTCGTCTCTTGCAGGGCCTTCACCAAGATGGCCGCCACGCCGGCTAACTACGGCAACAGTGGCGTCAAACCCATGGGGTGAATGTCGGCCTCCACGAGTCACGGGTGGTGTTCATCACAAGTAGAACTGACCTCCTCCTCCTCCTCCTCCACCATCCCTTTCTCCTCCTCCTCCCTGTGCAGGTTGTTCTCCAGAGTGATGAACAGCGGCTCCCAGCTGGTGATGGAGGGAGTGAAGAACCTGGTGCTCAAACAACATGTGAGTTATTGGTTATGAGTTTATGGATGGAGTAGTTTGTCAGATTGTTGCAGTACTGGTTCTGTCCACCAGAGGCTGAACCTCCATGATCTCCACACCACGTTCATCCACGGGTCCAAATATTAAAACCTGCAGGCTTTTCTCCGTGTTGAAGCTTCGAGGTGAAGAACCTCAGAGTCACTACAACAAACCACTGTTGTTTGGCCCAGAAAGGCTTCTGTCCTCTTCCTCCTCCTCCTCCTCCTCCTCCTCCTCCTCCTTTCATCCTCTGGTGAATCCAATGCCAAATACCTGCTTTTTCTTCCAGAACCTTCCAGTGACCCGTATCCTTGACAACCTGATGGAGATGAAGTCCAACCCGGTTTGTTCTTCTCGTCTGTTTGTCTGACAACTAAAGAACGAGAACATTATAGAACGAGAACATTATAGAACGAGAACATTATAGAACGAGAACATTATAGAACGAGAACATTATAGAACGGGAACATTATAGAACGAGAACATCATAGAACGGGAACATTATAGAACGGGAACATTATAGAACGAGAACATTATAGAACGAGAACATTATAGAACGAGAACATTATAGAACGAGAACATTATAGAACGAGAACATTATAGAATGAGAACATTATAGAACGGGAACATTATAGAACGGGAACATTATAGAACGGGAACATTATAGAACGGGAACTATAGAACGGAAAACATTATAGAACGGGAACTATAGAACGAGAACATTATAGAACGGGAACATTATAGACGGTATTTTGTTGTCCTTTAATGCTTTTGTTTAAAGTTTCTTTGTGGATTCATTCTGAAGAATGTGCACATTTTGGAGGATTTGGCTCCTCGGCCCATGTGGTCTGATCTCTCACACACACACACACAAACACACACACACACACCCGCTGTGAAGGTTTCTCAGCGTCTGCAGTTACAGACGACCAACAAAGATCCTGTTGTTGTTAACCTGATGGGGGAGGGGGGGGGGTGAAGATGAAAGTTGTGTGTTTTGAGGTAACGTCAGATACCAGAAGTCCTGATATAGAATGTAGAAGAACTAACGTTATTAATCAAGAGGCAGCGTTTTTTTGTTTACAATGTTTACATGAATCAGCTGATCATCTCTTCCAGGAAACCGATGACTACCGGTACTTTGACCCAAAGATGCTGCGAGGCAGCGAGAGGTACCACTCTGACCGGTATTCACATCACCGTATTCTTACCCACTGAGTCTCACTCTGTCTTCTCCTGCTGCTCCTCCTCAGCTCCATTCCCAGGAACAAGAACCCGTTTCAGGAGGTGAGTTCAGGCTGAAACACAGACTGACTGGGTTAATTATTTAATTATTATTTGTAAAACAAACAGACATCAATCTCTCAACTGTATAAATGAAGTTCTATTAAAGGTCCAATAAATTGAGAAATACGTCACACCAAACCTTTTATATCTGGATATGAAATAAATACCAGCGTGGTGTTCTGAGCGCTGCAGTGCATGATGGGTATTACTGCTGCTGTGCACTATGATGTCTTCCAGGCCATCGTGTTCGTTGTGGGAGGAGGAAACTACATCGAGTACCAGAACCTGGTGGACTACGCCAAGGTACTGCAGTACTGAGAGATACTATTAGTGCCATGCTATTACTATAGTATTATTAGCATATTACCATGCTATTAGTATGCTATTATTAGCATATTATCATGCTATTACTATGCTATTAATAGCATATTACCATGCTATTACTATGCTATTAGCCTATTACCATGCTATTACTATGCTATTAGCATATTGCCTTGCTATTACTATGCTATTATTAGCATATCGCCATGCTATTACTATGCTATTATTAGCATATAACCATGCTATTACTATGGTATCATTAGCATATTACCATGCTATTACTATGTTGTTATTATTAGCATATTACCATGCTATTACTATGTTGTTATTAATAGCGTATAACATGCTATTACTATGCTATTAGCATATAACCATGCTATTACTATGTTATTAGCATATTACCATGTTATTACTATGTTATTAATAGCGTATAACATGCTATTACTATGCTATTAATAGCATATTACCATGCTATTACTATGCTATTAGCCTATTACCATGCTATTACTATGCTATTAGCATATTGCCTTGCTATTACTATGCTATTATTAGCATATCGCCATGCTATTACTATGCTATTATTAGCATATAACCATGCTATTACTATGGTATTATTAGCATATTACCATGCTATTACTATGTTGTTATTATTAGCGTATAACATGCTATTACTATGTTATTAATAGCGTATAACATGCTATTACTATGCTATTAGCATATAACCATGCTATTACTATGTTATTATTAGCATATTACCATGCTATTACTATGTTGTTATTATTAGCGTATAACATGCTATTACTATGTTATTAATAGCGTATAACATGCTATTACTATGCTATTAGCATATAACCATGCTATTACTATGTTATTAGCATATTACCATGTTATTACTATGTTATTAATAGCGTATAACATGCTATTACTATGCTATTAGCATATTACCATGCTATTACTATGCTATTAGCATATTACCATGCTCTTACTATGTTGTTATTAGCGTATAACATGCTATTACTATGCTATTAGCATATTACCATGCTATTACTATGCTATTATTAGCATATAACCATGCTATTACTATGCTATTATTAGCATATAACCATGCTATTACTATGCTATTATTAGCCTATTACCATGCTATTACTATGCTATTATTAGCCTATTACCATGCTATTACTATGTTATTATTAGCGTATAACATGCTATTACTATGCTATTAGCATATTACCATGCTATTATTAGCATGTTACCATGCTATTACTATGCAATTATTAGCATGTTACTATGCTATTATTAGCATATTACCATGCTATTATTATGGGATACTATAAAGTGGAGAAGCATGACGCGGCTGTAGTTTAAAGCTCTTTGGGTCTCCAGGTGAAACCGGGGAAGAAGGTCGTGTACGGCTGCAGTGAACTGTCCAACGCCGCTCAGTTCACCAAACAGGTGAGACCCGCACCTGTCCTCCCATCATGCACCTGTCCTGTTAATCTCCACCCACTCCACCATCTAACCCCTCCTCTTGGTCTCCTCAGCTCTCCCAGCTGGGCCAGAAGTGATGTGGACGCCCCCCCCCACCCCTCGGAGGTCGTGGAGGATCTCTTTATTCCAGATGTTTTCTATTAAACTCTTCTGTAAATGGACATTTCTCGTCTTCATTGTAATTTCCGTCTCTCAGCATCAATAAAGATTATAAAAGGAGCTGAAGTCAGCTGACTCGCATCCAACATGGCGTCCGCCGCGTTCTTCTGCTCCTCCTTATTTATTTTAATACACGTTGTGTAAATACCTCGTGAGAATGTCTTCTACGGAATTAAAGAATTTAAAAAACAAATTCATTTATTAAACAAATACAGTATTTTTACTATATTATTGCTAAACAACCCGTTTTCCTGATGATTAAATGAAGTTTCAGAGATTTATTACAGGTTGACCCTCAGTCCCCCCCAGATGGCAATGCATTGTGGGTATCCAGAGAGGAAAAGCTCTGCTCCTGGAAGAGGAGGAGGAGGAAGAGGAGGAGGAGGAGGAGCTGCTCCCTCTGGACACTGGTTCACAAAGAGGATCAGAACTAAAGTTCACTTCAGTGTGACTGTATCCATTGTTTCTACTGCAGAGACACACAGACACACACACACACACACACACACACACTTAATCCCGGCTGGTGTTCGTGATGTCGACTCTGTTATGTTGACTTTTCGACCTGCAAGCTGAAATAATGAGGAGGAGGAGGAAGAGGAGGAAGAGGGAGGAGCTGGTTGAATAACTAAAGGAAAAATAAAATGGAAATGTAAAGAATCCTCTTAATAGAAATTTAGTGAATTGTTTTTTCAAATAAAATTCTGGATTTTATAATTGTTAAAATAATAAAATAATGTTAAAAGAATAAATAAATCCTTAACGTGAACCAATAATACAAACTCCTAATGCTTGTCAGACCTTTAATTCTTGTCTCCTCTCCTCCCTCCTTATGTCGTCTCTCCTGTTTTGTTGCACTCTGAAAGATAATTAAATTCATGAAATCACAGCTTTCATATATTTTCGTTAATAAATGCATAGATCCTTGGTCTGTTGATGGCTCCGCCCCCTCATTGTTATACAGACGACATGATTGGCTCCCGTCAGGCTCTTCGCAGAGACCCTGCACGTCGGAGGCCACGTGGCGGCTCGCACAGAGAGACGTTTGTCCCGTCTGCACTCAGGTGTCTGATTCTCAGGTGGGATCTGGGGGGATTCCCCCCCCCCCCCCCTCGTCCAGGTGGAACAGGATACAGGTGTTGAGACAGGTGAACATTTCAGATGTCCTTCCTTCAGCCAGTGGACGAAGTTGTGTAATGTTGATTCATTCTTCTTCTCTGAAAGGAGTCAAAGGAGAACTTAAAATTCCTTTAGATATTAATAAAAGACATCACAGAGGACATGAGGAGTCCCAGCCTCATGAGACAAAGCTGCCTTTTCTCTAGTGACCACCAGGGGGCGACTCCTCTCCCATGGAGAGAAAATGACTGCAAAGCTGTTAAAACTTGTTTAAAAGCTACGAACTATAAATCTACCATGAACTCACCTGCGGGAAGTCCCTCATGATTCTGTCCTCTTTTCTGTTTCTGTCAGTCAGTGAAGCCCCGCCCCCCTCTGATGTCACCACTGTAAGGTGTGTGTGTGTGAGAGAGATTATTTAAAGGGCAGCTCACCGTCTGCTGCTTCCAGGGAATAAAGTCTGAGCAGTTTTCCTGAGAGGCGACTTCTGAGGAAACCCACCGTCGGTAAGTTTCAGGATGAATTAAACAATGATGGATTCATGTTGTAAAATAGTGGAGAAACAATTCATTCGATTGTTAATAAGTGCGTTTTTACTAGTTAACCAGTCAGTGGTTTCATGTGGTTTAGCTTAGTTAACTGGGCTGCTTCACTAGTTACTGTCTGGTTTACAAAGTGACAGCTGGTGAACTTCAGTGAGTTTATGATGTGACCACAAAGTAAAGTGCGTTGTTGCTTTAAGACGTAACGCGTCTACTAACTGCTCATTGTGATGGATAACGATTCAGGCGCAGAGATGTTCCACCTTTCACTCCTGCTACCTCTGACAGGTGAGCCGCTCTTCTTCTTCTTCTGTGGTCTAACTTCTCAGTGATTGTGCAGGATGTGAAGGATGATCTTTCTTCTCCTCTGCAGGCCTTTTCCTCCTCATCTCCTCAACGTCTGGCTCAGATTCCGCTGGTCAGTATTCCAGGTTCCTCTTTGCATCTTTAAGGTCCGCCACCTACAACGTGACCTCCTCACAGAACTCACCTGAGCTTCCAGGACATTTATCAAACTGATTTCACCCCGATGACGGTATGAAAAAAACGGGGTTAACATGTTTTATCAAAACCAAAAACAACAAGAAACTATTCAGTGGATCCGTGAAAAGCAAACGTTGAACCTCTTCATAAGAACATTGTTTCTAGGAGACGGGCTTTAACATTTGAACAGGTCATGAGTCGTTGTCTCATGGGCTTCTCTGAGGTTTTAAAGTGGGCCCTTGTGATGGATGCGTGTGCTCAGCGTACCCGGTGACCTGCGGGACCCGGGGAGCCGACCTGCCGGAGGACGGCCTGGTGGCGTTGTGTCCCCCGGACTGCAGCCGGAGGACGGTGTCTGTGTTCGGGACGGAGACCTACGCCTCCGTCTCCTCCGTCTGCGGCGCTGCCGTCCACAGGTGGGACTTTGACCCTTTCCCTTGTTTTCTGCGTTTCTTGGCGTTGGCGCTTCACACCCGACGCGTAGAGCAGATCTCTGAGCTCATTGGAGGACGTCTCAGGGCTGGAGGGTTTGGAGGGGGGGGCGGAGGGGACGGAGGGGGGGGGGGGGGGGGGCGGATCAAACCCTGCTACCGACTGCAGCTGCAGAGGTGACATAATAACGAGTCCTGCTGTCTGCTGAACCTGAACCCAACACCAACACCACGAAGGAATGTGCAGCGCTGAAGGATTAAGCCTTCAACCCTGAACGACCTCTCCTCCCCCCGCAGGGGGGGGGGGGCTCCTTCCTCCACCGCTGCACATCTCTTCGTCCCGTCCTCTCGGCTGTAGTTTCACAAACTGAAGTCTAAATATCTTCAACCACATCCAGCAAGGCCTCCTGTTCCGAGGTGTGGGCTCTGGGAGACACCCCAGCATGTGGTACCTTCAGTAATGATGTATCCGGTCCAATAACACGTGTTCATATATTATTATTGGATCAGTTCAGGGTCTCGTTCCGACCAATAGACCAAGAGGACCAATCACCACAGAGACTCACATTCCTGTCAACATTACAACATCACAACATTTCATTTGTACGTTTAATATTTAAAGTCATCGTGTCGAAAGCCATTTATTTTCTTCCAAGTCATCAAAACAGAGACTCAAATCAACATCTCATTTCCAGTCTTTATGCTAAGCTACGCTAACCTGCTGCCGGCCACAGCTCTGTGATTAATTGGATGGACAAGAGGGTTTTCGATGTATTCTCTAAAGATGTCAAAATGTTGCTTTAACACAGAAACGTAAACGAGTCAAAATCAATGAGCAAATAATAATACGACATTCAGTCAGATCCCACGAGACAATCTTCTATTATCAAACTTTTTAGTTCTGGATATTCCAGAGAACATTTGGAAGGATTCAATGTGATGCATCTAAACTTAACCCTCCACATAAATTGTACATTTCTGCATATTCTTCTGAATAAAGTGAGAAGGTCTGATGCTCCGACGTGTCTCGGCTCTTCAGGGGGATTCTGGGTCGGGCCGGCGGCCTCGTCAGGGTTCACAAGCTGCAGGGACGACGCGACTACGAGGGCTCCTACGCACACGGCGTCCGATCGCTGGCCCTGTCCCGCTGGACCGCCTCCTTCAGCCTCACCAGTAGGTCATCCCACCCATCGGGCCGCCTCCTCGTCCTGTGAAGGTTAATCCTTTCGGGTTTAGGGAAACGAGGTATTTGAAGATGGTGCCCAGGAAGATGGTACTTCACAAAACCATCTCCACTTAAGGTCCCAGCTGGTTCTGGAGCTTTCCACAGCACCTCACTGGCTTTCTTTTACTGAGTTGAGACTTTAAAAAGCCTCCAAAGTTAGAAATAGTTTGAAAAACAGCTCGCTCACCAGGAGGATTTTATACCTGCTCTGTAAATAGTTACACTGCCCCCCAGTGGAGAAACATAGACGAGTACGAGCATATTGATATCAATAATAATGAATCATCGTCACCATCTTTGTTCAGAGGTTAAACTGCTTCACTGAAATGAAAGAAATGACCTGAGATTGTTGATGTGTGTTAGTATTAATTATAGAATTAATAATAATAAATGAACCCAAACTGTTTGTGTGTCTGTGTGTGTTTGTGTGTATGTGTGTGTGTGTGTGTGTGTGTGTGTGTGTGTGACCAGAGCCTGTCAACGTCCCACTGGAGTTGACCAGTGACACCAGTACCACCCCTCTGCCTGCAGCAGCACGACCAGGTAACGAGAAATTACTGGTCTCTGCTTTCATGTGAAGTCATTTTCAGTCGTGACACCGAGGCAAAGAAACACTTGCACTTCCAAACAACAGGAGTGGAATGTTCCCCCCTGACATACTGTGTTACCCTAGCTGCCCTTGTGTGTGTGTGTGTGTGTGTGTGTGTGTGTGTGTGTGTTGCAGTAGCAAAGAAGCCGCTGAAGAAGCCGTCAGTGAAGAAAGCTTTGACAGCTGGAAACAAAGGTGGACTGTGTGCTCTGTGTATTTGATATTCTGGGAGTAAAGATTGAACATGGGCTAAGGTTGTGAGTGTGTCTGTGTGTGTCTGTGTGTCTGTGCAGACTGTCAGTTGGATATCGCCATGGTGATCGACAGCAGCAAAAACATCGGGCATCGTAGGTTCAACCTGCAGAAAAACTTTGTCTCCAAATTAGCGGCCATGTTGAGGGTCGGATCAACAGGGCCACATGTCGGACTGATCCAGGCCAGGCGAGTCTCACACACACACACACACACACACACACACATGGGTAAAAGATCATCGTTTTATGGATGAAGTTTAAGCTGTTTCACTCAATTTAGGGCTAGCTACTTAGCTAGTTAGCGTTCTAATTCCTTGCTGGTTAGAAAATAAATCTGAAAAGAGGCAGTTCTTTCACTTTAAGTACTTTGAGTACATGTTGCTTATGATACTTTTACTTGAGGAAACATTTTCAACTTCCCTGTTGTTCACCTGATTTGCGTTTTCAGTGATTCTCCCCAGACTGAGTTCTTACTGACCAACTACACTCAACCAAAAGAGCTGCTGTTTGCCATCAAGGAGCTGGCCTACCTGGGAGGAGACACCAACACAGGTAACACACACACACACTTTCATGTACTTTTCATGTAAAGCATGGATGATTTCCCCTACAGCAGCCTCTGAGGTAGAGTGTCCTCACTCGCCCAGTCCTAGCGGCAGTCCTCACATAGGCATATAAAGCAACACACACACACACACACACAGTGCATGCAGCCCTGCTGTGGTCGCATTGACTTGCTTTATATTGTTTTCTCTTTTAAACTGAAAGCTCTCCGTCGCAGGTAAAGCCATCATGCACGCGGTGGAGACCTTCTTCGGCCAGGACCGCGGGGGGAGGCGGGGTCACCCTCGGGTGCTGATGGTGCTGATTGACGGCTGGCCGTCCGACGACCTGGAGCGGGCGGCCATGTTGGCCAGAGAGTCCGGCATCAACGTCTTCCTGGTGTCTGTGGCCAAACCGGCGCCTGAGGAGCTCGCCATGGTGCGAGACAAGGACTTTGTGAAGAAGGTTCATTCATTCATTAAATATTTATGTCAAGTACAAAACCGTGTTGCATGAATCAGCAATTATTTAATCCGACGAGGATCTCCTCTCCTTCCATAGCAACCAATTATTTTATTTTCCTTTTATTTACATGTGAAATGATTTGAACCTCCTCATGTCAGATTTCTGTTGAATCAGTTTGATTATTAATCAGGAAATATTGATTGGAGAGGTTTATGCTATGATTAGTTTAGAACAGTAAAGAATATATTATCTTTCTATTTCTATTGTGAAGTCTAAAGAAGTGTCTCTTTAGTTGAACCATCGAGCAGCGTTTAGGTCTCCGTCCACGGACAGACTTTCCCTCAATAAAGTGTCTCTTCTTCCTGCAGAGCGTGTGCAGGGACAACGGCTTCTTCAGCTACCCGATCTCCAGCTGGTTCAGCACCACCAAGCACGTGAAACCTCTGGCTCAAAAGCTGTGCTCGCTGGACCACCTGCTCTGCAGTGAGAGACCCCTCAGCCTCCAGCACACCAGGAGCTCAGAGAGCAAGACACTGGACCTCAGGGAGAGATGGATACGACATCAGAGCGGCACACACACACATCTAGAGACACACACACACACATCTAGAGGCACACACACACACACACACATCTAGAGACACACACACACATCTAGAGACACACACACACACATCTAGAGACACACACACACATCTAGAGGCACACACACACATCTAGAGACACACACACACATCTAGAGACACACACACACACATCTAGAGACACACACACACACATCTAGAGACACACACACACACATCTAGAGACACACACACACATCTAGAGGCACACACACACATCTAGAGACACACACACACACATCTAGAGGCACACACACACATCTAGAGACACACACACACACATCTAGAGACACACACACACATCTAGAGGCACACACACACATCTAGAGACACACACACACACACATCTAGAGACACACACATCTAGAGACACACACACACATCTAGAGGCACACACACACATCTAGAGACACACACACACACACATCTAGAGACACACACATCTAGAGGCACACACACACATCTAGAGGCACACACACACATCTAGATACACACACACACACACACATCTAGAGGCACACACACACATCTAGAGACACACACACACACATCTAGAGACACACACACACATCTAGAGGCACACACACACATCTAGAGACACACACACACACACATCTAGAGACACACACATCTAGAGACACACACACACATCTAGAGGCACACACACACATCTAGAGACACACACACACACACATCTAGAGACACACACATCTAGAGGCACACACACACATCTAGAGGCACACACACACATCTAGATACACACACACACACACATCTAGAGACACACACACACATCTAGAGACACACACACACACATCTAGAGACACACACACACACATCTAGAGACACACACACACATCTAGAGGCACACACACACATCTAGAGACACACACACACACATCTAGAGACACACACACACACATCTAGAGGCACACACACACATCTAGAGACACACACACACACATCTAGAGACACACACACACACACATCTAGAGACACACACACACATCTAGAGACACACACACACACATCTAGAGACACACACACACACATCTAGAGGCACACACACACATCTAGAGACACACACACACACACATCTAGAGACACACACATCTAGAGGCACACACACACATCTAGAGGCACACACACACATCTAGATACACACACACACACACACACATCTAGAGACACACACACATCTAGAGACACACACACACACACACATCTAGAGACACACACACATCTAGAGACACACACACATCTAGAGACACACACACACATCTAGAGACACACACACACATCACATATATTTTCCTAGTTGATAACTAACCTTTCAGGATAAATCCAGTGCAGCAGAAGGGACATCTGGTTTCAGGTCACATGTCACATGTCACATGTCACATGTGCATGGTGGTAAAACGCTGAGAAATGTCTGGTTCTTGGTTTCTAAGGTAAAACGTGCTACAACTCGGTGAACATCGGGTTCCTCATCGACGGATCTTCCAGCGTCGGCGAGGGAAACTTCCAGCTGGTCCTGGACTTCCTGGCAGCCGTCGCCACAAGCTTTGAGGTGTCGGACGTGGGAGCTCGCATCGGTCAGCTTTACCTCATGAACACCTTGTGATCCACGAGGAGTCGACCGTCCGACTGACTGCGCGTGTCTGCAGGTGCGGTGCAGTTCACCTACGATCAGAGGCTGGAGTTTGGCCTGTTTGACCACGCCAACAAAGAGGAGACCATCGACGCCCTGAGGAGGATCCCCTACATGAGCGGGGGGACGGCCACCGGAGCCGCCATCAGCTACGCCACCCAGAGCCTGTTCAGGTGAACACCATCCTATCCTACTACACCTTAATAACACCACAAGTACGGTGTCTTTGGGCTGTCGTTTAGTTTAGAATGAATCTGGAGGCACAACAGCCGCCATCTTTCTGCAGAGAACAAAAGAAACCCGTCTCTAACGAGAGCAGAAGGCGAGCAGCTCTTGAAGGCATCTGGTGATGACAATAGTCCCAATAAAAGCTCTCCCTCCTGTTTTGGGAATAAAAACTTTTTCAGGGAGCTTTTTCAAACAAAAGCCTTGGATCCATGTTCTTAAGCTTGGTTTAATTCCGTGTGTTTGGCGCTGAGGAGCACGTGAGATTAGTTAAATATGTCGAGGCGTCAGAGCCAGTGAGGCCTCGCCCTGAAGCTGACATTTGATCGTCTCTCTCCTCCAGGAGGGCGGGACCAGGGCGGAACTTCCTCATCGTGGTGACGGACGGCCAATCGTACGACGACGTCAGACTTCCTGCGGCGGCGGCACACAGACAAGGTGGGTGTCGAAATGAAGGAAAGTCGACAGCAGCCCGGGTTCACTTCTCACACACGTTTCACCCATCCACCAATCGACAGGCGTTACCATCTACTCGGTGGGCGTGGCCTGGGCGCCGCTGGATGACCTCAACGCGATGTCATCAGAGCCAAAGGAAAGCCACACCTTCTTCAGCAGGGAGTTCACCGGCCTCGCCGAGCTGGTCCCTCTGCTGGTCAGAGGGGTGTGCAAGGACTTCACAGAGAACAACTAGCACACACACACACACGTGCACGCACGCACACACACAGTGTATACCGTATTATGTATAAAACCTAAAAATACACCTAATAGTACTGATCCATCCAAAATACACACAACAAAGAAGGATACATGTAAACCAGATGTATATATACATGTATATAAAATGTACATATATATGTAGAATTATACTTGGTTCATATTCATGAATAAATAAAAAAGGAGATTATCATCAACATCAGTAGGAACCAAAAGTTTTCAATAAACATTTCAGCGTTTGATTCTGTGATCAATTGTATTTTACAAAATAAAAGTAGAACAAAGAAACTACTAATATTTTAAATTTTTATCTACTGTATCTGTATTTTTATTTCACGTTGCAGACTTCAGCACTAGTGTTTTACTGCAGGTTGAAAGGGTTAAAGTTAATGTATTTAAAATAGATTCTACAATAAAAGCCTTTTGGATCCAATAATAAACTGAAACAATGTCTCTATTAGAAGAGAACACCATTCTTATCTGATTGTATTCATGCAGCAGATTTCTCCATAGACCTTTTTCCTTCTATTAATCTGGAATTAAGACAAATACATCATATTTTGGAATTGTGAGATTTTCATCTTAGGATAAGGGTCTAAGGCAAGATTGAAGAAAACATATGTATTTTTTGTCTTGCTTATCTTTCATTGTAAAATAAAAACACTAGAATGAACAATCGGACGTAAATGAGCTGTTTGGATTTGATAAAAATGACTTTTTGTTTGTGCCTTTTATCCAAACGCGTTCATGCTCATGAACACATAATGATTACATTGATTTGAGTCCATGTTGGAAAAGGAATGAGACCATTTGCTTTTAAAAAGTTAGTTACATTTCCACAGAAATAGAAGTAAACAGAACATCTGAAGGTTGATGTTGTTAAAATGACCCGAATGGAAAAGTTATTCAAATGCGGCTTCTGTCTTTTTCTCTGTATTTATTACCCGTTTCCTTTGTTTTTACAGCTGGTCGACTGATTTGTGTTAAACTATTAAAACAACATTTCACTTTATTACATTCCATCACATGTCATTTAGCTGATGCTTTTATCCAAAGTGACTCACAATAAGTTAATAAGTGCAAAGAGATACAAACCCAGAAGAATAAGAAACTAGAAAGTACAATTTCATCAAATAAGTCGATGTACAACTTGTTATAGATCAGAACCATTATAAATCCAGTTTAAGGTCTACAGTGTGTGAGCTGGAGAAGCCTCCTGTGAACCGATACTGATGGTCATATGAGAATAATATTATACTATTCATGCTTTATTTCACCTTGTAACTGTATGGTTCATTACTTCTGTTAGTTATTAAATTCTTTCTATTTTTAGACTCAAGCCAGTTGACTTTTTATGACTTCTGGTCTCAGAAGGCCGAGGGGAACAGTAGTGATCCTTGATCAGAACTCCACACTTTCAATCAATGTTCTCAACTGTCTTCACATCTCCTTGCTTTATGTCTGGATGGTTTTAATGGTTTTATGTGAAACCCTTTGAACTGTTAGGGTTAGGTTAGGGTTAGGGTTAGGGGGTTAGGGCTACAAATAAAATTGCCTTGTGTTTTATATTGAGTAGGAAAGTCAATTATTATTATTAGTCAACAACCTGAACTTGGGCTGCGGTTAAAAAGCTGAAAAAGCTTCAGGAAATACACCATATATGATCAGTGTTGAGTTAACTGTTTAGAACCTCTGTGTAAACTTCTCCAAGAGATGTTTCATACCTTTTCTGCTTTAGATGCAGAGTATCGGAGGACAAACACTCGCATCTTCCCCTCAAGAGCTTCCTGCTCTGTAGACACTCCGTCATGATGGAACTGGAGGGGACGCAGGACTCTGAACCCCAACAAGACCTTCTTTTAAATCTGAAAACTGGAAGGCAGGTGTGTAAAGTAAGAGGGGCCTAAACGACGGAGACACTCATCTCACTAGTGAGATTCTCACCGATTCATCAGCTGCTGACACTTAGTTACAAGCTGTAACGTCTCTCTGAAGGACTCTGATGGATGATGATATGGAAGGAAATGATAAGACCACACAACAGATAGGAACGTCTTAGCATGTCCGGGTTGCCATGGTTACAGGTCTATAATCTACCATCAATCAGCAGTTTCACGGAAAGGCTTTTCAGAACGGAAGACACATACTGACCGCCAAGCTAAAAACTATTTCTTATATAATCACTAAAAGACATATTGCAACAGCAGAGAGACTCTAAAGAACCACAAATAAACTGAAATACTACAAGTAAAGCCTGAATGAGTGAAACCAAAAACAAATGTTTTAAAAAGACGACAAAGAGACTCAAACAACAACCCAAACCACAACAACTACTGAGAGACAAAACTAACAATTTTTAAAAGCAATGGTTTTAAAATGAATACAAAAGGGTCTCAAAACTGCAATACAAGATTTAAAACACCACAAAGACCCACAAAGACTACAAAGCATCTATGAAAAGATTCAACACAAATATACAAGTTATAAAGAAACTTCAGATCTAAAACAACCAGAAAGGGACAAGAACCAACTTCAAAGAGACTCAAACAACCACAAATGACTCCTAAGAGATAAGAAAACACAACAAAGACACAAGCAACAACTTCAAAGAGACACAACCGACACCCAGAGACTCAAACAACCACAGAAGTTCCAACACAGCTTCATCAAGAGACTAAATAATACAAATAAAATCATCTGGTAAAACTGTAAATCTGGTGGACAGAAGAACCTGATCATGTGACAGAGACGGAGACCAGGAGCCAGATCAGTGAAGCTCCGCCTCTTCCTCTGTGCAGATTCACACTGAGGACACAACGCAGACACAGGGCAGAGGGACAAACGGCAGAAGGACAGACGACGGAGGGCACAAGGACAAGGACAGACGTCTAGATCCGTCATGGGTCACCTGTTGATGCTGCTGCTGTTGCTATGGAGCTCAGGTAGGACTCTGACTTAAAGCAGCTCATCGTCTCTAAAGCAAAGAAGAAACATACACATGCACATACACTGACACACACAGACACACACACACACACAGAGACACACTTGCTCACTCACAAACTAAGGAAATATTGTGTATTTTAAAGTCATTTAAATTGATCGGCATAAACTCGACCAGCCGCCACAACGTGAAAGAATGTCCTAAACTTTAAAAAGATCTTGATCATTCAAGTTAAATTCTCCCAAATTCAAAGCAGATCCTAATTTACGGATTTTATTTTAACTCAATTAATATTGTGCAATCAGTGTGCATTCAGTAATCGTCTCCCCATGCAGTTTCCTGCTGTCAGGGGCGGAGCCAAAGACTCTGTTACCGTCACATGACTGTGATGACATCAGCCTCTTTGTTTCCTCTTCCGTCTCCTACAGACGTGTCACAGACCTGCTGTCGTCTGGCCCCAGCAGGTCGCTATGAGCACGTCAATAATCAAATCAATATGACAAACTAAGAGCGGACAATGAAGGATTCAAGTCAAAGCACGGACTAAAAACACCAACTATTGAAGCAACAACTTACCTACAATAATGGACGTAACGTTGTGTGGCGCCTAAGAGTCCCTCCGGAGGACGAGTTCAACTGTCAAATTGTAGCAACATCCAAATATGTTTCCAACGATAATTTACATTCAAACGGTCTTTTACATTTACTGAAAACAACAAATGTTTTTTTTTCCCAGATATCCGGACTGATGGAAACACACCAACAGGTAAATATCGAATGATTCATTGAAGCACAATCAGAGGTCAAGTTTACTTTGATATTTTCTTAACTGAATGAACTTCTTTGCTGACGACTCTCCTGCTTCTGTTCATAAGCTGTGAGGCTGAGGGAAGGTGACCGTCGGTGTTTCGGAAGACTGGAGGTGAAGCATGAAGGAGAATGGAGACCAGCTGATGTTGGTGAAATGACGCTGAAGTCTGCAGATGTTTTCTGTAGAGAGCTGGACTGTGGCTCTGCGGTTTCTCTCAGCTGGAGAAGGGAGTCCTCACAGAGATCTGTGTGGCTCCTCGACAATCACTGCGTTCAGTCTGGATCTGATCTGAGGAAGTGTATAGAGTCACGTTCCTCTTACTCCATCCTGGTTCTGAACTGCTTGGGTAAGCCCACAGGCCTCATCTGTTACAGTAATGGAGGAATCACAGCTAGAATCACTTCAGACTTGTCTGATGAACTGCAGTAAATCAGTTACTGAACTCACCAAGAAATCTTGGTAGGCTATAGGAAGACTACATGTCTACCAACCAGCCCGAAAATACTCCTCCTTCAGCTTCACAGCTTTATTCACTGTTTTCCACCAGCAGGTTGAACATTTCAACAGTCAACATCTCTTTCAGACTCTATGGATCAGTTTATAAACAGATTTATATTCTGAGCCAGAGATCATCTAAGAGAAATAAGAATGTTTTTTAATTTCTGGTGTCTTTAAACTCTTTCATCTTCTATCTTCTCTCCAGACTCCATCAGGCTGGTGGATGGGTCTGGTCTGTGCTCAGGCAGACTGGAGGTGAGGTCTAACCAGTCTAACCAGTGGTCCTCAGTGTGTGAAGAGGACTTTGACCAGCAGGATTCAGAGGTGGTCTGTAGGGAGCTTGACTGTGGGGCTCCTTCAGTCCTCCAGGGGGCGCTCTATGGAGAAGTGGAGGCTCCAATGTGGACCAAAGGGTTCCAGTGTGGAGGCCATGAGTCTGCTCTCCTGGACTGTAGAAGCTCAAGCTCAGAGAGAAACACCTGCTCACCTGGTAAAGCTGTTGGACTCACCTGCTCAGGTAGAAGAGGAGCTGCAGCTTTCATCTGGTTCATTTCTGTTCTACTGAAACTCACTTTGTTCTTCTACTGACGACTCTCTTGTTTCTGTTCAGAACCTGTGAGGTTGGTGGGAGGAGCCAGTCGCTGTGAAGGAACCCTGGAGGTGAAAAATCAAGGAGAATGGAGGCCAGTAGCTTATAAGGAAATCACCCTGAAGACATTAGTAGGTTTCTGTAGAGAGTTGGACTGTGGTTTTGCTGTTTCAATGAGGCAGAGAACGGAGTCCTCACAGAGATCTGCGTTTGGGATCTGCACTCACTGTCTTGAGTCTGGATCCGCTCTCAGGGAGTGTGTAATATCACCTTCCTCTTCATCCATCCTGGATCTCACCTGCTCAGGTAAGCCCATCAATGTCATCATCTTTGACAGTAATGTATCCAGGATGCTTCCCTTTTATATCAGCTAGAATCACAGTAGACTTGTCTGATGAGCTTCTACCTCAGTAAATCAGGTGCTGAATTCACCAAGACAGCTTTATATATGAAGCCTACATGTCTGCTGCTTCAGGAGTCCTCTGGACCAACCACCAATCAGTCTGAAAAGACTCCTCCTTCAGCTCCACAGCTTTCCTAGTCACTGATTTCCACCAGCAGGTCCTTTGGTTTCCACCATAACAGGAACCAATGACCTACTGGACATAACTTGGATTAGCTCAGCTCAGCCGGGGGCTCGTCAGTATCTCCACACTGTTCTTCAGCTTAGAAACTCCTTAAGGAGAGGGTCCACGTTTCTTTCAGACTCTAGGGATCAGTTTATAAACAGATTCATATTACGGTTCCAAGATTGAAGAGAGATGTTATTTAATTTCTGGTGTCTTTAATATCTCTTTTTCATCTTCTGTCTTCTCTCCAGACTCCATCAGACTGGTGGATGGGTCTGGTCTGTGCTCAGGCAGACTGGAGGTGAGGTCTAACCAGTCTAACCAGTGGTCCTCAGTGTGTGAAGAGGACTTTGACCAGCAGGATTCAGAGGTGGTCTGTAGGGAGCTTGGCTGTGGGGCTCCTTCAGTCCTCCAGGGGGCGCTCTATGGAGAAGTGGAGGCTCCAATGTGGACCAAAGGGTTCCAGTGTGGAGGCCATGAGTCTGCTCTCCTGGACTGTAGAAGCTCAGGCTCAGAGAGAAACACCTGCTCACCTGGTAAAGCTGTTGGACTCACCTGCTCAGGTAGAAGAGGAGCTGCAGCTTTGATCTGCTTCATTTCTGTTCTACTGAAACTCACTTTGATCTTCTACTGACGAATCTCTTGTTTAGGTTCAGAACCTGTGAGGTTGGTGGGAGGAGCCAGTCGCTGTGAAGGAACACTGGAGGTGAAACATCAAGGAGAATGGAGGCCAGTAGCTTATAAGGAAAGGAACCTGAAGGAATCAGATGTTCTTTGTAGAGAGCTGGACTTTGAATCTGCTGTTTCTAGCAGACCCAGAGTGGAGTCCTCACAGAGATCTGGGTGGAGGTTTACATTTGAATGTCTTCACTCTGGATCCTCTCTGAGGGAATGTTTAACATCATTTTACTCCTCCTCCATCCTGGATCTCATCTGCTCAGGTAAGCATACCTATGAAACCATCTATGACATCATCTCTGAAAGCAATCCCAGGACTCACCTGTCTGTCTGTCTGTCTTCCCTGGAGCATTGAGTCCTTATTCCGGGTCCATCTCGTTCAACGACGGGTAAACATGACCTGTCTCCATCTCTCTGTTACAGACCTGCAGCTCCAGCCGATCATCTCTGTGTCCTCCTCCATGTACGGGGTCTCCGAGGCCCAGCAGCAGAGGGCTCAGGTCCTCAGGGGCTCCACCTTCACCATCTGCTGCTCCATCCAGCCAAAGTACCCAGGAGGCTTCTTTCAGCTCACCTTCACCTCCTCCAACTCAGCACAAAACTACACCAAGACAGCTGTCAATCACTCGGCCCACTTCCTGTTTCCACCTGCAGAGCCCGCCCACCAAGGAAGCTACAGCTGCGTCTATCACGTTTCTGTTTATTTGCATAACTTCTCCTCTGAGAGCCGTGTGCTCTCTGTCTCTGTGGAAGGTAAGCTGACTCTTTACATGATGATTGGTCCAAACTGACTCAAGATGATCAGCTGACCACAGAGTCCAAGCATGTTGTTGTTGTGTACATGGTATGTTTTGTTGTATGTAAGTACGACAACTAAATGATTGATCATTAGAATTATTATTATTTTTATTATTATTTACTATTACTATTCACATATAAAAATAACTGGGCATACCCCTCAGGGATCAGGGTCCAATGACCAATACATGAATTCTCATGATTGGTTCACTACTCCATCAAGTGTGAACAATGAAGGTGTCAAGTTAACGGTGGAAAGACGAGTAAAATGAAAACCAATATTTCACTGAAACAAATTTGACAAAGAAAATCACACAGAGTCACAGCAGGAACAGGCCATCGGGGAGTGTTTGGTTCCATGGGAGGTTCATGATGTCATGTGATCACTCTCCATGTGTGTGAGCAGATCCAACACCTCTCATCATCAAAGCGGTCCTCCTGCCTCTGATGCTGCTGGTGGTGAACGTTGGCCTTTACTTCTACTGTAAGGTACGGACACACGTCTGTTGGACCACATGAAGCTCTGTGACTAGTCAACTGAAGACAGGTGCTGTCATGTCTCTCCAGACCACCAGGGGGCGGAAGCTGGGCAGACGGGAGGACTTTGAGCTGGATCATCATCACCTGGGTGTTCCTGCAGCTGAAGAAGAAGGAGCTCAGGGAGCAGAGTAGCTCCTCCAAGGAGCTCCTCTCACATCCAGATGGATTTGTAACACACAACCAGCATCAGCTCACTTTCATACGCATGTTTGCTTCCAACAAGAAGGCTGGAACATCATGTGACTTCATTAGAGCAGTGTTTCTTCATTCCTTCTGTACGTCTGGGGCTCTGTCAATTTGCTCATTAAGGATTGATTCTTTTTGGGGGATTACATCCTCAATTCGTTGTAATTATTGATTTGGTCTACTTTTCATGAAGGACTTTTTAATATCTGAAGAAATCTATAGCCCAGCATAAATGTTGTAATTCATAAAAGTACTTATTTTACTTAAATATTGTTTATTATTGACCTTCAGGAATCTACTTGATCAGTTAATAAAGTATTTTACTTATTGTTTTTATAATCCAAGTGTTTTACTCAAACCACCTGCTTTTTTGCTATTATTTAGTATCAAGGAATTTGTATTGTTATTATTATTGTTCTTCATGACTATAATTAATGTTGCAATCAAGAAATTGAAGGAAGTTTTGCTCACAATTTCAACATGGATTTGGCCCGTTTTGCAGATTTTTTTTTTTACTTTGGAAATATAATTTTGTTATAAACAGATTTTTAAATAATTGAAATTGAAATAAAAGATTTTACTTAAATTGTGAGCGTTTCACTCGATTCTTCTTTTATTCCGTTCATATTTGAATGAACTGGGCGTCCAGCAGGGGGCGCCACAGGACCGCGACACACGACGACATGATGACGACGACGATGATGATGATGATGATGATGATGATGATGATGATGATGGGATGACCTGCAGCCACACATAACACTCATTTATTTAACGAAGCAAACCGGTTTAAAGAGGAACAGATTCCACGCGGTCACGAGTGACGTCATCGAGGTATTACTTAAGGATCCTTATGATTGTTTCACATTGACCACCGATCTGCAGGTTGCTCCTAATAAATGAGAATAAACGGACGCGTGTGCGCGTGCGTGCGTTAGGCCCCGCCTCCCAGAGGGGAGAAGGGCGGTGCCCCCCCACCACCACCCAGGTAGGAGCACCAGCGGTGGGCACGTCACCACAAACACGCGCACAGAGGAGGCAGTGTGCAGAGCCGCGGAGACCACAGCCGCCAAACGCGCACGCACACGGACGCGCGTGCACGCACACTCACACGCGCACCCTCTTTCCACCGCCTCATCGGTCCGGAGGAGCGACGACGCAGCCGAAAACAGCCGGAAGTTCCGTTTGGACCCATCGAAACAGGGAAGTTCGAGACGGAGAGAGGGACAGAGGGACAGAGGGACAGAGGACCATGTTCAGCTGGGTGAAGCAGGAGCAGGGAGGACGCAACAAGGACGGAGAGATGTACCAGACGGTGACGGAGGGCCTGCAGAGCCTCTACCTGAAGAAGCTGCTGCCGCTGGAGGAGACCTACCTGTTCCACGACTTCCACTCCCCCGCCCTGGAGGCCGCCGACTTCCAGAGCAAGCCCATGGTGCTGCTGGTGGGGCAGTACTCCACCGGGAAGACCACCTTCATCAGGTGAGGAACCCAAAACGGGACTTTAGGAAGTAGAACACGAGTTTGTAAAGTCCTCAAAGCTCTGCTCCAACTACCACACGTCTTACAGGGACACTTTGCTAGTGCAGTGTGGCGTTGTCTCTCCTCAGGGGGCCACTGTCTCACGTTGTCTCTCCTCTGGGGGTCCACTGTCTCACGTTGTCTCTCCTCTGGGGGTCCACTGTCTCACGTTGTCTCTCCTCAAAGCGTCCACTGTCTCACGTTGTCTCTCCTCAAAGCGTCCACTGTCTCACGTTGTCTCTCTTCATGGGTCCACTGTCTCAAGTTGTCTCTCCTCATGGTGTCCACTGTCTCACGTTGTCTCTCTTCATGGGTCCACTGTCTCACGTTGTCTCTCCTCTGGGGGTCCACTGTCTCACGTTGTCTCTCTTCATGGGTCCACTGTCTCACGTTGTCTCTCTTCATGGGTCCACTGTCTCATGTTGTCTCTCTTCATGGGGTCCACTGTCTCAAGTTGTCTCTCCTCATGGTGTCCACTGTCTCACGTTGTCTCTCTTCATGGGTCCACTGTCTCATGTTGTCTCTCTTCATGGGGTCCACTGTCTCAAGTTGTCTCTCCTCATGGTGTCCACTGTCTCACGTTGTCTCTCTTCATGGGTCCACTGTCTCACGTTGTCTCTCTTCATGGGTCCACTGTCTCATGTTGTCTCTCTTCATGGGGTCCACTGTCTCAAGTTGTCTCTCCTCATGGTGTCCACTGTCTCACGTTGTCTCTCTTCATGGGTCCACTGTCTCACGTTGTCTCTCCTCTGGGGGTCCACTGTCTCACGTTGTCTCTCTTCATGGGTCCACTGTCTCATGTTGTCTCTCTTCATGGGTCCACTGTCTCACGTTGTCTCTCTTCATGGGTCCACTGTCTCACGTTGTCTCTCTTCATGGGTCCACTGTCTCACGTTGTCTCTCCTCTGGGGGTCCACTGTCTCACGTTGTCTCTCTTCATGGGTCCACTGTCTCATGTTGTCTCTCTTCATGGGTCCACTGTCTCACGTTGTCTCTCTTCATGGGTCCACTGTCTCACGTTGTCTCTCTTCATGGGTCCACTGTCTCACGTTGTCTCTCTTCATGGGTCCACTGTCTCACGTTGTCTCTCTTCATGGGGTCCACTGTCTCACGTTGTCTCTCTTCATGGGTCCACTGTCTCATGTTGTCTCTCTTCATGGGGTCCACTGTCTCACGTTGTCTCTCTTCATGGGTCCACTGTCTCACGTTGTCTCTCTTCATGGGTCCACTGTCTCATGTTGTCTCTCTTCATGGGGTCCACTGTCTCAAGTTGTCTCTCCTCATGGTGTCCACTGTCTCACGTTGTCTCTCCTCATGGTGTCCACTGTCTCACGTTGTCTCTCTTCATGGGTCCACTGTCTCACGTTGTCTCTCCTCTGGGGGTCCACTGTCTCATGTTGTCTCTCTTCATGGGTCCACTGTCTCACGTTGTCTCTCTTCATGGGTCCACTGTCTCATGTTGTCTCTCTTCATGGGGTCCACTGTCTCAAGTTGTCTCTCACCATGGTGTCCACTGTCTCACGTTGTCTCTCCTCATGGTGTCCACTGTCTCACGTTGTCTCTCTTCATGGGTCCACTGTCTCACGTTGTCTCTCTTCATGGGGTCCACTGTCTCACGTTGTCTCTCTTCATGGGTCCACTGTCTCACGTTGTCTCTCTTCATGGGTCCACTCTCTTGAGGCACACTGACACGTGGGTTGTTGTTTTAAAAAACAGCTTTATTGTGAAAGGTGGAGCAGCTGCTGAGGCTCATGGGATTGTTCTGTCTCTCGTCTTCCTGGACCTGCTGCTGGTGATGAAGATGATCTCAGGTGTGCAGTGTCTCTGACGGATGGGACCTCATGGACCAGGAGCACAAGTTCATTGTGGGTCCAAACGTCACAGTAACTGTTATTGTCTCTGAAGTTACTCGTGACTTCCTGTTAAGGCTGGCGTTCTCTGCCTGGAGGCTGCGACGTCGTCACGGGTTAAAGAGCTGATCAAGGCGTGCTGCCCCCCTGTAACACACACACACACACACACACGCACACACACACACACACACCAGACTCTCACTACTGCTCCTCATCACACGTGACATCACATCCTGTCCGGTGGCAGGTGATGCGAGTGGTCTGGAGTCAGAGCTCTGAGGGGTTGTGTTTGGATGGACCTGGTCCTCTCTGGACGTCTGCCTGCAGGACCAAACATCCTTTGGTCCTGCTTCTTCTTCACAAACAGCCGAAACAGAAGAAGTGAAGGAACAAAAGAAGAAGAAGTCAATCCGGCGTGTGGTTTGGTCCTGTGGACCTTTTACATGTTATTATTGAATGATTACCACCTTGATGATGTCACAGCAGCCTGTTTATCAGAGTGTCCTTGAACGCAGCAGCTGGATGACCACATGAGAGGCTGAGAGGTGTTTGAAGGTTCATTCAAATGCACCATGTGACTCTACGGGGGCCGAGCAAGAGCTGCAGTTACATCTCAGCTTATCTCATGTCTGCAGAGAGGGGCGTGTGTGTGTGCGTGTGCGTGTGTGTGTGTGTGTGTGTGTGTGTGTGTGTGTGCGTGTGCGTGTGCTCCCGAGGCCCCACCCTGTCCTGAGGAATGCTATGAATCATGGGAACTGAAAAAAATGCTATGAATCATGGGGAGAAGTTGGCAGTAAATTGCAGAGTCGACGTATTCGGGGCAGTGTAACCAGCGCGGCCTCTGATTGGTCCACAGCGTGTCCGTCTAAACGCGTCTGATCCGTGTGTCAGATTGACGCCTGACCTGCAACCACCGAGGTCACATGACCTACGGGTTTAGCTATTAGCTATTGCTAATGCTAAGAACGTCGCTATTCCTTATTATAAATAATTATTATACTTATTTATCCTCTTCTTTGACTCTGTGATGACAGAATGACTGGGAACTAACCCCCCCCCCCATCCCCCCCCCAGGTACCTGTTGGAGCAGGACTTCCCGGGGATGCGGATCGGTCCGGAGCCGACCACCGACGGCTTCATCGCCGTGATGTACGGCGAGAACGAGGGCGTCGTCCCCGGCAACGCCCTGGTGGTCGACCCCAAGAAGCCCTTCAGGAAGCTCAACGCGTTTGGAAACTCCTTCCTCAACAGGTGAGAAGACACACAAAGACACACAAAGACACGCAAAGACACGCAAAGACACGCAAAGACACACAAAGACACACAAAGACACGCAAAGACACACAAAGACACACAAAGACACGCAAAGACACACAAAGACACACAAAGACGCAAAGACAAAAAGACACGCAAAGACACACAAAGACACGCAAAGACACACAAAGACACACAAAGACACACAAAGACACGCAAAGACACACAAAGACACACCAAGACACGCAAAGACACGCAAAGACACGCAAAGACACACAAAGACACACAAAGACACACAAAGACACGCAAAGACACGCAAAGACACGCAAACACACGCAACGACACGCAACGACACGCAACGACACGCAAAGACACGCAAAGACACACAAAGACACGCAAAGACACAGACACGCAAAGACACAGACACGCAAAGACACAGACACGCAAAGACACAGACACGCAAAGACATGCAAAGACACAGACACGCAAAGACACGCAAAGACACAGACACGCAAAGACACGCAAAGACACGCAAAGACACAGACACGCAAAGACACGCAAAGACACACAAAGACACAGACACGCAAAGACACGCAAAGACACGCAAAGACACAGACACGCAAAGACACGCAAAGACACGCAAAGTCACGCAAAGACACAGACACGCAAAGACACGCAAAGACACAGACACGCAAAGACACGCAAAGACACAGACACGCAAAGACACGCAAAGTCACGCAAAGACACAGACACGCAAAGACACGCAAAGACACGCAAAGTCACGCAAAGACACGCAAAGACACACAAAGACACGCAAAGACACGCAAAGACACAAAGACACGCAAAGACACAGACACGCAAAGACACGCAAAGACACGCAAAGAACCCATTGAAGTCAAGTATTACATTTGTGTAACCCCATGTGTGTTGTTTATCACTGGACTATTAAATCATGTTTCATCATAATACATCATATTAAATCATATTAAGTCCAAATAAATTGTATTAAATCAGCGTCTCCACGACAACGAAACCAACTCTGGTCCAAGAACTGGACGTAGCGCCGCTAAAACACCACCCGTCTCCGTCCAGACACACACGCACACGCGCTCACACACACACACACACACACGCACACGCTGTGAGTTAGTAGCAAGTGTTTAAATTTAGCTGAAACACTATTTCCTCTGTCCTAAAATATTTTTTTAAGAGTGGCAGCAGGAAGCAGAGAGACAGCCAACCCTCCGGTGTGTGTGTGTGTGTGTGTCTGTGTGTGTGTGTGTGTGTGTGTGTGTGTGTGTGTTCAAGGCTTTCCATTAACCAGGATTCCTGCTCTGAAGGAGGAAGTAACAGTAACTTATTGTTTCCAGGGGGATGTGTGCGCTCAACGCTTTGTTTTCATGTCAGGATGACATTGAGGTCACGCACACACCCATATATATAACTATGACCAGTCCGTGGTTAGCCTAGCTTAGCATAAAGCGAGGTGACTTCCTAATGTCCTCTGGTTGTCTCTCTCTGTCTGTCCAGGTTCATCTGCTCTCAGATGCCGAA
The DNA here is from genome assembly GCF_949316345.1 of Pungitius pungitius. NCBI lineage: Eukaryota > Metazoa > Chordata > Actinopteri > Perciformes > Gasterosteidae > Pungitius > Pungitius pungitius. The sequence continues at coordinate 647,253 of NC_084913.1, forward strand.
CCAGGTTCTTCAGAGCATCAGCATCATCGACACGCCTGGCATCCTATCTGGAGAGAAACAGCGAATCAGCAGAGGTAACACACCGTGTGTGTGTGTCTGTGTGTGTGTGTGTGTGTGTAATTGTCGTTGACATTCTTTCATTTCCTCGTATTGTATGAAGTCAGAGAGCAGCCGCCCTCCTGGAGTTTAGATGAGTGGCAGAGGTCAGAGGTCACGGTCCTGATAGGTCAGGGAACTCGCTTGTGTGGAATTGGGTTATTTGATGATCCTCTGAGTCTTCAAAGAGACATCAACATGTTGACGTGTTAATAAGACTTTCCTTCATGAGAAAATGCCGTCAGAAGGGAGGACGTCACATGGAACTATGGACAAGAGTCCATTCTGACTGTTTAGGACAGAACTTCTGTTTGGACTGTCTTGACCTGGCATTACATTACATTACATTGCATTACATTACATTACATCCATCCATCTTCAACTGCTTATCTGGGGTCGGGTCGTGGGGGCAACATCTCCAGCAGGGACCCCAGACTTCCCTTTCCTGGGGAACATCTAGCAGCTCAGTGCAGAGATATCATCTCTCTCTGGTCCTGGGTGTTCCTCAGGGCCTCTTCCCAGCTGGACGTGCCTGGAACACCTCCCAAGGGAGGCGTCCAGGGGGCGTCCTACCAGAAGCCCAAACCACCTCCACTGGCTCCTTTCAACCCAAAGGAGCAGCGGCTCTACTCCGAGCTCCTCGTGATTGGCTGAGCTTCTCACCCTTCTATCTCTAAGGGAGACGCCAGCCTCCCTCCTGAGGAAACCCATTTGACCGCTGGTACCCGTGACCTAGTTCTTTGGGTCATGACCCATCCTTCATGACCATAGGTGAGGGTAGGAATGAAGATCGACCCGTTGCTCAGCTCTTTTCTTCACAACGGGGCAGTAAAGCGAGTAAAACCCTGAGGTCCTTGACCTCCTTCACTTGGGGTAAGGACACACTCCCTACCTCAGATGTTTGAGGTGCTGATCCTCATCCCACCCGAGCAGAGCGAGGATCCCATCAGGACCACATCGTCTGCACAAAGCAGCGATGAAATCCACAGCCCCCCGAACTGTAGACCCCCCCCCCCCCCCCCCCCCACTACGCCTCGATATCCTGTCCATGAAAACCACAAACACGATTAGTGATGAGGGGCAGCCCTGGTGAAGGCCGCCCCCACCGGAAACACCTCCGACTTGCTGCAGAGCACCTGAAGCTCTGGCTTTGGGGGTACAGGGATTGGATGCCCCCCCCCCCCCCCCCCCCCCCTCACCCTGTACTCCCGCAGCACCTCACATGTTTTCTCTCGGGGGACCTGGTCACAAACCTCCTCCAGGTCCACAAAACACATGTAGACTGGATGAGGACACCGCCAGACCCCCTCCAAGGTCCTAAAGAGTAAAGATCTGCTCCGTCGTTACAGGTCATTTTTATTTAGCTTCCAAAGCGACTTCATCAAATAACCTGATGTACAACTGGTTCTAGATCAGAACCATTATGAGTCCAGTTTAAGGTCTACAGTGTGTTGGTGTTTAGTCTGAAGAGGTGAGTCTTTAGTTTTAGTTTCTAGTCCAGTGTTTTGCTCTCAGTGAGGAACAAGCAGCTTGATGTTGGGATGGAGGGTTTCACCAGGTCCTGGATGGAGACTGGACCCCATCCACTCACAGCATGCACCAGTGCTTTGAACTGGATGTTCACTACTGGTAACCAGTGGTGAGAGGACATCTCCCCCTTCTCTCTCCCCCAGTGTGCAGACTTCTTGTGAAAGTCTTGTCACTTCCTGATTTGTCTCTCGTGGTTTCCTCCCATGAATCACGGCTGCTGGTCTTCAACCACACAAGCTGGTAAAAGAGGACCTGAAACCTCCCAGTGACACCATTACTTCTCCTGTACCTTCACCCTTTGTAGTGCTGATTGTACTGAAGACAGAAGCCTGAATGTACATTAAAGGCAGAACGAGTATGATTTTCTCTAAATACAGTGAATAATATAAATATACTCACCGGCCACTTTATTAGGTACACCTGTCCAACTGCTCGTTAACACTTAATTTCTAAGCAGCCAATCACATGGCGGCAACTCAGTGCATTTAGGCATGTAGACATTGTCAAGACAATCTCCTGCAGTTCAAACCGAGCATCAGTATGGGGAAGAAAGGTGATTTGAGTGACTTTGAACGTGGCATGATTGTTGGTGCCAGAAGGGCTGGTCTGAGTATTTCAGAAACTGCTAATCTACTGGGATTTTCACGCACAACCATCTCTAGGGTTTACAGAGAATGGTCCGAAAAAGAAAAAACATCCAGTGAGCGGCAGTTCTGTGGGCGGAAATGCCTTGTTGATGCCAGAGGTCAGAGGAGAATGGCCAGACTGGTTCGAGCTGATAGAAGGGCAACAGTGACTCAAATAACCACCCGTTACAACCAAGGTGGGCATAAGAGCATCTCTGAACGCACAGTACGTCGAACTTTGAGGCAGATGGGCTACAGCAGCAGAAGACCACACCGGGTGCCACTCCTTTCAGCTAAGAACAGGAAACTGAGGCTACAATTTGCACAAGCTCATCGAAATTGGACAATAGAAGATTGGAAAAACGTTGCCTGGTCTGATGAGTCTCGATTTCTGCTGCGACATTCGGATGGTAGGGTCAGAATTTGCCGTCTACAACATGAAAGCATGGATCCATCCTGCCTTGTATCAACGGTTCAGGCTGGTGGTGGTGGTGTCATGGTGTGGGGAATATTTTCTTGGCACTCTTTGGGCCCCTTGGTACCAATTGAGCATCGTTGCAACGCCACAGCCTACCTGAGTATTGTTGCTGACCATGTCCATCCCTTTATGACCACAATGTACCCAACTTCTGATGGCTACTTTCAGCAGGATAAAGCGCCATGTCATAAAGCTGGAATCATCTCAGACTGGTTTCTTGAACATGACAATGAGTTCGCTGTACTCAAATGGCCTCCACAATCACCAGATCTCAATCCAATAGAGCATCTTTGGGATGTGGTGGAACGAGAGATTCGCATCATGGATGTGCAGCCGACAAATCTGCGGCAACTGTGTGATGCCATCATGTCAATATGGACCAAACTCCCTGAGGAATGCTTCCAGCACCTTGTTGAATCTATGCCACGAAGAATTGAGGCAGTTCTGAAGGCAAAAGGGGGTCCAACCCGTTACTAGCATGGGGTACCTAATAAAGTGGCCGGTGAGTGTAAATATATATATATATATAAATATGTAAATATATCATTAGTTCACGTTCAGTTGATCCGTTATCAAGAAGAAGAGTGATTTGCTGTTTAGGATCAATCGATAGAACATGAATACATAGAATGAAGCAACGTTCTCTTCTCTCTGTGCTTTAAATCTGACTCACTGTTGGCTCTGAGCTTTCAGCCAGTAATCTTCCCCAGAGACCCTGTCCTCCCCTGTCCCACCCTCTCCAGGCCAGTCCTGGTTCTGGGTTTCATGGGTCAGTCCTGCTCCAGCAGATGAACTCAGTGACCAAGGATCACAGTAAACAAACCAGATCTACTAGTTTCTGTCAGTATGAGACTGAGTTCCAGTTCAATTCACTGTTTCATCCCGTCGACGTCCTTCATGCTCTTTTAAATCCTGCGTTGTGGCGAGGTCCCCTCTTTGTATGCTAAACACTACCGTGTGTGTGTGTGTTTTGGAGTCCTTTTTGTATTTCCGTGTATTTTCTGCATCATGGAGACTAGATGGTTTGTGCAGAAGCTGCTGAACAAGGTGGAGCGTGATGGTGACGACAGAAAAGAGTCAAATAAAACACATGGCTTCATCCGCTCTGCACACCGCCCCAAAGAGGAAGTGGGATTGTTCCAATGAAGGTGTTTCCTTTCAAACAGGAAGTGGAACAAGTGGAGCAATCACTCATCCTACAACCAGCGCAGAGCCGCTAGGAAGCCCTGCTCGTGATTTCACTCACTCACTCACTCACTCACTCACTCACTCACTCACTCACTCGCTCACTCACTCACTCACTCCTTCATCAGCACACACACACACAACGCTTCGTTGTTCCTGCTCACATCTTTTATTCATGAAACATTTAATAGAGAAAACCTCTTCAAATGAATGAGTCTGAGGCTCCAGATCAGTTTGAAGGACATTAAGATGAATTTAACTAAATCTATATTAAGCTTTTAATAATTAAATTGATATTTAAATGTGTTTTTTAAACTTGTTAATGAGATTAAATGTTGTTTTTTAGGATGATGTCGGGACGGGAACGTTTTTATCTTTTTTATTGTTGTTCTTTATATCAGGAAGTGAGTTGCCGTCCCGTTGTCATCGTACGACCTTGATGGAGTGTGCGTTTGTGTTTGTTGTGTCCACAAACAGTTTTATTGTGAGTGTAGACAGCAGCTTTTTAATGTGATGCAACACAATGTTCTACACAGCAGCCTCACAGACATTGTGTGTGTTGTGCGTCTAGGTGTGTGTGTTGTGCGTGTGTTTTTAGGTGTGTGTACTTTAAAGGTGACCTTTTAGCTGAATACAGAGTGGGTTAAAGGAGACATCAGCTGATGTTTGGTGTCCTAACAGGAAGTGCAACGTTGCTTTTTAAAGGGCCGGTACGTCTAAATCCCCCAACGCAGTGAATCAGTGAAGTAGAATATATTAAAACACAAGTAGATCCAGTGAAGTAGAACACAGCAGATTACTGATCTCCAAAATCTGTTTCCAGTTAAATTTGGAAAGCTGTTCTCTTGGTTTAGTTTCAGAGCCGAGGGTCACCCAGTTTTAGAGGAACCACACCCAAACTGCTGGCACATATCACTTTACACACACACACACACACACACATTTAAAGACGTAGTGCAGCAGCAGCTGTGCCCTCACTGCTCTCCTTTGTCCTCTTCTCAGTTTTCATGTTTGTGTTTCCTTCATTGAATATTGAAAAGCTTCATATTAGTTAAAGATTAATGTGTTAAAGCTGCATCCTGTCCAGTGACCAGCAGGGGGCGACTCCTCTGCTCCCATAGACGTCTATGAGGAAATGACTCTACTTCTGTGTAGTGACCAGCAGGGGGCGACTCCTCTGCTCCCATAGACGTCTATGAGGAAATGACTCTACTTCTGTGTAGTGACCAGCAGGGGGCGACTCCTCTGCTCTCATAGACGTCTATGAGGAAATGACTCTACTTCTGTGTAGTGACCAGCAGGGGGCGACTCCTCTGCTCCCATAGACGTCTATGAGGAAATGACTCTACTTCTGTGTAGTGACCAGCAGGGGGCGACTCCTCTGCTCCCATAGACGTCTATGAGGAAATGACTCTACTTCTGTGTAGTGACCAGCAGGGGGCGACTCCTCTGCTCCCATAGACGTCTATGAGGAAATGACTCTACTTCTCTCTTTATTTTATTCCCTCAGTAAACATTGTAAACATGAGTTTATGGTCTCAGTCTCTAGTTTCAAGTCTTCTTCAATGCAGGCCATTGTGTTAAAGCGTTCATGCATTAAACCGTGTTTTTGTTTGCTTTTAGTTGTAATCTCGACATTTTTTCTTGTACATAAACATATTAATGATGAAAAGTAATGCTATACGTTGACATAACTAAAAATATTCATATTCACTGCAACAATTATCAAACACTTTTTTGTTAATATTTTCAGCTCCTTTGAGCCTCTTCATTGTTTGGACCAAAGCAACAAATGTATAAATAACTAAAATTTGTTTATTGACATATTTGTTTGAATATCTAAGAAAAAGGAAATAGCAAATAAATATGATGAAAATTAAAACAAAATATTTTGCACAAAAGCTGAAATGAAGCTTAATGGAATTCACCTTGACTTTGGTGCAAGCGGGTTCGACTTTTTTCGTGTGGCCTTTATTTTGAAAGGATGAACTTCCTGTGTGCAGGTTATGACTTTGCGGAGGTGCTGCGTTGGTTCGGGGAGCGCGTGGATCGCATCATTCTGCTCTTCGACGCTCACAAACTGGACATTTCAGACGAGTTCTCCGAGGCCATCCGAGCCTTCAAAGGACAAGACGACAAGATCCGAGTGGTCCTCAACAAGGCCGACCAGGTGAGAGGAGGACGAGGAACCTGAGGAGATGAAGACATGGACGTGGAGCAGATCTAATCCCGCCTTCCTCACCTCTCAGGTGGACACGCAGCAGCTGATGAGGGTGTACGGCGCCCTCATGTGGTCACTGGGGAAAGTGATCAACACTCCAGAGGTGGTGAGAGTTTATCTGGGATCCTTCTGGGCCAAACCGCTACAGAACTCTGAGAACAGGTCAGGTATTCATCCGTTCATTCGTCCATCCATTCATTCAACCAATCATTCATTCGTTAATGACATTACATTACATGTCATTTAGTGGACGCTTTTATCCAAAGTGACTTAAATTGCATTTTATTCATTCAAGAATTCATTCATCCATTCATTCATAAATTCATCCATGCATTCATTCATTCAACTATCATTCATCCATCCGTTCATTCATCTATCCATTCATTCATGGATTGATCCGTTCATCCATCCATCCATTCATTCATCCATCCATTCATTCATCTATGCATTCATTCATGGATTCATTCCATTATTCATCCATTCATTCACTGAGACCAGGTCCTTCTCTTTGTTCGTTCTTACTCTTTTTGTGTCACTGATTTAGTCTTTAACGACTTAGTTAATTGCATTTTGTTTTATATATTGATGAGTTAGTTAATCAATTCACCCGTTCACTTCCCCCCCAGGCGTCTGTTTGAGGCGGAGTCTCAGGACCTCTTCAAGGACATCCAGAGTCTACCGAGAAACGCGGCGCTCCGTAAACTCAACGACCTCATCAAGAGAGCGAGGCTGGCCAAGGTGAGACAGGAAGTGACGCCGAGGCCTTCGGTTTCACCCGCAGGAGGAATTCTGGGAATATTCCGGGATATTTGGTTGTGTTTCAGAGACGGGAAAAAAGGCAGGAAATGAAAGCGCTCTGTCAACACATTAAGTTTCATGAGGCCGATGTTTTGGTTTCATGGAGGAATGTTCAGTGCAGACAGGACGTGGACAGCTTAGATGGTCATCATTCATTCATCTATTCACCCATTCTTCCATATATTCATTTATTCTGAGAACATGACTGAATGAATTCATCAGTTCATTTCATCCATTTTTATCCATTCCTTCATCCATCATTTTATTTACTTCTGTGTATTGATTTATTCAGCCATCCATCTAAATGACAGATATTCATCCATTCATCCATTAATTTGAAGAAGAAGAAGCAGAAAGTCAACGTGAAGCTTCTGTTTCTTTTTCCAAACTGATTTGTTTGTTTGTGAGGTCAAAGGAATTCAGAAGTCTGTTTGTGCTTCTGGAACCTGAACGTCTCACCAGTCTGGTTCTCCTCCTCCTCCTCCTCCTCCTCCACATCATGAGTGATGGCTGTTTTTATTCCTTCTTCACCCTCCCCCCAGAAGATAACCCTTCAGCCTCCCTCCTTCCTTCCTTCCACCTCCCTTACTCCTGTTGACTGGTATGATGGATCGAAGAGTTGTGAACTCCTACATTCCTCCTCCTTCTCCACTCCGCGTAGCATCCTACTTCTCCTTCTTTCTTAATGTTCACCTCCCCAACCCTCTCCGTTTCCCCCGTCCTCTCCTGCCTCTTAGCTTCCTTCTTCTATCCTTTCATCTTCTCCTCTCCTTCTTTTGCTTCCTCCTCCAGCTCATCTTCTCCTCCCGTGCGCCCCCAGGTTCACGCCTACATCATCAGCTACCTGAAGAAGGAGATGCCGTCTCTGTTTGGCCGTGAGAAGAAGAAGGAGGAGCTCATCGCTCGTCTTCCAGAGATCTACTGCATCCTTCAGAGGGAGCACCACATCAGCCCGGGAGACTTCCCCAACGTGGCCAAGATGCAGGTGCAGGAACCCCCCCCACACACGATGCGTTCAGGGACCGTCGGCAGTCTGAACACAAAGACGCTCTTTAGTCATTGTGAGGGTTAAAGAAAAGATCGTTGTTTTACTTAAATGTACTTTAAGCATCAGGTAACAATAAGTAGTACATATTAATAGTATGGAAGTAATAGTACTCTACTAAATGGAAGTGAAAGTACTCCTGTGAACCTACTTTGAAGGGGACATTCATGTTGTTAGTGCTTCTTCACGTTTTGTGTCATTTGTGTATCTGCCGGTTCTTCAGAAACGAGATGCTCCTCGTTCTCTCGTCACTGAACGTTCTGTTATTGACCAAAAGTCTTCTACCTCACGGGAACACCCGCCTCCCCTGATCTGCACCAATCACGGGCCGCCCCCTGCCCAGCATGTGACGCCCGTGAGGGGATGGCGTGACACACGGGACTTAAACACACACACACACAGACACACACACACACACACTCCCACACACACACATGCACACATGCACATTACAGTACAAGTATACGAGTATGAGGCGACATCAATAAACACAATCGACTACCATTGTTTAACTAATTGGACAGGAAGCAGACATGGCCTTTCAAAATAAAGGTGATACACATCTGTTTTGGATAATAATGGTGTGTTTAGGCGATCGATTAGTACTTCAGGTTTGATGTACTGTGAATACTACTTGTACTTCAGTAGGATGAGCGTTATTCTGAATGCAGTACTTTTACTGAGGTCAGAGTACTTCTTCCAGTAAGAGAACACAATGTGATCTGTGGGTGTCGCTCTGCAGCTGGTGTGTGTCTCTGTGTGTGTGTGTGTGTGTGTGTGTCTCTGTGTGTGTGTGTGTGTGTGTGTGTGTGTGTGTGTCCCAGCTGCACTTTTATTTATCAGATTATTGACGAGAGAGATTGTTTCACATTTGTGTGTTCCCTGGTGAGTTGTGTACTCACTGACACACACACACACACACTCATTCTGACGTGTGTTGCGTGTAGCCACCTGCAGAGTGTGTGTGAGTGACGGAGTGTGTTTTCTGCCTTAGGGGTCAGAGGTCAGACCACACTGAGTCCAGCTGCAGAAAGCATGGTGTGATCCTCACATCCTTTACTGCAGTAAAAGTACTAATACATCACTCTGAAAGTACTCCACTACGAGAAAAAGTACTGCATTCACAAGCTCGCTGAAGTGGAAGTAAATCAAGTAGTTGAAGTATTGATTGACGAGATGTTTCTGCTGCATTGATGAGCCCTGTGTGTCCTCCCTGCAGGACATGCTGCAGCACTACGACTTCAGCAAGTTCCCGTCGCTGAAGATGAAGCTGGTGGAGTCGGTGGACAAGATGTTGGCCACCAAGATCGCCGCCCTGATGTCCATGATCCGGGACGAGGAGTCCAAGGCGCCGCCGGCGATGGTGTCCGGCGGCGCCTTCGAGGGCTCCCAGGACGGGCCCTTCGGCCGGGGCTACGGCGAGGGCATCAGCGCCGGCGCCGACGCCGAGGACTGGATCGTCAGCCGCGAGAAGCACCGCTACGACGAGATCTTCTACATGCTGACGCCCGTCAACGGCAAGATCACCGGCGTCAACGCCAAGAAGGAGATGATGAACTCGCGGCTGCCCAACACCGTGCTCGGGAAGATCTGGAAGCTGGCCGACTGCGACCACGACGGCATGCTGGACGACGAGGAGTTCGCGCTGGCCCAGCACCTCATCAAGGTGAAGCTGGAGGGCTACGAGCTGCCCGCCGTGCTGCCCGAGCACCTGGTGCCGCCGTCCCACCGCAAGGACCCCGCCGCCGACGCCATGTACAACCACAGCGAGGACTAGGGGCCTCCTCCTGTGTGTATATACATGTATGCATACACACACATATATATATGTCTATAGAGCAAGATCCCACAATAACACCACAGGAACAAGCTCTGACCTTCAGAGTAAAAGCAACAGAGGTTAATGTGATAATCAGTGCCAGTTTAACACAACATGGTATAAACAAGTCCTGTGTGGTTATTAACGTGTAGTTTATGTGTGAGGAACGAATATTGATCAGAAGAGGTTTTTGGATTCCAAAAATGTTCTTTTGTCATCCATCTTTATCCGCTTATCTGGGGTCGGGTCGCGGGGGCAACAACTCTTCTTTGTGTGTGTGTGTGTGTTTTAAAGTGTTTTTACTATTTCTGTTCCGACATGTCAGCACTATGTTATATTACCGTTTTTTATTTTTACTGAATCGTGGTTATAATCATTTGCTGCTTTTATTCTGAAGGCCTGAAGCTGTACTTGAAGTCTTAAATTGTTGTTTCTGTACCATGTGACCCGCAGCAGTGAGTTGGGTCACATTTCACGACCACAGTAACTTTGGACTTTTACTTCTCAAAGTGAACTCAAACTACATTACCCATAAGGCCACTGGAGCTGAAGACATACAAACACATTTCAGTTGTACAAATAATAAATCAAACTATCTCTCTGTCATTTAATCTTTTTTATTTGTAAATATGAAATATAGATGTAATAAATGTCATCTTTCAATAATTTACACTCTCCAATAATAAGGAAGATATATTTTAGTATTTCAAAAAACACATTTTAAGAGACCAAAGAAAATAAAAAGGAACAAACGTCAGGTTGTTTATGATTTAAACTTGTTGAATTAGAATAAGGATTATATCGTATTTCTGTTGAGGGGTTTTCAAAATAAAAGATGAAAGACATCCCTAGCCGTCTTCACGTCCACGTTGGTTGGGATCGAGGAGCCTGCAGGGCGCAGTGAGGGGTCAGTGAGGGGTCAGAGGTCAAAAGTAACAGTCGGGTTCTGTTTAAACAGCGTCCTCCGTCCACCGGGGACGACTTAACGACGTCCTCCACCGCTGCTGTTTCCTCACATTGTGGATGGTGGTGTAGACGTTGACCTTTGTGAGAGGGAGCGCAGCAGCCTATCAGGGACGAGCAGGCTGACGAGCCGACCAATCACAAGCCTCCGCTGATGATGAAGTTAAACAATAGAAGTCTGTGATAAAATGACTTCTATTGACTTCAAGTCTTCTTCAAAGCAGCATGATGTTCATTTAGTGAGTCATGGTCCATTTAGAGTCAAACAGACCATGAAGAGGGGAGGCTTTAGGGGGCGGGGCCTAACGCTGATTGACAGGTCAACACCAGAGGCGTATACGCCATAAGTCTTTGGTGGGTTCTGGTTGGTTCTAGTTGGTTCTTGTTGGTTCTGGTGGGTTCTGGTGGGTCCTGGTGGGTTCTGGTGGGTTCTGGTGGGTCCTGGTTGGATCTGGTGGGTTCTTGTGGGTTAGTGTTCCTCAGGGGGAGTGTCTCTGTGTCCTCATGTGTTCTCATGACGGGACACAAAGTCGTCCTCGAGGATTCAGCAGTTTTATGTTTTTGTTTCCGTTAAAATAAACACAGAAATCAGATCTTTTTACGTCTTTAAAACGCAGGACTTAAACACTAAGGAGCTCCAGATGTTTGTCATTGTCCATCTGAAAATGTCAAAGGGTTTATTCTTGTGACTTTGGTGTATTTCATATTGTTAATGTTTAAACGTGTCACTTGACTCCTGCCTGGAGTCCAATAAAGTTTATTCAAACATTTACATGTCTGTTAAACTTCATGCATTTTGGTTTTATACAGGTTTTCTGAAATGTGTGTAAATATGCAAATTATAATGGTAAAGTTACGTGAATTTACAGACACGGTAATAAAATACATTTGTTATTTCCATGAGTTAAAGAAGATAAATGAGAAAAATGTAACAAAGTACATAATGCATAAAGTAAATAAAGGATAAAGGCTCAAACTTCATTTAGAAATGGTTTTATGGAGGTTTTCAAATTTTTGACCAGTAAAACAGCTGATATTTAAACATTTACTACAACTAGACAGAGTGTGTGTGAGTGTGTGAACTTTGACCCCTGTACCTGCTGTCAGGTGAGCAACGCTGCTCATGCTGTAAATCCCAGTTTCAAAGTTCACACTCTGTCTGACACTGTGACGTCTGGGAGACAGAAGGACCGAAGCACTCGGGCTGTTTGCTGCTCTTTGGATCGGTGACTTCAGGAAGGTGAGAAAAGGAAAAGCTCTTTGTGTGTGTTTCCTGTGACGTCGTCTTAGTTTCCTGTTGATGTGTGAGCAGAGAAGCAGAGGACTATATACATCTATTATTAATGTATCATTAAGTGATTTTTGAAGTATAACTGAGAAAAGTCAAAAGTCACTTGTTAGCTTAGCATAGAGGCTAGTAGCCTCCATCAAGAGGCGGGAAAGAAATAGTGGAAAAAAACAACATTTAAATATAATCTTAACACAATTAAGTGATTAGGTGAATGTTTTTGTTCTTGATAAAAGACTAAATGTTTTTCAGGATTTCATAAGATTGATTTGTGTGTTGTTTGAACTGAAGTATGTAATAAAAACCCTACACACACTACCTGTACCTGTACCTGTACCTGTATTATGAGCCCTCAGGTACTTTTACAGGGGGGTGAAGTGTGACTGCTTCTGTCAGCATGATTGCAAATAAAATGTTTACTGCTAACTCAGAACTGATGACCAATCAGCTGACAGCTCACAAGGTCGTCCAATCACAGGACAGCTGCAAATCTGAGTCTACGTTCGAGATGAAGCTTTTTTAAATGTTTTTTTCTGAAGTCAAAAGCAAAAAATCTAAAAAAGGCTCTGATGCTTCTAATGTGCTGCTCCCCAGAAGATTAATCCTGATGATGTTGGTGAGGCTCTAGCGCCACCATCAGGACTCAAATGAGACGTTCTTCAATGTCAAGATGTGTGTGTCAGGGAAATAACCTTCTCCTGAGAGGACAAAGCCTTCAGCAGGTGTCTAACTTTACTCTTTAAAATCTCCCAGCCAATCAGGATGGAGGGCGAGGAGGACGGGGCGGGGCGAGTGAGAGAGCTGCAGGAGCAGAGGATGACGGTCCAGAAGAAGACCTTCACCAAGTGGATGAACAGCGTCTTCACCAAGAACGGGGTGAGACAGGAAGTACTGCATGAAAGTACTAATACGACCTCACTGGAGTGTGCAGTTAAAGATTATATTTTATATTGATTTCACTATAATGAAACATCTGAGATGTAGTACACTAAAAATACATGTTTATGTCCTAATTACTTAAATTCAGGAATACTCTTTTTGTGTGCATGTGTGTCCATTTGTATGTTTGTGTGTATTGTCAAATCAAAAGATGAAAAAATGATGAATGAATGAATTTGTCACATTGACATAAAACAAATGAGGAAACTGGAAAGTATGAGGCAGGTTTTGCGATGATGTCAGCGATGATGTCAGCGATGATGTCAGCGTCATGACGCGTTGTGACACGTGAAGACGGATCGATGGTGGTGGTCCATGTCTCGCGTCGAGGTGTCCATGAGCGAGACACCCGACCCCGACCTGCTCGGGGGATGTGGCGTGTAAATGTAATGACATGTCATCACATGTAATGACATGTGATGACATGTGATGTAAAAGATGTCACGCCCTGGTGATCCTCGTGTGTTCTGGGTTCGGTTCTGTGGGTTTTCTTTTCTGTCGATGGAACGCCGCTACTCCTCACTCCCAGAATTCCTCTGGGATTTGTTCACTGAGGTCACGACCTCTGGGAGAGAAGGAATGTGTTTTTAAAACATGATTTGGACCTGATTACAAACCTTAGTGAGAAAAAAACAACAACATGAGAAACAGAACATATACAAAAGCTTAAGGGAAGGAAATAAAATAAGACTTTAACTACCAAAATGAGACAAATATCACCATCAAATGGACAGGAAATAAAACTAAAACTAGTTTTGTAAAAAGTTTGGTTATTGGCTGTCTTAAATCCTTGAATTAGTGCTGGCTTGTTTTAATTTTTGCTTTAATAATGACGCAATTATAAAGATACGTTTCGAGTTTTTAATTGTTATTTTCTAGGATTGTCTGATTCTGATGAAGTCTTTATTAAGTCAATTATTAAGTTCACCCAGAAATAAATCAACATGAAAATTGATTATTTCCACCAGCTGTGAGCTCCCAGATGTAGCTAGCATTAATGATACGCTAACAGTAGTGACGTTAGCTAACTTAGCACTCTGAGGCTAGTTACCGTTAGCAGGATTATAGCAGTTCAGTTTATTTACTTACACATTTTATATATTATTGCCTAACGTTATATCAATATTTATATTAATATTACCTGCAAGTAAAATGGTAAAGATCCAAAAGTTTATTTTAATATTGAATAAAAGAAACCCGAAAAAGATTAGTCAGTTAAAATAGTTTTGCTTTTATTATTTAATAGATCTCATTTCTATTCTGACAATGTTCATATATCGGAGGTGAGTAACAGTGTTATCTCCATGGCAACAGGAAATGAAACCAAGGTGGTTCTATAAACGCTGTTCAGATTGCACAGCTTCCTGCTTCAGTTCCTAGAATCCTACAGCTAAAAGTCTTTACTCCAAGATGGAGATGAAAACCAGAACAAAGCCGTTTGTTAACTGTAGTTTTAAAACAGTCCACAGTAAGAATGCTCATGTCTGTCGCAGTTCCGCTAAATAAAACCTGAATATCAGTCCGAAATACCCCAAAAATATGTTTATAACGGAGAAAAGCATCAAGTCATCACGTTTGAGGTATTTGAGACAACATCATTTTACCCCCATTCACCATCCTGTTTATCGCCGGGAATCCGTCCACTTGACGTACCCTCAGATGTCACCTGACCTCCTGATAACCGGGATGTCCTGCGACGCGATGCAGCGAGCTTCAGGGGCGAGAAACACTCGACTCTCAGGATGGTTTAAGGGAAGTTCTGCTTTCCTGTTTCTAAGCTGTAAACAGTGGGGTGATAAATCTGAGCTGGAAGAAGTATTTTTACCCTTGACTGTACTAATATATTAACATACAAATACTTGAGTAGGGATATTTCAAACTGAGATGATTTCACCTCCTGCAGGAGAACGTTGAGCTGAAGGATGTTTACGTGGATCTGAAGACCGGAGTCGCCCTCATTCGTCTGCTGGAGCTCATCTCCAAGGAGACGCTGCCTCCACCCAGCCGCCGCAACCTGAGGGTCCACTGCCTCGAGAACAACAGCAACGCCATCAGCTTCCTCAAGACCAAGGTGACTCACCTGTCACTCTGAGTCACAGAGACCAGGGCGACTCACCTGTCACTCTGAGTCACAGAGACCAGGGGACTCACCTGTCACTCTGAGTCACAGAGACCAGGGGACTCACCTGTCACTCTGAGTCACAGAGACCAGGGGGACTCACCTGTCACTCTGAGTCACAGAGACCAGGGGACTCACCTGTCACTCTGAGTCACAGAGACCAGGGGACTCACCTGTCACTCTGAGTCACAGAGACCAGGGGACTCACCTGTCACTCTGAGTCACAGAGACCAGGGGACTCACCTGTCACTATGAGTCACAGAGACCAGGGGGACTCACCTGTCACTCTGAGTCACAGAGACCAGGGGACTCACCTGTCACTATGAGTCACAGAGACCAGGGGGACTCACCTGTCACTCTGAGTCACAGAGACCAGGGGGATTCACCTGTCACTATGAGTCACAGAGACCAGGGGACTCACCTGTCACTATGAGTCTCAGAAACCAGGGGACTCACCTGTCACTCTGAGTCACAGAGACCAGGGGACTCACCTGTCACTATGAGTCACAGAGACCAGGGGACTCACCTGTCACTATGAGTCTCAGAAACCAGGGGACTCACCTGTCACTCTGAGTCACAGAGACCAGGGGACTCACCTGTCACTATGAGTCACAGAGACCAGGGGACTCACCTGTCACTATGAGTCATAGAGACCAGGGGGACTCACCTGTCACTCTGAGTCACAGAGACCAGGGGACTCACCTGTCACTATGAGTCACAGAGACCAGGGGGACTCACCTGATCAGGTGATTCATCTGTTAGAAATAGCTTTTGTGTTGATTTAAGTGTATTTGTCTCCATCTTGTGTTCATGTTTATTCATCACTTCACTTTGAATGAACAAGTGATCTCTTGCAGCACAGACCGACCTCCAGCCTTTATTCAATGTGTTCTTTATGTTCATATTAAAACGTACGCTCTCTCCCGTCAGATTCGAGTGGATCTGATTGGTCCAGAGAACGTGGTGGACGGGGACCGTACGCTGATCCTGGGTCTGCTGTGGATCATCATCCTCAGGTTCCAGATCGGACCCATTAGCCTGGACGAGGTAGGGAATCAACCCCCGGCCCTCCGTCCGGCTGACAATCAATGAGCCCAACTTCTTTTAATTTTGCCCCCCATCTTTCCTCTCTCCTATTCCCTCCCTTCCTTCCTTCACCTCCACCTGCCAGGCGGGAGGAGGCAGCGTGGCTCATCGCTCAGCAAAGGAGGCGCTGCTGATCTGGTGTCAGAGGAAGACCTCCGGATACGACGGGGTCAACGTGGTCGACTTCTCTTCAAGCTGGAGGAACGGACTGGCCTTCAACGCCCTGATCCACGCACACAGGTACACACACACACACACACACACACACACACACACACACAGGTAACACATCTCTGTGTATCCCTTGTCTCTTCCCCTCCAGGCCTGACCTCTTTGATTACGGCTGTCTCCGTGGAGACGACCCCCTCCCCAACCTGCAGCGGGCCTTCTCGCTGGCGGAGCGTGAGTTCGGGATCATGCAGCTGCTGGAGGTGGAGGACGTGGTGCTCCACCCGGATGAGAAGTCCATCATGACCTACGTGTCCCTCTACTACCACTACTTCTCCAAGGTGAAGCAGGGCCAGACCATCCAGAAGAGACTGGCCAAGGTAGGCACAGTACACACTGTACACACACACTGCACACGTAGTACACACAGTATACACTTAGTGTACACATAGTACACACTCTTACTATAGTAACTCAACACATTTAATCTGTTTTGAGGGTTAGTTCAGAAATCAGTGAGACATTTGTATCCTTTGTCAATGTACCATAATAACCTGTCGTCGTAGTACTTGTAATACTAGTCTAGGTCTAAGTGGTAGCAGTAGTAGTTTAAGTAGAAGTAGTAGTACTAGTACTAGTGGTAGTGATGTAGCTGTTTCTGAACTTGCTCACCTAGATTCAGAATAACTGTAGACTCTGCTGCCCCCTGCAGGCTGCCAATCAACACCTCCCCATGTCTTACTATGTAGTCATACTTCCACCTCAGTAGTGTTAGTACTTACTCTGCAGGACTAATGAGGCTGATCTCAGGTCAGTGGGTCATGTGACAGTGCAGCCTGTGAAGTCCTCAGTGGGCGGAGCTTCTCTATCCTCAGTGGGCGGGGCTTCAGGCACTAAGCTCATCTGATCAGATCACAGTCTGCAGCACCTTCACCTGCTGCTCGCTCTCAGGACCTCGGTGAGGATTCAAGAGGCACCTTGTGTAGATAGTTGTTGTTTGTTGGTGAGCTCACAAACCTTTGTGCTGATGTTCAGTCAGGTGCGCTCACATGAGGACCTGCTCTGCAGATTTGGATTCCTGTAGGTCAATGAAGTACGTTATTTTCTCTGGGTTTAATTCCCCGATGTTGTGTCGGGAGGGTCGGACTCTAGCAGTGTTGGCGGTTGATGTTCATGCGGCAGGTAAACCAGGTTTGTTTCCTGTCACTTAACGGAGGTCTGTGTGTGTGACAAGCTTCAAACACTTGGGGGGGAGGTTCTGGGTGCGTGCAGGTATGCCGAGGTTTGGCCAAAGGCTGCCAGGTGTGTTGAGGTTATTGAGAAGCATCCCTAGCAGCTATAATGTAGGTACCAGGTGTATCCAGGTGCATTAGGGGTTTTCAAGGAGACTCTTTTAGGCTTTAAGCTGCATGTATGCTTCGTAGTCAGCGTCTGTTGAATACCCCCCAGGTGTATAGAGGTGTGGTTCTGTTATCTAGAAGCATCTCCAGCATTCACACCACACCAGGTGTTCCAGGTGTTTCAGCAAAAGCCATTTGGGCTTAAATTGGAGATAAATGAGGATTGTTTTTAGGTTTCTAGAAGCATTTCACACTGTTTCAGACCAGAGGACGGAAACCAGAAGGCTGTAGGGATTTTCCTATATAAGCTCTACCTGCTTCAGGGTTTTTTACAGTGACCTCCTGGGTACCATGCTGTGCTGCATAGTTACCTGTGTCTCAGGTGTGTCCCAGCTCTTCGTAGGTCAGGTATAGGTTAGGTATGTCAGTGGCAGGAAGTCTCAGTGGTCGGTGGTTGAAGAAGCAGTACAGAACTCAGCGTTCCCCCAGATCTCAACACAAGGTTTGTTACAGGTATTTGTTATATAAAGTTTTGTTCTTTATACAGAAGGAGTTCTCTCTTTGTATAGATTCAACTTCTCAGAATCATCTTAAATAACCGATGAGGTTCCTCAGGGTTTGATCTCAGTGCCACTGTGTTTATACCCCCTCCCCCTCAGATTGTCGGCATGCTGATGGATCTGGACCACATGAAGGTCCAGTACGAGAGGCTGGTCTCAGATCTGCTCCTGTGGATCCAGAGCAAGGTGATGCAGCTGAATGACAGGCGCTTCCCAAACTCTGTGAGGGGGACGCAGAACCTCATGGCGGCCTTCAAGACCTACAGGACGGTGGAGAAACCCCCCAAATATCAGGTTCCATCTCTTCTTCTGTGGTTGATACTGTTATTTCTTCAGGGCCAAAGCTTTACAGTGTGAATGTGTCATGATTCTTAGCCGTCGCCATCTTGGATGATGCCGCCGCTGTGACATCGTTGTGTCACTAACTCCTCAGTCCAAATATGGTCTTTTTCTGTTCACTGGTTGCAATGATGAAATAGAGTAGCTAGCATTGTAGCTAAGCTACTGATTAGCACGTCTTCCCCTCTGCTAATAATCACATTATTTAGTAAACAAGGCGATTAATAAAGAAGGAATTGTTCATTTCGTTTTAGGAGCGCGGGGCGATCGAAGCTCATCTGTTCAGTCTGAAGACTCAGCTGGCAGCCAACAACCAATGGGCTTACAATCCTCCAGAGGGTACCACACACACACAGACACACACACACACACGCACCGCCGTGTCCTTCAGTAACAACACAACTTCTCTCATTGTGTGCATGTTTGACTGTGTCTCCTGTTGTCTCTCTCTGGTTGTGTGTCTCTCTCTGGTTGTGTGTCTGGGGTTGTGTGTCTCTCTCTGGTTGTGTGTCTGTGGTTGTGTCTCTCTCTGGTTGTGTGTCTCTCTGGTTGTGTGTCTCTCTCTGGTTGTGTGCGTCTGAAGGTCAGACCCTGAGGGACATGGAGAGGTGTTGGGTCCTGTTGGAGCGGGCGGAGCACGAGCGTGAGCGAGCTCTTCAGGAGGCGCTGCTCCGCCTGGAGAACCTGGAGCAGCTCGCCCAGAAGTTTGAGAGGAAGGTGACAGAGATTGCACCCTTTCAAAATAAAATACTTCTGTATGCAATTTAAAAACATCACCCAATCTGTTGACTTTGGGAATAAATCAGCATCACTACCTAAGCCACTTTTTGTAAAGGGGAGGGGCTTATCTCCATGGAAACCCTCAGTTACTCAGCCATTCAAGAAATACCCAACATCTCTGCCCAGTGGTTGTTTATGGAAGTCACACACATTCAGAGAGTTGACGAGTGATCATCATGACATCATCATGACATCATCGTGAGGTGTGTTTACTGTACTTCTCAGGTACGGCTGGTTTATTACAGCTGTACGAACTCAAAATAAAGAGATTATAGTCACAACAAAAAGACAAAAAGGCAGAAAGAACGAGACGATGAGTAAATCCCCGTTGAATGTCTTGTCCTCAGTGATGTCATGACGAGCGTCCCTCAGACTCACGTTAGTGTCCCTCTGGTTGAACACTCAGCGTTTTGTGTCCCAGGCGGCGCTGAGGGAGGGCTACCTCGAGGACACGCTGCGTCTCATCCGGAGGCAGGACGTCCCGGGCCTGGCCTCCCTAGAGGAGGCGCAGGCGGCCCGGCGGCGCCTGGAGGCGTTGGCCACCGACGCCCTCGCCAGAGAGCCGCGCTTCGCCGCCCTGAGAAACATGGCCGACAGCGTGGAGAAAGGAGGCTACCACAGCAAGGAGCGCATCACCAGGAGGTGGGAGGAAGGGAGCGACAGAGTTTAATGTATCACAAATATATATATATTTATATATGTGTGTGTGTGTGTGTGTGTCTGTAAGAGAGCAGAACATCAGCCATCGATGGAAGGACCTCCTGCAGCAGCTCCAAGAGCAGAGGGGGCTGCTGGGAAATGTAGTCGAAAACCTGAGCGTGCTCCGAGACATCGAGCTCGTCTCCCAGGAAGTGAAAGAGCTACAGGTGAGTTCACACTTTATTATTATTATTATTATTATTAAGGAGGACACTGGACAGGAAGAGGAAGTTCATGTGTTCACAAAATAAAAGCCTCTGATATGTTCAATGACCGTTAGAAAGATGCAACATCTAACAATGTTTTTAAAGATTCGAACATAGTTTTGGTGATTATTTTGAGATCCAGCTTGATAAGCCGCCCCCTGCCCCCCCCCTCCTCAGTCCCAGGCCAGTTCTTCTGAGATGGGCAAGCAGCTGGCGGAGGTTGAGTCTCTCCTTCAAAAACAGGATCTCCTGGAAGCTCAGATCTCAGCTCACGGAGAAACCATCAGCGCCATCAGCAACAAGTCAATGAAGGTTCTTGATCATGTTGAATTACCTCATTGAGTCTGTTCATATTTCACCACGCCGTCACGTTGGAGTTTTAAAGGAGGAGCCGTTCTCCTTCTCTCAGGTGAAGGTGATCGGAGGTCATCAGATTCAGAGCAGAGTGGCAGATCTGGACTCTCAGTACAGATCTCTGGTTTCTCTCAGCAGCAGCAGGTACCACAGATACATCTTCTACAGAGAACAACAGGTATGAATACTGCTCATCTCCTCTCCTCGCCCCCCAGGAGGCTGCAGCTGGAGGCCCAGCGGAGGCTCTTTGACTTCTTCTCCGACTGTGAGGAGGCGGAGTTCTGGTGCTACGAGCGCCGGCTGAGGATTCAGACCGCCGGACTCGGACGAGACCTGAACCACATCCAGCTGAGCCAACACAAGCACAAGGTGGGACACGCACACAAGACACACACAGACACAAAAACACACACACACACACACACAGACACAAAAACACACACACACACACACACACACACAAGACACACACACACAAAAAAAACACACAAATGAATTTCAAACT
Source organism: Pungitius pungitius (assembly GCF_949316345.1). Taxonomy (NCBI): domain Eukaryota; kingdom Metazoa; phylum Chordata; class Actinopteri; order Perciformes; family Gasterosteidae; genus Pungitius; species Pungitius pungitius. Next base: position 668,397 of record NC_084913.1, read on the forward strand.
TATTTTGACATTTCAAACAGCTGCCTCGGTGCCTTTGAGCCAATCACTGACTAACTAGAAGACAAAAAGAGATTTAGGAACATATTCACCACACAGATGAATAAAGATGTAGATCTTGGTATCTTCACATTACAAAGTCCTTTGTGCACCTGGTAAATGCCTCCGAATGCTTCCTGTCAGCTGTTAGAGGCGGAGCTTCAGGCCCAGGAGACCCTGTACCGGGGGGTCCTGGGCCGCGGACGGGACCTGCTGGCCGACCACAGCCAGCCCAACCGGAACCTCGTCCAGAAGTGGACCCGTACCCTGGAGAAGCAGTGGAGCCTCCTGGGCCACGAGGCGACAGCACGCCGCGACCGGCTGCAGGCCGCCGCCGCCATCAAACAGGTGTGTGTGTGCTGACGTCCATCTTGAAGTGGGCGTGTACTAGTAGAAGTTAAATTGGGTCCTTTTTGATGTGGACTTTCTTTGTCTTCCTGATGAATTCCCTTCTAGCTGAATGAGATAAATATCGTGTCACGGCGAGGTCTTTTAGACCCGCCCATCAGGAGCCTCACGCCGCTAACTCCTTTCCTCCACCAGTACTTTGCCGATGTGGCGGAGGCTGACTCCTGGCTGGGCGACAGGAAACCGCTGCTGACCAGCGAGGACCACGGGAAGGACGAGGCGAGCACGGCGGCGCTGCTGCAGCGCCACCTGCGGGTGGAGCGGGAGATGGCGGCCTACGGCTCTGAGATGAAGAGGCTGGCGGAGCAGGCGAGGAGCGCCGCGCAGCTAACGGCTCTGACTGTGAGTACGGAGACTCGGCTCAAACACGCCGCGGCTCTGGAGAACGCCGCTGACTCACTTCCTGTGCAGGCGGAGCCTCAGCCGAGCGAGATGGACAGCGACTCGTCCGGAGGCGAGGAGGCTCCGGGGGCGGAGTCACCGTCGGCCGGGGGAGGGAGGGTCTCCGGGACGACCGCCCCTGGCGAGGCCAAGCTCCGCTTCAGATACAGTAGAGGTACCGTAGGTCTGCAGCAAGGCATGATGGGAAACATCAGGCATCAGCTAGTTTGGGCAGTAAATAACCAGGTGCTTGTTAATAATAGATATCCAGTCCATATCATCTCATTAAGTGTTTTATTTTACATCTTATTTTTCTCTCATTGTGGATATGATTTGTTTTAACCAGTAAATACTATTACTGCTATTAAGAATAACACTATTCCTAAAACAAGGATATCTAGTTTCTTATAACCAGTAGAAGATTTGAGTGGACTCATTTGAGTGGAGATTTTCTAGATCATCTTGGAATAGATTTTCGTCTGAACCGTCACGTCGAGGATATTTAAGAAAGAAAATAGTTGAATAAGTTCATTAAACTAGATGAACAAGTTCTTTTCTGTTTTATTGTCACTGAACTAATTGCAGGTCAGTTTCCATGGGATCGCGACGAGGTCGTTAGCGTCATCGGCAGCGAGCCGGACGGAGACCGTCTCCTGGCCAGAGACACACGAGGACACCAGCAGCTCGTCCCCAGGAGCTACCTGAGCCTGCTGCCAGCCCCCGTACGACCAATGATAGTCCTTCACCTTCACCGCCTCCTGGCGGGATGTCACGACATCGGGAAGGTTGCAGTTAACTAGGAGCTAACGCTAACTAGGAGCTAACGCTAACTAGGTGTTAACGCTAACTAGGTGTTAACGTTAACTAGGAGCTAATGCTAACCAGAAGCTAACTTTAACTAGGTGCTAATGCTAACCAGGAGCTAACGTTAACTAGGAGCTAAAGTTAACTAGGTGCTAACGTTAACTAGGTGCTAATGTTAACTAGGTGCTAACGTTAACTAGGTGCTAATGTTAACTAGGTGCTAACGTTAACTAGGTGCTAATGTTAACTAGGTGCTAATGTTAACTAGGTGCTAACGTTAACTAGGAGCTAAAGTTAACTATCAGGTAACAGTAAACTATCAGCTTACATTAACTAGGAACTAATGTTAACTAGCAGCTAACTAGCAGCTAGCGTTTACTAGCTTTACTTTTGTAGATTACAGATGTAACGTTTGGGTTAAGTTTTCCTCCCGTTTCCGTGACAACACTTCAGCCTCATCTCGGTCCCTCGTGACATCCCGAGTCCTCTTGAGACCTCCGGCCCGTACACACCTGGCCTTTTCATATCGGTGATGATGCATAACTTTCCCGCTCAGGCTCCTCCCACCTCCTCGAGCGCGAGGCCGAACCGGCGGAGGCGCAGCCGCTCGATGCGTCGCGGCACCGCCGAGATCCAGACGCCGTGGCTGGCGGACCCGCAGTACCGGAGGGAGGCGGTTGAGAGCACGCAGGCCGCGCTGGACCAGGACTACAGCGCCTTGCTCCACCTGCTCACGGTGAGGAGGGGCGGGGCCAGCGTGCGAAACGGAGGTCGTCCGCAGCAAATACTTGAATCCTATTCTATTCTATTCCATTTCTGGCAGACGAAGACGAGGAGCCTGCAGGAAGCGCTGCGTCTGCACCGGTTCCAGAGCGGCGTGCAGGAGTTCGAGGGGTGGATGGAGGACAAGGAGAAGGTCCTGGACGCCTTCAGCCCCGACGCCGACGACCTGGCAGCCGCTCAGGCCAAGTACGAGGTGAGGAGCTCGGAAGCATCTGGAGGGATGTCAAAGATCTTTTATTTTTCTCAGAAAACCATATAAATTCAAAATGTTATACTTGTTATAGTAATTGAGTTGTTCAATTGATCGTTGTTCCAGAACTTCCTGACTGAGCTGGCGAGTGGGCGTGGCCAGCTGGATGACATCGTCCGAGTGGCGGAGGAGCTGGTGACGAGCCGGCACAGCAGACGGAGGGAGATCCAGGACCGGCGGCGGAGGGTCTCCGACAGGTAGCGGCGTGCCGTTTGCGTTGGTCATTATTCCACATGCCCGTGCTAACCCTGACCCTGCGTGGGGGGCGGGGCCATCAGATGGGACCGGATCCAGCGGCTGAAGGACCAGAAGGGGCACGAGCTGCTGAGCGCGGCCGATGTTCAGTCCTTCCTGCGGAGCTGCCGGGAGGCCGAAACCGAGCTGAGGGGTCGGCTGGCGGACCTGGACGTGGTGGACCTGGACGTGGTGGACCTGGACGTGGTGGACCACGACCGCGGATCTTTACAGCTGGCTTCAGAGGAGCAGCAGCAGAACCAGACCGTCAGAGACATCCAGACCCTGGAGGCCAAGATCGCCTACTTGAGGGGCGTGGCCATGAAGTACGGGCTCAGAGGTTCCAGTTAAATGAAAGATATCATTAAATAAATAGAATACATTTAGTATTCTCCTAAATACTCAATCAAACCTCAGCTTTTTTCCATTTATGAAGAAAAGGGTTCAAATTTCTTTACGTGAAGATTTCAGACAGAAGAACATAATATTAAATTATTCATTTTTATGGCGGTTAATTTATTTCCAAATGACCTTTTCACTTGATGGATCGCTGCTGTGAATCTTAATTTAAGGAAACAGCTGTTAATGAAGGACAGAAAGCCATCAGTCTTTTGTCTGCTGCAGGAAGCAGGACTGCAGTCCAGCAGAGGGCGCCGCCATCCTGGAGGAGGTTCGGGGTCTGGAGGCTCTGCTCCAGCAGGTCTGGCTTTAGTCTCTAGTCGTGACTTGTTTTATTTGAATATATTGACCTCCGTCTGGGGCCAGAAGACTGAAGCTTGAGACGTGTCGTGCACACGGTGATGTGATCTGGTATCAATACGCTGATCAGTCAAAGCAGAATGATGAATCAACGCCGCACAAGTTGAATTTGAATCTCACACATAAAGCATCAGAGGTTCTTCCCATGAATGTGAACCCCTTCTTCTCTCGCTGGGGACCAGCTGAAGCTGCAGGCCGCCGACAGACGGCGCCTCCTGGAGGCGGCGCGCAGCCTGCAGGGCTTCCAGCGGCGGGCCAAGATGCTGCGGCGCTGGGCCGGCTCGACTCAGGAGCGCCTCCTGCAGGAGGAGGAGGCCTCCGACGTGGCCTCGGCCCTCGCGCTGCTGGAGCAGCACCGGGAGCTCCGCCTGCAGATGGAGGAGCAGAGGAGCAGGTGGGAGGGACGAGGACTTCCTCCTCCTCCGGGGAGCGAGGACAGCACGCTGACCCCGTGTCCTCTCCTCAGGTGGAGGGAGACGGAGGAGTTGGGGAGGTCCCTTGTGAGGGGCTCATCCGACGGGAGCACAGGGGGCGTCGACGTCCGGAGGACCCTGGAGGAGCTGGAAGCCGATTGGTCCAAGCTGGACAAGCTGTGGGCCAGCAGGGGAGCGCGCCTGGAGGAAGGGGCGGAGCTCCAGAGGCTGAACCAGGAGGGCGACCGCATCGAGGCGGCGCTGTCGGGGCACGAGACCCGACTGAGGGTCGACGACGTCGGGGTGAGAGGCCTTCAAAGTCCCCCCGGAATCTACAGCCTTTATATATATATATATAATTTATTTATAGTGCTTGTGATGACCACGTGTTGTGTGTGTCTGTGTGTGTTGTGTGTGTTGTGCGTGTTGTGCGTTGTGCATGTTGTGTGTGTTGTGCGTTGTGTGTGTTGTGCATGTTGTGTGCGTTGTGCGTGTTGTGCGTGTTGTGTGTGTTGTGCGTGTTGTGCGTTGTGTGTGTTGTGCGTGTTGTGTGTGTTGTGCGTTGTGTGTGTTGTGCGTGTTGTGTGTGTTGTGCATGTTGTGTGCGTTGTGCGTGTTGTGCGTGTTGTGTGTGTTGTGCGTGTTGTGCGTTGTGTGTGTTGTGCGTGTTGTGTGTGTTGTGCGTTGTGTGTGTTGTGCATGTTGTGTGTGTTGTGCGTGTTGTGCGTGTTGTGCGTGTGCTGGTCCAGGACTCGGTGGAGGGGGTCTGCGCTCTACTGGGCCGACAGGACGAGCTGGAGGGCCTCCTGAAGGCTTTGGACCAGCGGGTGGATCGGTTCGCCCAACGCAGCCAGGAGCTCGTCCTCCAGCGGCACCACGGCGCCGCGCGGTGAGAGACGCACAACGCGTGGTCATTTACCCGTCGGGTCGGACAGGAAGTGAGGTCATCGTTTTTGTGCCAAAGCATCCAGGAGCAGAGCGACAGCATCCAGAGGAAGAACAGGAAGCTGCAGGAGAGCAGCAGGAAGAGGAGGAGTCTGCTGCTGGACTCCAAGAGATATCAGGTTTTTATCCCGGGGTCGACCCGCCGGGTCTGAGGCTCTGCTGCTGACCCAGTACTTTACTCACAGCGTTACTCCTCCCATACGCCAGGAAGAGGATAAAGTTCTAAGGAGGCCAAAAGTAATAATTTAAAGTAAAAATTTGTGAAAGAAGGTCTGGATTTATTTTAACTATAAGGATTAATTTTTCCTGTAAAAGTGAAAAATATAATTATTCACCCTAAAATTTTAAATCCATTCATTTGCTTCAAAAATATAGATAATGTATTTCTTTAATAATATTCTATTTGGTATTTTTGTTCCTGACTCATCTCAACCACAATGAAGACCAGAAGCCCCACTTTAAAGCCTCCTCCACCTCCTGCAGGAGTTCCAGAGGGACGCCGACGAGCTGCTGCTCTGGATGGAGGAGAAGTTGAAGGTGGCGGAGGACGAGTCGTACCGGGACCCCACCAACGTCCTCCCCAAGCTGAAGAGACACGAGGCCGCCGAGAAGGAGATGCAGGCCAACCAGGTGTGGCTGGAGGGCCTGGTTCAGGTGAGCCGCTGTCCAGAAACCTCCTGTTGGCCTCTCAGAACCTCTTTTAACTACGGGTCCGTTGTCCAGCTGGGGGGTGAGATGCTGGCCCAAGAGCACTACGGCAGCCAGAGCATCGGCAGGAAGTCCACTCTGGTCAGCAGCCGCTGGCGGAGGCTTCAGGACAAGATGGCCGACCGAGGAGACAAGCTGAGGCAGGCGGGGCAGCAGGAGCAGCTGATGGAGCTGCTGCAGGTAAAAACCACACCTGGGTGAGGACTAACTCCTGGAGGCCAACGGAGTAAAGAACTCCACCGCTGTTCCTCCCTCAGGATGCCAAGCTGAAGATCGAGGCCATCCAGTGGATGCTGAGCAACGCCGCCAAAGGTCACGACCTCCGCTCCAGCCGGCAGCTCCTGAAGGTCAGCTCTGTGGGGGTCGAGTACCTGACTAACATGTGGAAAAAGTTCATCCAGATAAACAAACGCGTGACTGATGGAACCGATGAGCATGATTACATCATGGAGCACAACTCACACATTAAATATTACAGCCTCATTATAGTTATACGTGTTAGAAAGTTAAATAGATCATAATTCATCTCACATGAAAACATCTGGATTTATTCATGTTCATCACCAAAGTGACATTTTGAAGATGACACAGGAACGCATCACGCCAACATCTAATGTTCTCAGCCTCACTGAGCAGAGCCTGAACGCATCACAATGTGAAGTTAGCCGCTAGCTGTGCTGCTAATGGTACTCGCTCCTCCTCCTGTTGGTCGAAACACTGATTGTTTTCGATGTCACATGATCACAGATCAATAACATGGACCCATCACTTCTGTACCTCTAAAGGAGCATCAGCAGCTGGAGCAGGAGGCCAAGGAGCTGGCGGAGAAGATCAACTCCATCGTGAGCAGAGCCAAGCTCCTCGCCTCCACCCACTTTGACTCCCAGAGGATCCTCCGGGAGACCGACACCTACCTCACTCTGTGAGCCCCCCCCCCCCCTTTATTATCCATGATGCTGTTATATTAGACATAATAGAGGTCTGGATTCCAGAGCTAATTTCTCCTTGTATTTTAATATTTATTTTTTATATATAGACAAACATTCAAAGGATTAATGTTCTGATAAATTGTATGAAATCAATTGCATTTTTTCCCTATTCTGTTAAAACAACTCTGAGCATCTTAGTGAAACTATGACGTCATCATTGATTCACCTGAGACCAACGGTCATGTGACCGTACATCAGAGAAACACAGAGGAGAGGATGCATGTTTATGGTTTTATGGCCTCCATCGTTAACACTGAACCGGATGTGTTTGAGTTCTACTCTTAGTCCTCATGGGCCTGTTGCCATGGAGGAGCAGGACTTTTATTTTGAAAAGAAAAATGAACCTCGGCGCCAAAAAAACAATCCTGAAACCCTTCATTTGGTCTCCGGGTTAAAACGTGATTTCGGTCCCTTTTCCTTCCGTTTACGCATTAATGAGATGAATGAAACGAAAGAGCAGAGCGTGAAGAGGACCTTTGTGGCGCAGGTTCAAGTCCCTCCAGAAGCCTCTGGACCGGCGCCGCGCTCAGCTGGAGGCCTCGGTGCTGCTGTTTGGCTTCCATCACGACGTGGACCTGGAGCTCAGCTGGATCTCCGAACACGTCCCCGCCTCGACATCAACGGGATACGACAAGTCTCTGGCCGGAGCCATCAGCCTGATGCAGAAACACAAGGTCATTGATCACTGATCACATGATCACCTCGCAGCCGTAATCCATTATATCAATTCTGAACCTTCTTGCATTGCACGTGTTCCTTTAGGAGCTGCAGGCAGAAGTGAACGCCCACCGAAAACACCTGAACCTCGTCATGGAAAAGGGGCGGGCCTTGGCCAAGTCCAGCCAATCGGATGAAGAAGAAGTCCTCCAGAGGTGCTGTAGTGTCGTTTGGGAACCTTTAACGTTGCGATGTTCCGTTCTTCTCAATAAACGATTCATGTTTTCGTTGGCAGGTGCAAACACCTGAGTGCAGAGTGGGAGGAGCTAGAGGAGGCCTGCCGCAAGAAAGCAGCTCACCTGAGCAAGACCATCACCAGAGAACAGGTGAGGGGGGGCAGAGAGACGGGACTCTGTCACATGGGAGAAGGTTTCTGGATGTTTTTGTGCTGGATGTGTCTCCAGCTGCTGCTGGACTGCTGTGAGCTGGAGTCCAGGCTGACGGAGACCCTCACGTTGGTGAACACCGACGACTACGGCAAAGACCAGCTGGCCACGCGAAGCCTCCTCACCAAGCACCAGGTACAGCATCTGTATCTTCATGGCCAAAATGCACTTATTGTAAGTCGCTTTGGATCAAAACATCAGCCATAGGACATGAATTCTGAACACCTTCAGCGTTTTGTTTCTTGCACAGACTTGAACCCCAAAATGTCATTTTTGTCCTAATCCTTGTTTTTCAACATCAAAATTCGTAGCGCTGCGTGTGTGCCTTTGGGTCGTAGGTGCTGGAGGGGCAGCTGGAGGTGCTGGAGGTGGAGGTGGAGGAGCTGGGAGACCAGGTGGAGCAGGCGGTTCAGAGCTGGAGCCTCTCTGAGCTCAGCAGGCCGCGCAGTCACCTGGGCAGCCTGAACCAGCAGCTTCAGCACCAGGCGGCGCTCAGGTGGCACAACGTGGATTTCTCTACACTAACAAGCCTTCAGTTCTGCAGTTCTAAACGGCGTCTTCTCTTTTTATATATTTATATATTATATACGTTTATATATGTATCATAAAAGGCCTCAATTAGAGCTTCACGTCAAGATTAATCCAAACTATGGGACTTTTATTTTGAAATCAAAGTCATCTGTTTTGATTGTTATGACTCCGTATCAGCTGGATGGAGGGAGACAGATTATTCTGAAAGGATGGGTGGCTGAGGGGGGCGGTTTCCAGTCAATACCTTAACTACCTCGTGTCTCCTTCCAGGGGTCAGAGGTTAAAGGAGGTGCTCCATCTGCACGAGTTCAGAAGAGAGTCCTCTGAGTTTGAGGACTGGATGGAGCAGCAGAGACAGTGGGCGGAGTCTCAGGACCTGGGCAACGACCACCAGCACGTCCAGGTTCTCTATGTCGATGTAGATCTATCTAGATGTCCATGTGTATAGATATCTATAGATCCACCCCGCTATTATTCTCTATTACGTGTCAGATGCTGCAGGGGAAGTTTGAAGGTTTCCTCCAGCAGCTGGAGGTCGGAGAGGAGCGGCAGCAGAGCTGCAGAGATGTTGCTGCTCCACTGCTCCACAAGAAGCATCCTCAGAGCTCCGAGGTCAGAGACACGCTGCGGCAGCTCAGGTAAACACAGGCACAGGTGTCCCCTCAGAGAGAGACTCACATCTCAGAGAGGAGGAGACTTGCTGCTCCTCCAGAAGAGGTGTGAAGTCCGTAAGAAGTCACGGCTCTCTGGAGCTTGGTGTCTGACCCTCGTTTGCAGTGCATGCTGGGAGGACTTGAGGAGCGCGGCCAGGCAGCGGCGGGACCAGCTGCAGAGAGCCGAAGAGTGTCACCGCTTCTACCGAGACCTGAGCGAGGCCCGGAGCCTGATCCAGGTACAGCTTCTCCTCCCCACATGCCACCTCCGGCTCAGGTGGAGACCCTCACACTGTCTCCTGCCTCCTTCCCTGCAGGAGCGACAGAAGAGCATCCCCGACGGCGTGGCCAAGGATCTGAGGGGTGTGATGTCACAGCTGAGGAAGCACGAAGCGCTGCTCCACGAGCTGGCAGCCACGGAGCAGCAGGTAGAGGCGCAGCGGCGCCCACGTCTTCGTCCACTTCCTGCTCACTGAGGCCCCTGAACAAGTGATGTGCCTGCAGTTGCAGGAGCAGCTTGACACCGTGGACTCCATCCTGGACCTCTGCATGCCTCAGCTGAGGCTCCTCCTGCAGGAGGTTCAGCAGGAGGTGGTGGAGCGGTGGGAGGAGCTGCGACTCCACGCTGAGCGGAGGAAGGAGGAGCTTCAAGTGGCGTGCCAGCGATACCTGTTCCTGAACACGGTGAGGACGGACGGACTGGGAGACACCAGCGACCACTTCCTGCTTCACGTCTTGTGTGTGTCCCCCCCCCCCCCCCCCCCCCCCCCCCCCCAGGTGCAGGACTACTTCCTGTGGTGCGGTCAGCTGATCGGGGCGATGGCCGCCGAGGAGAGCATCAGCGACGTGGCCACCGCCAACCTCCAGCTGGCGCAGCACCAGCAGCTGTGGGCGGAGATGGAGGCCCGAGAGGAGACCTACCGGCAGGCCGTGAGCATGGGGGAGGAGTTACAGGACGCCAACAGGAAGGAGGTCAGATTTAAAGTTTAACATGTTTTATTTTATTCTTTCTCTCCACAAATAAAACGTTCACTTTAACCGATCGAGATCCTTGGTAACACCTCAACATGGCGGTGTGTCCTCCTCCAGGTGCTGGAGAAGCTGGAGGCCCTGAGGGAGGAGCGGCGCAAGCTGGAGGAGCAGTGGAAGCAGAAGAAGAGCTGGCTGGAGAGCGTCCACCTGGAGCAGGTCTTCTACCGGGACGCCAACGCCGTGGACAAGACCTCCGGCTCTCAGGAGGTAACACCCACCTGTCGGGTGCCGCCTCGCTGCCCCCCACAGGGAATGGGGTTGATGGCCCGGTTGCTCCTCCCCTACAGTTCCTGCTGCAGAACGGCACTCTGGGAGACGCGGTGGGCGAGACGGAGGGTCTGATCAAACGCCACGAGGCCTTCGAGAAGCTGCTCAGCTCGCAGGAGGACAAGGTCTGCTCTTCTTCTGGGCCTCCTCCCTTTCCCCCCATAATATAACCCCCCCTAACGTTAATCCCCATGACCCCCCCTCGTCTCCCCCAGCTGTCCTCTCTGAAGGAGATGGCCGAGCGGCTGAAGGAGCGTCTGAGCGCAGAGAAGAGCGGGCGGGTCCAGACCCGACTCAAGGCCCTGCTCCGGCGACGCCATAGGATCAAGGAGCTGTCCGTCAAACGCAGGGAGGAGCTGGAGCTCTCCAGGGCGCTGAGCGTCTACAGGCGGGACGTCGCCGAGGTAACGGGCCGCTAGTGGCAATGGTGTCAAAGGGAGTTTACAGAGAGAAGAACTCTGGACCTCAGGGAGTCAGAGACGGTTTGATAGCAGATTGAAGCCAAAGAACAAAGGTTGTTCTTGCTGCGCCGCCGTCTCTCTGATTAAAGCGTTGTCCCCCCCCCCCCCCCAGGCCGAGGAGTGGGTCTCTGAGCGGATGCACAAGATGGCGGAGGACGGAAAAGCCGACCTCACTGATCTCCGGGCCAAGATGAAGCTTCTGCAGAAACACCAGGTGTTCGAGGCGGAGATCCTGGCTCACGAAGAGATCATTGGCGCCGTGCTGCAGGTGAGACGAGACCTTCTGCTTCAGGAGAAACCTCTGACTCCTGCAGCTTCAGACATCTGAGAGTTCTCCGTTCAACATCTAATACATCGTCGGTTAAACATCTGAGACGTCCTCCTTTGGACATCCAAGGCGTCCTCATTTGAACATCTGAGACGTTCTCCTTCTTGCAGGCCGGGGAGGAGCTGGTGTCCCTTCGCCACCAGAGGTCCAAGGAGGTGAAGAGGAGCGCGGCCGCCCTGCAGCTCCACTGGGAGGAGCTGAAGAAGGCCTTGGCCAGCCGAGGGAAAGCTCTGGAAGACAACAGGGACTTCCTGGAGTTCCTGCAGAAGGTGGAGGAGGTGGAGGCCTGGATCCGTCACAAGGTAGGAAGCTGGTGGAGGGGGCGGGGGGGTTATTAGTGAACTCACAGTGTGTAACCCCCCCTCGTGTCTCAGGAGGTGATGGTCAACGTGGGAGATGTGGGGAAGGATTATGAACACGGAGTCCAGCTGCTGAAGAAACTGAGCGAGTTCAGAGGAACCGAAGAGGGGGTGAATTCATTCATTCATCTTTTTTAATAAGATATATTGTTCGGTGTATTTTACATCTCTGTCATGCTTTTATTTTGTAGTAATGTCCTGTATCCGGACGGCGCTTGTTGAAGAACATGGATCCAAGTGCCCGATTGAAAGGACTTTAAATGTTGCCCACAAACAGGATGAGCTGGTGTTACGTAATACATAAAGAATGATGTAATGATACATAATGAATATTTGTACCTGAAGGAGGTGACGGTGGACGACGCCCACATCACAGCCATCAACAGACGGGCCGCTCGACTGGAGAAGAGACAGAGCGCCGACCAGCTGGGGACAGTGAGACGGAGGAGACAGCAGCTCAATGACAGGTGAGACACAGCCGGGCTCACCTGGGGGCTCACCTGTGTTCTCTGGGTTCTCCCCCCGACTCACCTGTGTTCTCTTCCAGGTGGAGTAAGTTTCAGGGAGACCTGGTCAGTTACAGGAGGAAGGTGGAGGCGGCGCTGGTGGTGCACGGCCTCATCAGAGAGCTGGAGGAGGTCAGAGACCGAGCCAACGAGAAGGTCAGTCACATGACCACCTTCAACCCAGAAGAACGTCCTTCTCTATGTGATTTTGGTTTCCACCTTCAAAATAAAGGAAACAGAACCATGGTGACTAGAACATCGAGAACATGTATTTGGTCCCTGCAGATGCTGCTGGGTCAGGACTGCGGCGTGGACGTGGACAGCGTGGAGAACCTGATCAGACGCCACGAGGAAACGGAGCGGGAGGTTGGGGTCATCCAGGAGAGGTCAAAGGTCAGTGTGGGGGGGGGGCTGGTTTCATAGAGTATATGTCCCAGATGAAGCATGAGGAAGTGAAGGTGTGCCCCCTCTGTCTTTACCCAGGACCTGCTGAAGGAGGTCTCTCACCACCTGAAGGCCCCGTCGGTGATGAGCGACGAACTGAAGAAGAAACAGAAGGAGGCGCAGAGCGCTCTGAGCTCTCTGGAGAGGGAGGTGAAGCTCAGGTGAGATGAAGACACTGAGGCTTCAAGTCTCGGGGGGGACTCTGGACTGGACTCAGTGATCTGCTGTCTGTCCAGGAAGGAGAAGTTGCAGGAGGCCCACCAGCTGCAGCTCTTCAAAGCCAACCAGCGCCTCCTGCTGGAGTGGAGCCTGAAACAGATCAGCGAGCTGGTGGAGAAAGGCCTTCCCAGGACCCGGGCCGAGGCGGACCGGCTGGCGGTGGAGCACCAGGATCGGAAGGTGAGATCCGTCGGGGCCGGTCCGGTTGCCGTGGAGATCTTCTGCTTCAGCGAATCACTCGTAAACCGTGTCGCCGCAGACGGAGATGGAGGCCCGGGCAGAGCGCGTCGACTCCGTCCGGGACTTCGGCCTGAGTCTGATCCGGTCGGGCCACGGCTCGGGACCGGAGATCCGGAAAGCCCTGAGCCAGCTGGAGGAGGCAAAGGCTGGACTGGACCGGGCCTGGCGGAACCGGAGCAGCGCCCTGGAGCAGGCCCGAGTGCTGCAGGTGAGGAAACTTTAAAACGTGTGTCTCTGTCTGTGGATCTGTTCCACTGAGCCTCCTCCATCTGCAAGATGACTGTGGTCCACTGAGACCACTTCACAATGAAAGCATGTCAAGGCTTTTATTGTGAAGGGGCAGCAGAAAAAAAGCGAGTGTCTCCAAGGTGTCTGACTTTTTAAAGAATCTTAATACTGCAACACATGAATATCAGAGAATACACAATATTATGTAAATGATGATCTCCATCCTGCAGGAGTTCCTGGCTTCTGTAGACCAACGTGAGACCTGGTTCACCAACAAAGAGGTTCTGCTCAGCAGCCGGGAGGTCGGGGTGAGATCCAGCATCCTGAGGAGCAACCTCCTTCAGATGAAGAGGAGAAGAACCTGCTCAGCTCCAGCATCTCTTCTTCCTCCTCATCGTGTTCTTCTTTGTTCTCTTCCTCCTCCTCTTCTTCACTCCTGTTCCTCTATGCCCTCCTCTTCTTCTTTGTTATCCTCTTCCTATTCCTCTTCCTCCTCTTTCTTATCCTCTTCCTCTGTGGTGTGCAGAGCTCGGTGCAGGAGGTGGAGTCTCTGCAGAGGAAGCAGGCTCAGTTCGAGGAGGCTCTGGAAGCTCAGCTGGTCCAGGTGGACCAGGTGGAGAAACTGGGCCTGAAGATGATACAACAGAAACACTACGACTCCGACAACATCGCAGACAAGATCAGAGCGCTGGCCGCTAGGTGAGGACAGGATATGACATCATCATGTGCCTGTCTGTCTGTCTCATCACCTGTCCCTCTGTCTCCTCACCTGTCTGTCTGTCTCCTCACCTGTCTCTCTGTCTCCTCACCTGTCTGTCTGTCTCCTCACCTGTCTCTCTGTCTCCTCACCTGTCCCTCTGTCTCCTCACCTGTCTGTCTGTCTCCTCACCTGTCTCTCTGTCTCCTCACCTGTCTGTCTGTCTCCTCACCTGTCTCTCTGTCTCCTCACCTGTCTGTCTGTCTCCTCACCTGTCTCTCTGTCTCCTCACCTGTCTGTCTGTCTCCTCACCTGTCTCTCTGTCTCCTCACCTGTCTGTCTGTCTCCTCACCTACCTGTCTGTTTCCTCACCTGTCTGTCTGTCTGTCTCCTCACCTGCCTGTCTGTCTCCTCACCTGTCTCTCTGTCTCCTCACCTGTCTCTCTGTCTCCTCACCTGTCTGTCTGTTTCCTCACCTGTCTGTCTGTCTCCTCACCTGCCTGTCTGTCTCCTCACCTGTCTGTCTGTCTCCTCACCTGTCTCTCTGTCTCCTCACCTGTCTGTCTGTCTCCTCACCTACCTGTCTGTTTCCTCACCTGTCTCTCTGTCTCCTCACCTGTCTGTCTGTCTCCTCACCTGCCTGTCTGTCTCCTCACCTGTCTGTCTCCTCACCTGTCTCTCTGTCTCCTCACCTGTCTGTCTGTCTCCTCACCTACCTGTCTGTCTCCTCACCTGTCTGTCTGTCTCCTCACCTGTCTCTCTGTCTCCTCACCTGTCTGTCTGTCTCCTCACCTGTCTCTCTGTCTCCTCACCTGTCTGTCTCCTCACCTGTCTCTCTGTCTCCTCACCTGTCTCTCTGTAGGAGGACCCAGCTGCAGCAGCAGAGCAGATCTCGTCACAAAGCTCTGGATGAATCCCTGAAGCTGCAGCAGTTCTTGTCCAGCAGCTACGAGGTAGTGAACCCAACAGACTCTCCAGTGTGTGTTTGTGCGTGCGTGTGGTCACGTGCGTGTGTGTGTCCTCAGGTGTGTGTGTGGCTGAGCGAGCGTAGCGCCGTGGCTCTGGACGAGAACTGGAAGGAACCAACCAACCTTCAAGCCAAACTGCTCAAACATCAGAGCTTCGAGGCCGAGATCCACGGCAACCGCTCCAGAGTGGACGCGCTCACCAAGGTTCAGACCGAGTTATAAAACACATCATTCTATACACTGCCAGTGGGGGGGGGGGAGTCACAGCGCTGCTCTCTGCTGCTGCTGCACCACTCTTATTCACGTCAATAAGGAATAAAGGTAGAGGAAACACTGTGTGTGTGTGTGTGTGTGTGTGTGTGTGTGTGTACGTGCACAGGAAGCAGAGGAGCTGCTCTCAGAGGTGAAGGTTGGGCTTCGTCTCAGAGAGCTGAGGGACAGCTGGGAGGCTCTCATCCACCTCTGTAAGGAGAAGAGGAGCAGACTGCAGGAGGCCTACCGGGTACACACAGACACACACACACACACACACACACACACACGCATACAGACACACACACACACACACAGTTAGATGTCACTAAATCTCAGAGTGTCCCTTTAAATCTCTCTTGTTCGTGTTGTGCGCGTTGTGCGTGTTGTGTGTTGTGTGCGTTGTGCGTGTTGTGCGCGCGGTGCACCACAGGCGCTGCAGGTCCAGCGCTCTCTGGACGACACGGAGCAGTGGGTGGGCTCTGTGGAGAAGGAGCTGGCGCAGGAGGAGCCGGGCAGCGACCTGCCTTCAGTCAACAGGCTGCTGAAGGCTCTGCAGGGTCTGGAGGAGGAGGTGGACGGACACCGGGACAGAGTCCAGGTAGGCCACGCCCCCTCGCTGCCACGTCTACGTCCGCGGGCGGCGATGGTTGATCGCTTGGTGCATCGTGTTTTATTATCTTGTGTTTAAGGCTCTGGTGGAAACAGCGAAGGGCTTCCACTCTCAGGGGAACTTCCTGGCCGAGGAGATCCAGATCAGAGTGGCACACATCATCAACAGGTCTGACAGCTGAGGGGGAGCAAGTATTCTGAGATACGGGAGTACAAAGTACAACGTGTACCTCTGAGATATAGGATTCTTAGTTTTTAGTTTATTCCAAATCCTTGTGGATCTCTTGTTCTTAGTTTGAGGTGAAGGTCCCCTGACTTTACTGGAATAAAAGCTGCTGCTGAACTCTCGTTACCTTCAACATCTCACCAGTAGCTCCTCCCCCCGACAGGTACAACAGTCTGGCAGAACCCCTGCAGAGCCGAAGGGAAGCCCTGGAGGCCCGGCAGGTTCTCTTCCAGTTCTACAGAGACCTGGAGGAGGAGGTGGCCTGGCTGAGTGAAAGACTGCCGAACATGACCTCTGGGGACTGGGGGGTCTCGCTGAGCGGCACGCAGCAGCTGCTCCACCGGCACCAGGTCCACCATCCAACACCAGGCATTCAAGTGGACTGTTGAGTCTTCTAGAGACAATAGTTCTACACCAAAGTCCCAATCAAAAGCCCCTTTAACAGGTACCTTCCTGCTTTTGGTCTCAGGCTGTGATGCAGGAGATCCAGAGCCGCAGCCCATTGGTCCAGGCCGTTCAAGAGGCGGGGCATAGTCTGGTGTGGAGCCGTCACTCAGTATTAAAGCTCTTATTTTGTGATGCTTGGAATAAATGGATAAACAATGAATCCACCTCTCTCAGGTCAAAGGTCGTCACTTTGCATCAGTCGACATCCGCGCCCGTCTGGAGGAGCTGGAGGGTCTCCACCAGGAGCTGCTGACGGAGGCAGAGAGGAAGGGGAAACTCCTGCAGGAGGCGCTCACCATCCACAGCTTCCTCTCCGAGGTGAGAGCTTATAGGTGGACAGCTGTAATGTCATGTGGTGACCACATGATATCGGGATGATATGACATCATGGACTTGGGCATCATAATAACTTCATGTGGAGATTCCATGAACCTGTGTGTGTTGAGGTCTCTGAGCTGCAGCTCTGGTCGGAGGAGCAGCGGACCGCTGTGGACACTCGGGACTGCGGGAAGAGTGAAGAGGGGACGGAGGCCCTGCTGAGGAGGCTGGACTCTTTGGAGGTGGAGCTGGAGAGCCAGAGGAGGACGGTGGAAGAGCTTCAGCAGAGAGGAGTCTCTTTGGAGCTCCTTGGACACCCCAACAGGTACACAGAGACCTCTGTTCCAAACACCTGCACCCTCAGGAGCAGACCAGAGAAACAAGGGGGTCACTAAATGAAAGTGTCTTTGCGTGTCCGTCCCAGCCACCTGGTCAGCGAGTGTCTCCCAGGCGTCCCAGAAGGCCTGGACAATCTGATCCGGCTCTCCGCCACTCGTCGCGCCGCTCTGGAAGACCAGCTCCGCCTCTTTGTTTTTGAGAGGGAAGCCAAAGATCTCCAAACATGGCTGACCTCCAAGAAGACCCAGGCAGAGTCCATGGACTGCGGACAAGATCTGGAGGACGTAGAGGTGTGTCCGGGTACCTGGTTTAGTACTTTTTGGTTTAGACTAACGAGTGATGTGTTTTGAAACCTCTTCCTCCACCTGCAGGTCCTTCAGAAGAAGCTGGAGGTTCTGGTGTCGGAGGTTTCGGGTCTGGGTCGGAGCCGGCTGGACTCGGTGCAGCAGCTGGTTGGGGGGCTGCAGCGGGACGACGAGGTCCGGAGGAGGGACGAGGGCCTCAGCGGGCTGTGGGACGAGCTCATGGGCAGCATCAGGACCAGAGAACAGGTGCACAGGTGGATCGGTTTATTTTGTAGGAAAAGTCCACATTAATATTAGAGTTTGACAAAAAGGCAGAACATACGATTTTAAGATAAAGTCATTCATCGCAGAAACAAGAAGTTAAATATAGTGTTGATTGTTATCTGCTGATTTTCAGTGACGTCATTAATACATTCTTGTCTCTGATCATGTGACTTTGTAAACAATCAGTGTTTATATTAGCAGCACCGCTAATGGCTAGCAGCTAATGGCTAGCAGCTAATGGCTAACAGCTAATGGCTAGCAGCTAATGGCTAGCCAACGGAGGTCACCTCAGTTACATTGTGATGCGTTCAGGCTCTGTTCAGTGAAACTACCATATTATGTTTTCGCATGAATTATTATATTTTGTTTAACATCTGAACACTAAACTCTAAGCAGAAATAAATAAATATATATTTTATATTTAGTACATTAGTACAAAGACATTTTGACTTTCACTTGGTGCTTGTAGAGCTCCTTTAACAAAGCAACGCGCCTCCTGTTTCTGCCGAAATAAACAAACTCTCAGCTATCGGGTTTTATTTCTGCGTCTTCCAGAACCTGCAGTCGGCTCGGGAGCTCCATCAGTTCCATCACGACGTGGACGAGCTGAGGGGCTGGATGGCTCAGAAGGAGGCCGTGCTGGACTCTGAGGACCAGGACCTGCACTCCATCTCCACTCTGCTGAGGCAGCACGAGGCGCTGGAGGTAGGGGGATGGCTTTTATTTTGGAGGGGACATAAGCTCCCATTTGTATTATTTAGTTGCCTTTACGAAGAACTTCACAACGAGAAATTACAATGAATTAATTGTGTATTTTCCTCTTGGAATAATAATAACAAAACCTTATATTTCACTTTTTAATTGGATTTAGTTTCATTAATGTGAATCTTCAAAGTCGATCAAATTAAATAAATGAAGAAAATCTTATTTGTTGTTTCAGAGCAGATAATATAAATACTAGTGAAGTACCTCAGAGTTGTACTTGAGTACACGTTAGAGTACACGTTGAGTCCACCATGTCGGCCCTGTGTCCCTTCAGAGGGACCTGGTCCTGATCCAGGAGGAGGCCACCAGGACCCGGGAGGAGGGCCGGGCCCTGAGCCGGCGGCGGCCTGAGGTCGGCGCCGCCGTGACCCGGAGGCTGGAGGAGGTGGAGGCCGGCTGGACCGCCATCCGGGACAAGGCCTCCCGGCGCCGAGTCCGGCTGGACCAGGTGCAGGAGGTGCAGAGATACCTGTCCCACGGCAGCCAGCTGGTGTAGGTCCTCATCTCCCCGAACATATTCACCCTTTATGAGATTAAGATTCACATAATAACTTGATGACATGATGTCGCCCCCCCCCCCCCCCCCCCCAGGGCCTGGCTGAGGGAGACGCTGTCCCTGGTTGGAGGGGAGCCGCTGGCCGTGGGGGGAGGCGACCCGGAGCAGCATCTTATGAAGCACCAGGAGCACCGCGTCCAGGTGGACAGGCTGCTCTGCAAATCAGAGGCCGCCAAGGATGAGGGGAGGAGCCTCATGGAGGGCGGGACCTTCATGTCAAAAGAGGTAAGACACCAAAGCCAGATCTCCACCATCGAGACTCCACGTGACTCCGTGAGGATTTGATCCTCTGACCTTCATGTATGACCCCCTTCTGCCTGAGGCAATTACCCACAATTCAATGCATTTTGATGTTAAACACGGGGAAACCAGTGAAAGCATGACGATGTAAAAAAAAAGGTAAACAAAGAGGACACCACACAGGTAAAATGTAAAAAAACATGGATTAAAAGGAGTGTAATGTAATGGACAAAAGCATCAGCTAAATGACATGTGATGTAACATCCCCCCCACCCTCAGGTGGAGGAGCGCGTGTTGGAGCTGGAGGGGCTGGAGCTGCAGGTGGAGAAGCTTTGGGAGGAGACCAGGCTCCTGTATGAGGAGGAGCTGGAGATCTCCCTCCTGCAGAAGGAGCTGCAGCAGGCGGAGCGCTGGCTGAGCTCCTACGAGAGCTCGCTGACGGCCGAGGACTTCGGGGTGAGGAGAGCTGCACGAGGTCAAAGGGTCGGGGGTTTGCTTCTGTCGAATCAACATCTTTCAACCTTTTTAAGTCCACATTTCAGAGAATTACCCGGAATTACCCAGAATTCATAGCGTTTTGATGATATGTTCAATTCTTCAGAACTGAGTTGAACTTTTTAAAATAATTTTATGCTCTAGTGACCAGCAGGGGGCGACTCCTCTGCTCCCATTTTAGACCATAAAGAGGGGATGCTTTAGGGCGGGGCCTAACGCTGATTGACAGGTCTCTAGTAAGGACGTATATAGCGTCTCTACGTCCTCCTTTGACCATATATGGTCCCGTTCGCTATGCGATGGATCTAAAGAGGGAACGCTGCTGTTGTTCCTGCAGGACTCCGTGTCGGATGTGGTGGAGCTCCTAAAGAGGCAGGAGGACCTGGAGGCCATGATCCAGGCCCAGAACGACCGCTTCATGGCACTACAGAAGAAGAAAACCCAGGTGGGTGTGTTGGTTGTGGCGCCGTGACGGAGCTCCTCTTCTTCTGCTCTGATGTTTCCTCCTTTCCTCTCAGAGGGAGAAGCGACTCGATGGAGCCTCGGAGCTTCAGGACAGAAAAACTCCAGCCAGGGTTTCGTCTCTGAGGAGCAAATCCTCGGCTCCAAAGACCTCCTCCACCTCCTCCCCCAGGGACGTCGTCCGTGGGGTGAACGGAGGTCGAAGGACCGACGGATCCATCTCACCGTCCAATCTAAACGGGACAATAAGCCACATGACCTCTGCTACAAGCCCCTCCCACCCCCGCCAGGATGGGAGGGGCTTCAGTACGGGCAGGAAGAAACGGGAGGCGGGAGAAGACGCCGTTAGTCCTCCTGCTAGTCCCACCTCCTCAGAAGACTCCTCCTCCCCCGAACGTCCCCCCTCCTCCCCTCAGACCTCCCTTTCTTCTTCCTCCTCACCTGCAAAGGACCGAACCAAACCCCCCTTGGCTCCAAAGCCCGGAATCTCCTCCTCCGATGCACCGCCTGACTCCCCTCCACCAATCAGAGAGCTCGATGCTCCGGCTGAGCCGCCGCCTCCTCCCATGGAGGAAAGACATCACCCCCCCCCCGACTCTCCCCCTCCCGTGACAAGGGCGCAGCTCCACAACACGCCTCCCGGTTCTGAACAGGCTCCACCACCCGCCCCCCCGACTGCCGCTACACCAATCACAGAGGAGGAGACCAGGTCAGCTGACCCGGCTCCCTCGCGGGGACGCAGGAAATCGGAGGACGCGGCGGGGGGAGAAGCCCCCCCCGAGGTGAGCGCTGCGTCTCCTCAGCCGTCCTGACTTCATGGTGGTTACCGAATGCTGATTGGTGGCCTCGCTCTGTGATGTTGTCAGGTGACCGCCGAGCAGCCAATCAGGATGGAGGGGACGCTGGAGATCAAACTGAAGCAAGGAGGAAACAAGGTGAGAAGTGAAGCCGCCACACGTCAGGTTGACTTTGAGCTCATTGAATATGAAGATGAGGACTTAGGGATTACTTTTGATTCATAGAGGAGAAAGAAAATCTATAAATTACTCTAACAAAGTAAAAGTGTAACAGTGTCTTTGCCCCGCTGTGATTGGTTGCTCCTCCTGCAGGGGGTGGAGCACTGGGAGGAGGTGTTTGCGGTCTTGGAAGGAGAGACCTTTGCCCTCTTCAAGGACCGAGCGTCCGCTGAGCAGGTAACGCACGTTCTTTCACCCGACATGTTGCTGGTGGACCTGCTGAAAGTCGTGATGTTTCCTCAGAGATCCTCCAGGTGGCCTCCAGTCAATGTGGGCGGAGCCGTGTGCAGAGAGACCGCCCACCACCGCAGGAAGGAGAACACCTTCAGGCTTGTGTAAGCTCCTCCTCCATGCTGGTTATTAATGTTCATTTATTATTGATGTTTCACCTTCGACGGCTCAGAGAACAATTATAAATATATATTTTTTAACTGTGTGTGTGTGTGTGTGTGTGTGTGTGTGTGTGTGTGTCAGACTGAAGGACAACAGTCAGTTCCTGTTTTCAGCGTCCAGCAGAGAGAGTCTTCTTCTGTGGGTGAAGACGCTCCAAAACGTCTCAGAGTCCACAGACAGCGACTCTGATGACTCAGGGTAAGACACACACACACACACACACACACACACACACACACACGGGACACCGATGAAGGTGCACAGAGTGAAGGTGTGTAGCTGGAGTGTTGATGGGGTCAGAGGTCAAATCAGCACTAACATGGAGACTGAAGCTGGAGGAAACATCTCATGTGATTTTGTGCTCCAGTTTTTATTTATCTATTGAGCTTTTTTAGTGAGGTCGTCAAATTCAGGATGAAGCATTTGGGGGCGTGGCTAAACAGTGATTGACAGCTCTGAGACGTGCGGCCTCTCTACGTCCGTCACGCAGTGATTGCTGGTCCTTACGCTCTGTGCTCATGTGACATCCTCCTTCTGGCCTTCATCAGAACACAACGACTCAAAGTCCATCTAGTTGGTTTCTGTTGGGAAGTTCACAAACTACTTCACTTAATCGTTTACAACTAAATATCTGATTAAAGATAAACACGAAGCATCACCATTCTTGGATTAGTTTGTATTTAAAAATCAATCATCAGTTCAGCTGTCGTTTGATTTCCATAAATAGTCAAACGCCGACATGAGAGCGTCATTCTCTCAAAGCAGCTTCCTGCCAATTTCCCTTTTCACATCTGGCCTGTGGGCAGGAAGGAAACCCCCCCGCTAGCAGGACCTTTCCTTTTAATGAGCCTCTCTGAGCAGGTGAATTAGATTCAGAAACACAATGGCGGAAAAAACCCACGCCGCCTCCCGTCCGTTGAGTCGCCTCAAAGAGAAAAAGTTTCAGCAGCAGGTCAGGACTCAGTGACGAATGTGAAGAGGAAATGACTCTACTTCTGTGTAGTGACCAGCAGGGGGCGACTCCTCTGCTCCCATAGACGTCTATGAGGAAATGACTCTACTTCTGTGTAGTGACCAGCAGGGGGCGACTCCTCTGCTCCCATACACGTCTATGAGGAAATGACTCTACTTCTGTGTAGTGACCAGCAGGGGGCGACTCCTCTGCTCCCATAGACGTCTATGAGGAAATGACTCTACTTCTGTGTAGTGACCAGCAGGGGGCGACTCCTCTGCTCCCATAGACGTCTATGAGGAAATGACTCTACTTCTGTGTAGTGACCAGCAGGGGGCGACTCCTCTGCTCCCATAGACGTCTATGAGGAAATGACTCTACTTCTGTGTAGTGACCAGCAGGGGGCGACTCCTCTGCTCCCATAGACGTCTATGAGGAAATGACTCTACTTCTGTGTAGTGACCAGCAGGGGGCGACTCCTCTGCTCCCATAGACGTCTGTGAGGAAATGACTCTACTTCTGTGTAGTGACCAGCAGGGGGAGACTCCTCTGCTCCCATAGACGTCTATGAGGAAATGACTCTACTTCTGTGTAGTGACCAGCAGGGGGCGACTCCTCTGCTCCCATAGACGTCTATGAGGAAATGACTCTACTTCTGTGTAGTGACCAGCAGGGGGCGACTCCTCTGCTCCCATAGACGTCTATGAGGAAATGACTCTACTTCTGTGTAGTGACCAGCAGGGGGCGACTCCTCTGCTCCCATAGACGTCTATGAGGAAATGACTCTACTTCTGTGTAGTGACCAGCAGGGGGCGACTCCTCTGCTCCCATAGACGTCTATGAGGAAATGACTCTACTTCTGTGTAGTGACCAGCAGGGGGCGACTCCTCTGCTCCCATAGACGTCTATGAGGAAATGACTCTACTTCTGTGTAGTGACCAGCAGGGGGCGACTCCTCTGCTCCCATAGACGTCTATGAGGAAATGACTCTACTTCTGTGTAGTGACCAGCAGGGGGCGACTCCTCTGCTCCCATAGACGTCTATGAGGAAATGACTCTACTTCTGTGTAGTGACCAGCAGGGGGCGACTCCTCTGCTCCCATAGACGTCTATGAGGAAATGACTCTACTTCTGTGTAGTGACCAGCAGGGGGCGACTCCTCTGCTCCCATAGACGTCTGTGAGGAAATGACTCTACTTCTGTGTAGTGACCAGCAGGGGGAGACTCCTCTGCTCCCATAGACGTCTATGAGGAAATGACTCTACTTCTGTGTAGTGACCAGCAGGGGGCGACTCCTCTGCTCCCATAGACGTCTATGAGGAAATGACTCTACTTCTGTGTAGTGACCAGCAGGGGGCGACTCCTCTGCTCCCATAGACGTCTATGAGGAAATGACTCTACTTCTGTGTAGTGACCAGCAGGGGGCGACTCCTCTGCTCCCATAGACGTCTATGAGGAAATGACTCTACTTCTCTCTTGATTTATTCCCTCAGTAAACATTGTAAACATGAGTTTATGGTCTCAGTCTCTAGTTTCAAGTCTTCTTCAATGCAGCATGATGTTCATTTAGTGAATGATGGTCCATTTAGAGTCAAACAGACCATGAAGAGGGGGATGCTTTAGGGCGGGGCCTAACGCTGATTGACAGGTCTCTAACTGTCTATGTCCTTTAGGGCGTCGGGTTCGGAGCAGTTGGTTGAGGCGCCGGACGGTCGGCAGAGGCCATCGTCCACTAAGGGGCCGCCTCCACCTAAACCCCCCCACACGTACTACAGCAGGAACCCCTACCACGAGGACGGGGGCGTCCCCACCACAGGTGAGACATCTGAGTCACCACGCGGCACAACCACCAGTTCTTCAGCGAGCTTCTATGAATCTGTACTCGCCTGCTTACAGAGAGACCTCAAACTCCGCCCCTTTCCGGGTCGCCTCCTAATCCGGCCCTCGACTCCCAGGACCCCCCCACCTGGAACCAGCCACCAGAGGACAGCAGCAGAGACAAGTCCAAGAGGAGCGTCTTCAGGAAGTTTTTCACTAAGAAGTGAAGCTGCTGACTCAAAGTGGGTTTATATTAGAATCCTTTTAATAACGACTTCATTTTACCCATTAGTTCAAAAACATTTATAAGCACAAATGAAATGTGTTTTAAGCAGAAATGATTTCACGTCCATGTGTGTAAACATATATTCTATATATTTCAAGCATGTTGAAATACTTACATATATATTAATGTACTAAAATACATATTCTAACAGCGGCTTCTAACAGCGGTATTACTAGTGGTAGTATTTCTGCTACTAGCAGCAGAAATACTACCACTAGTATTACCACTACTACAGATTTGTTTTTTGGTAATTTGAGATTTTGAGCTTGAAAGACTTCATTGACGACAACAAGTCTATTTAAAGATAATCAATAAAAAACACTTCACAAAGAACAAAATCGATAAAATACGTGAAACAAAAAAGTACTAAAATAAAGAGATAAATGAATAAAAGCTTTAGATTTCATTCTGGAGACTAAAATGAAGCCATGAATATCCTTAAATCAATAATCAATAAGCTAATGAGCCAATTTGAAACAGACTTCGTGTGACCTGAACAGTCAGTTAACATTTTATCCAGAGTTCATCAATCTGTTGTTTATTTGTGGTCAAAAGTGTGTGCAGAGTGTGTTACAGTCTGAGATTGGTACTAGTAATGGTACCAGTAGTACTGCAGTATCTGGGGTGTAGTCCTGCCCCTCGCCGCGGGGGGGCGCTGTCGGGTCACTAATGATCTGCGGCGCGTCCTGAAGGTTTGGTTTTTAACACTTAAATAGGCCGAAAATATTTCATATTTAATGAAAACTAGTCACCAAATTCTGATACAAATGTATTACGTGTAAATGATTGAAGTGACACTTCGTAACAATAATGTGCAATAAATGATGAAAAATACCATTCAAAGCTTAAATAGTGAAAACATGAAATGACTCAATAATTGATTTAAACATCTATGGTTTGTTTTTTATTAAATCAATAAGCGTTTTTACCTGGAATGATCTTTATGAAAGTCGAATGTTCATCATTTACTTTCCCTGTGAGGACAAATTAAAGGTTTATGGATCTGTGTCTTCAGTTCTCTGGTCCTGGTTTCTTCTCATTTAGAATGTTAGTTTTTCCTTGGTATGAAAAATACCCCAATAAAAATAAAAATACTTCATTATCCATCTGAGTCAATGAGAAGCCCTTGTTAGCCTTTGGAACCTTGTGGCCTCCTAGAACCACAAAGTCTCAGACTCCTGCAGAGAAGCACAGGAGCCTCCTCAGGAGAACCCCGAAACCCCTTCAGAACGCCTCGATCCTCAAGAACCCCAAAGAACCCTTTGGATCGGATACCAGGATCCACCCCGGAGCCGGCCTGCCCCCGGATACCCCTCCCAGAACCCGAGGCCCCCTGACGTGCTCTGTTCCACATGATGTATGTAGAAGTGCATGATGGATGGCTTCAGGAGAACAGCTGGTGCAGATGTTCTAATTTTGACTCTGTGTCTGGAGGTCTGTTTTTAAAGTGTTCTGTTTGTGACCCGGAGGAAAGGAGGTGGAGTCTGGTTTGAGTGAGAGGAGCCCAAAATCTAACATTTTATCTTCATCCATCCACCTGCTGCTTTACCTTCCAAAACACACACACACACACACACACACACACACACACACACACACACACACACACACACACACACACACGTATGGGTCCAAACAGCTCAAATCTTCAGCTTCTGTGAGAAGATTAATAATTAAAAAAAAAAAATTAAAAAAAGAAAAGGCAAAGCCAAACTACCCCATCAAAATAAAAGCACGATGGGTTTAGACACAACTTTCGTCCAAATAGATTCGAAGAGTTTAAGGTGAAACTGAGTCCGGAAGCACGTGGTCCTCGTGTTGGATGGATTCTACTTATGAATTAATGTTATTGGTCGGTCGGTATAAGTCTCTTTTAAATGAACACATGTGAACATATTTAACTAAATGTAGAATATAACAAATTGTGTGAAAAAGTTAATGAAACATTTACACCAATAAATTCCGCTTTAAAATATGTATTTAGTTGTACCAGGTTTTTATGTATTTAGTGCACAGGCTGATTTATGTTTGTTTTCACAATACATTTTGTTGTATTTGTACATAAATACTCGTTTAATTAAGCTGCTTCACGTTGGAGTTTTTAAGTCAGACTTTGTAGTATTTTAGACATTACGCAAACTCTGCAGAACATCAGTAGTTGTACTTGTACACATTGCATCATTGAAGTCGCTTCTGACGGAAGTAGTATTCCGTAGTACTGGTGTTAAAACACTAGTAATAGTACTAAAAGAGGCGGAATATTAAACCTTGTGTTTAATATTTTTGAAATGCAAAATATTTGAGAATCAATTTAAGGAGAAACATACATTTTATTCATCTACAGTCACGTGTTTACGGTCCTCATGGTCACGTGGTAGAAATATATATCCACGTACTAATACTGCTAGTAGCAAATACTGATATAACAGTGAGGAAAATGCTGTAGTTTTAGTACTACTACGACATGGGTGTACTAGTGGCAGCAGTACTATTAGTTTTATGTTAGAGACTGAACTTTATATCAGAATATCTACTGAAATACATATATATTTTTTTCTGCGTAAACTTCTTAAATATTTGTATTTCACTGCTGGCAAACGGATAAAAACAATTAAAAATGATTGAGTTGTGAATCAGCCTTTAAGAATAAATGTGTAAAAAGGAGTATGAAGGAGAATAAAACACAACTTCGTGTAAATCCAAGGGAGTAGTACTGGTGTACTTGTACTGGTGTACTTGTACTGGTAGTGGTGGTGGTACCAGTAGTACTAGCGACACCGTGATGGTTTTTTAATTATACAAAGATTAGACTTAAAAATGTGTCAAAATCTTTCTCCCAAATAGAAAAATAGAAAAAATCCTGAAATCCTCTTGTAACGTTTATAAATGTTTCATATTCCAAATATTCCATATTTCATGAATAGAAATAAGAGCAAATAACACCGCGCGGCCTCCCGCCGGTTCACCGGGAGGAGACCGACGCGTCCTGAGCGCGTCCGCGTGCCCTCCGGATCCCTCTCTGTTTACCCCCCCCCCCCCCCCCCCGGCTGCGTGTCAACAGCTCGGAACACGTCGATGGGGAAACATTTGAATCGGAGGAGGTAAATATGAGCGGCGGCGGGGATTTGGGTGCGCGCACGGTGCGTGATTTCCAGCGACGGGTTTGGTGTTGGGGGGGCGGGGGGGCGGGGGGGGGGGGGTTGTTTTCCACGCTGCAAAAAGTGTCCGCGTCGGGGAATCACTGCACTGCGCGTCTCCGTGTAGAAAAGAATAAGAAAGATGTCAAATAAACAGACCACATCTCTTTGTAAAAACGGTGAATTTATAGAAAAAAGCACATTTGTTTGGTTCAGAATGAAACATAAATGTGAGCTGAGAATCAAGACTTCAACCGGAAACCAAACAAAACGTCCCGCTTTGGAGAAAACGACAAAAAACGTGACATTTTGTGTTTGTTTGAATCCAATGATTGGTTTCGTGCTGGATGAGACGTAAAAAAAGGCCCCTCGCGTGGACACTTTTTGCAGCGTGCACGGCGCCGCTGAGATGTGTGTGTTTCCCTGAGCGCGCTGATTGGCTGAGCGCGCGGACGACGCCTTAATATTTAATACTAATGTCCCCCTGGTTGGCTGAGGACTGGAAAGGTCCAACCAATGTTTTTGACTTGCTTTAGTGGCTGCGGCTCCCTAATTAATTGCAGCTATCTGTCTCCTATCGATGTGTGTGTACAAGTGTGTTGTGTGTGCGCGTGTGTGTTTCCTCTCTTTCTCCCCAAAGCGAACATGAAATAGTTTGTTGGCTCTATACTTTCTTTCCTCCCATCGTCCCCCCGTCCGTCCTCCCCGTCCTGGTTCGCGGCGCAGAGCGGACACATCGAAGCCCAGCGGCGCCCCGGTGATGTTGGATATGGGAGAGCGCAAAGAGGCCAAAATGATCCCCAAATCCTCCTTCAGCATAAACAGTTTGGTGCCGGAGGCCGTGCAGAGCGACAACAACAACCAGCAGAGCCAGCTGCACCACCAGAGCCCGCACCAGAACCACCACCCGAACCACCACCACCACCACCTCCACCACCACCACCTCCTCCACCGGCCCGGCGGCGCGGACGAAGCCGAGCAGAAGCCTCCGATCGCGGCCGCCGCGCCGCAGGACGCCAAAGCGGATCCTAAAAGTGACTCGTCGAGCCAGGAGAGCTGCTCGGACGAGAAGGAGAAGCCGGAGGAGAAGAAGGAGGGGAAGGACGCGGACGGAGGCGCCGGCGGGAAGGACGGGGAGAAGAAGAGCGGCAAGTACGAAAAGCCCCCCTTCAGCTACAACGCGCTGATCATGATGGCGATCCGGCAGAGCCCCGAGAAGAGGCTCACCCTGAACGGCATCTACGAGTTCATCATGAAGAACTTCCCGTACTACCGGGAGAACAAGCAGGGCTGGCAGAACTCCATCCGCCACAACCTCAGCCTGAACAAGTGCTTCGTCAAGGTGCCGCGGCACTACGACGACCCGGGCAAAGGGAACTACTGGATGCTGGACCCGAGCAGCGACGACGTCTTCATCGGCGGCACCACCGGGAAGCTGCGGCGGCGCTCCACCACGTCCCGGGCCAAGCTGGCCTTCAAGCGGGGCGCCCGGCTGACCTCGGGGCTGACCTTCATGGACCGCGCCGGCTCCCTGTACTGGCCCATGTCCCCCTTCCTGTCCCTGCACCACCCGCGGGCCGGCGGCGCCCTGGGCTACAACGGCACGTCGTCGGGCTACCCGGGCCACCCCATGTCCTACAGCACCATGCTCACGCAGAACATGAGCAACAGCCACCCGTCGTTCCCGTCCTCCAACGGGCTCAGCATGGACCGGCTGGTCGGCGGGGATCTCCCCTACGCGACGCACCACCTGACGGCGGCGGCCCTGGCGGCCTCGGCGGTGCCCTGCGGCCTCTCCGTGCCTTGCTCCGGGGCCACGTACTCCCTCAACCCGTGCTCGGTCAACCTGCTGTCGGGTCAGACCAGTTACTTTTTCCCCCACGTCCCGCACCCGTCCATGACCACGCAGTCCGGCGGCGGCTCCCTGCAGGCCGCCCGGGCTTCGGCCTCCAATTCCCCGCAGGCTCCGTCGTCCTCCTCGCTGCAGTGTGACTCTCTGAGGCCGGCCCTGTCCGGCTCTCTGCCGGCCTTCTCCTCGGGACTTTCCGGAGGTTTGTCTGACTATTTTACGCATCAAAACCAGGGTTCGACCTCCAACCCGCTTATACACTAACACCCCGAGGCCCCCTGCCCCCCCACCCCCCACCGAGCGGGACGCAGGAACATTTTACACTGGACATTTACAGCGTGTAAAGAACAGAAAAAGAACAATTGACAAATTATTATAAACTACCTACTATAGAAAAAAGAGGAGAGACTTCAACTGCAAAACAAAAAAAGAGCCGCAGAGAAACTGACAGAAAGCCGCGCTCAAGTTTCCAGGTATTTTTTAATATTATTCTGATGATGACGCTCTCTTCTTCATCTTCTTCTTCTTCTTCTTCTTCTTCTTCTTCTTCTTCTC
The DNA here is from genome assembly GCF_949316345.1 of Pungitius pungitius. Classification (NCBI taxonomy): domain Eukaryota; kingdom Metazoa; phylum Chordata; class Actinopteri; order Perciformes; family Gasterosteidae; genus Pungitius; species Pungitius pungitius. The sequence goes on from NC_084913.1 coordinate 698,430, forward strand.
CTGCAGTCCCACTTGGTGTGTAAATAATGTCTGTTTCTATGTCCGGTCTGTCTGTAGAAAACTGTCCGTCAGCGACGTGCAATGTGACCGGAACCCGAGAGGCGGATGTTTCTGTTGTTGTTGTTGTTGTTGTTGTCGGAGGAGCCATTGCTCTCGATAGAATGTGTATTTAAAATAGTTTCATCTAATTCCGAGATTAACCAGGTTTTGATATGACGGTGACGTCAGCCGCGTGGCTGCAGTATTATCAGGTCTCGCGCGGGCCAGAAGGACGCGCGCGGCGGGGAGGATTTCTGTTTTTATTTCTAATTCAACTGTAAAATGCGCGCGCACGTGCGCTATTTCCTTTTCTTCAAAGCGTTTCCTCCTTCCTGCCCGCGTGCTTCTCACAGACCAAAGAACCGGTTCTCGGAGCCTCGCGCGGCGGCTTCTGCCGGTACCGGAGGATCAAAGGCCTCGCGTGCACGTTTACGTTTAAAATCACCGGAGATGTGCACGGAGCCTCGCGTGCTCGTGCTCACGAGCCGGCTTCAGACGGGATTCTGGTTCCGGATCAGAGTCCCGGACCTGGACCGTCCCGGTTCGGCGGGTTATTCCGCCTTCTGCCAGCGGACCCTCGCGCCTCCTCCTCCTCCTCCTCCTCCTCCTGCTATTTTCATTTGTTTCTTTGATTGGTAAAAGAGAGAAAATGTCTATTTGTAATTTGAATTTGTTTCCTTCTTTTCCACAAAGAGGAAAACAGTGTAAAGAAGCCTCGTTATCTAATTACTACTTGGAATGATTGTCTTTCATTGTCGTCTCTAAACAGATTTTTCATGGTTGTGATACTATTGTGGTCTTATTCTTATTCCCGTGTTTGTCGCTACAGAAGTTAAAAAAAGAGAAAAAATGTTTTAATCATAAAAAAATGAAAAATAAAAGATAGGTTACATTCATAACTAACGAAAATCATTTTGTCTTTTTTATTTTTGCTCCGTGTTGTTACTGTTTTTATCACCAGGTACTCGAACGCAACACTTGGGTCTTATTGGTAATTATTGAATGTTTCAAAGTTACATTTTGGGTTTGTTGACGCGGTTCTGCAGCAGAACTTCTCCCGGTTCGGATCCACCGGGTAGACTTTTATTTCCGGTCTCCTCTCTGTGAATCTGTGCTGGTTGGCGCGTGAAGCTTTTTTACGCAGCAATATTTAAGGTTGAAAACCCAAAATACGCTTCATTTCCGACTCGCTCCTTTAGAACCGGACGCGCACGTCCTCACTTTTCACTGCAGACGCGTTCAGGTGCTTTTGCTTATTTTTAATGTCTGTATTTTTGACGCTTCGGGGTCACGTGGTCGGTCCTGCAGCCGTCGGTTGTTCTGCTCCTCATGTAAATGCTGCTGCTGTGGTTCTTCCTCAGAGGACACGGATCTCTTCTTGCTGTTCTGGGGTCAGCTGCTTGTTTTCTCTTTGACTGAATCTAACTGTTTTTTGTGTTTGGTCCCGTTCTTCATATTTAAATCTGATCTTCTTGCTTTACTTGAGTTTGTTTTTACGGATGTGATTTGATTGGTTAAAGGTCGTTTTTAATTCTGTTCACACCTGGCCGCCGCAGCGCGCATCACCTGCGCGCGCCCCCGTCAATCCGGTGAAATGAAACCCCTAAAAACTCCATCCGGGTATTTTATGATCTTCTTTGATTCCGCAGACCGAAGCTCGTTTGTTGATGACGTCTCAGAATCATAAAGAACATTTATCAGAACCACACGCTGCTTGTGTTGGGCCGAAGGTGTTCACGTCATCGTCAGACATCCCATGATGCACCCTGATGCTGTTTAGCGAAATAATTCGGTTTCCGTTTTTTTCGGCTGCAGGAAGTTTAATTTTCTGTCGTAGTTCTTACGATTAAATCCCGCGATTCACCGGCACGTGCGCGCGCCCTGTTCCCGGTGACGTTCACGTGAGCATGTTCTTGTTCGTTTTGTCTCGTGTGGTTCTGATGAAGGAGTCTCAGGTATTTGTGAATCAGCTGCTGTCAGTCTGCGGGTCAAAGGTCAAACCGCCTGCTAACAAACGCGCATTCCTACTCCTCATGTATTTATTATTGGTTTATTTGTTCTCTTTTTATAAAAAAAACCCTTGATAGGGTTTAGGTTTCAGCTTTAATTTTGCATTTAAATGAAGGTTTAATAAATACAAACCAAAGGCTGCTTGAGGTCAGAGGTCAGCCACCATAACCCGGCAGATATTTCTGTTTAACCACTATAACCATGATACAATAATAATAATACCATTAATAACACTATAATAATAACAATATGACGTGACGTCGCTCTCACGCACTTGTCTTTTTGTCCGTCTCGGTTCTGAGAGGCTGCAACGAGGAGCAGGTGACGTCACGTTATTCCATGACGTCGTTAAGAGTTTAGAGTTTTTTTCCTTAGCGTTGGGGTTCATCAGCAGCTGGGTGCCATCAAACAGGAAGTCAGTAGAGACTTTTATTTTGCCAACACAAAGAATTTTTGAATATTTTATTTTTCCCGTCAGGATCTAATTTCTCAGAACAAAACTTAAATAATACAAAAAAGGAAACCTTTTCTATTTTTATTATATTTGAGCGCAAACATGAAAAAAATGGATTTCAAACAAATAATAACAAGAATTCATCGACTTTCGGTCTGAAAACATCAATTTCTTTCAAAAAAATATACCCCAAGAACAGAAAGTCTGAAAGATTAAAACAAATACTCTTATCTTGAAAACACATTTTTACTCACATAAATAAACAATAAATAAAAAATATTTTAGTGTCTTAAAATGAGCAATAAAACAAAAATACAATTAAAAAATACAACTAAATTATTATTATTAATTATTTTTTGGGGATCAAACTTTTTGTGTTTTCCCTGAAAAATGTTTAGTGTGAACCTTTATCAGAAATATTCAATATTTAACATTTTATTGCTACAAATTTGCAAAAAACAAACCAAATGTTTTAACATGATGACAAACAATGCTATGCTATTTAAATTAATTTACATGTGAATTAAAAATAATATTCATATTATTTAAAATTCATATTAGTAAAAATACACATACAATTGCTTTAAAGTATCAGAGTTTGAAACTTAAATTGTGTTTTTAGATTCCAACAATTAACAAAATCTACAATAACCTTTTCATGATCATCAACTAAAATAATCTTATATTTATATTTCATATATTTAAAAAATGTTCTGAATCTGAAAGAAAAGTATTTGTTAAGATCTGAAAACTAAGAATCTTTAATTCCAAACTATAGATTGTTTTTATTTAAATATTTGTCTATTTGTTTTTTCTCTAAAGCAAATAAAAAAAAACTCTTTAACAATGAAAATCTCAGCTTTTGAGATTTTGTTGGGAATCCGATTTAATATTTTGGAATCAGAAACACAGCAAACAGGATTTCAGTGGAGGTGTTGAATCTGAACTCTTTCCTTTTTGTATTTTGGCGCCAAGCTGTGAGCGTAAAATCCTGAGTGATGAACATCAGAGAAGATCAGCTGATCTCAGGTCTGTGGGCGGAGGTGCTGCTCGGAGATCAGCTCACAACAACAAAGACAGACTTTCAGCAGCAATTTGTTCATTTCCTAAAAAGAGGGCTGCGAGTTAAACGAGTCCGACTGTAACGCAAGAACCCCCCCCCCCCCCGGTCCTTCTCCACCCCCACCCCCCAACAATGGAGCTGCCGGGGAACCCAATCTCTGTCGGCCTGATGCTATCTGTCCCATGTTAAATGGGGTGACCAGCAGTCAAAAGACAAAAGAAGCAACAGAAGGACACGGGGGGGGGGGGGCGAGGGGGGAGAAAGTGGGGTCGAGGTAGTGGAGATATTTTTTTCTTTCTTAAAAGTAAATGTATTTGTTCCGTCTGATTGTTGCTGCTCGAAGAAGAAAAGAAGGACGAAAGTTTGGGTTTCGCAGGTGTTTAAGGTTTGAAATGCTGGTTGGCTGTTACTTTATCATGTGACTTTATAATGTAAATGTGCTTCCTCTACAAGGTTCCGCTGTGACGCTGTGGTTCACGTTACGTAACTACGCTGTAACGCTGTAACGTGGGAGCCTCGTACTTTGTCACATTGTTGTGAGTGAAATCATTTTTAAAAAGGGAAAAAAATCTTATTTCTCATCTCAAGAAATAATCCAAAATGTGTCAAATGAAAATGATTCATTTATGGAGTAGGTAATAAATAATAATAATAATAATAACAACGTAACAGTTTGGACTTTTTTCGTCTGACAGATTCTTTATGAACTTTAAATCCAAAATACTGAAGAAAAACCAAATCTGTTGTTCTTTGATGTCGAATGTCTGAAATGTGTCAAAGTGAAACGTGAAGAGATGATGTGTTGATTTCTCTCTGCGGGTCAAAGCGGCTTCAGGGAAGAGTCAAATCCTCGGGGTCAAAGGTCAGCTGACTGAAGCCAGGCTGCTTTCTGCAACAGAAGTTACTGCAGAAAGAAATAGAGTGCGACTGTGGAGTCAATGTTGGAATCATGGTGCCGTAGTTTAAAGTAGAGCCGATTCATTCGTTTCATTTAAGGTATTTGTACATTTGGAGAATAAGAAAATGTCTTAAATGTCTGATTGAAAACCCCAAATTACATTTATGTATAAAAACAATAGTTTGTGAAAACAATGATTGATGGTCATAGAAATGGTTTATCTACGTGTATTTAATTCCCAGGTTATGATTTAACCTCTAAAGTAGAGATTAAATCACCAGCGGGGGGGGGGGGGGGCTCGGACCCCCAGGCCCTCCAGACGGGCCTCGTGATCCATATGAAGACTTTTGTTGTTTGAGGTCATACGGAGGTCTGATCAATGAGCATCAAAAACCAGAGGGAGGGAGAAACTCATTTAAAGGTGTTGAAGTGACGATTTTTACATTTATTTTATGTGAAGAAAGGTCAAATTATCACAAGTTTAAACATTCATCATAGGTTTAAGATGTTTAAGATGAAATAATCAATAAGCAACATGTCAAATATGAAGTTTTAATAATATACTAAGATAATTTGGATGGTGTTTTTTTATCCATTAAAATAATTTTAGTGTGTCAAGGGGAAAAAAAGATCAAATACAACATCTAAACACTATAATATAAAATAATATAATAGTACAACAGGTATATTGAATACAAACATGAATGTATTTCATTTTCAAAGTTGAATTATTAAATAAGCAGTTTTAATAAAAAATGTTTACGAATTATGAAAGAAAACAGAAATAGGAATATTTGTGAATAAGATGTATTTCTGACATATTTCTAATTCTTTAAATCTTCTCTTTATTCATCTCACCGTCTTTTATGACGCCACATTGCACGCGCGGGTGTTTTATGGCTTTTTTTTACCTTACGATGTGATGAAGTGCGCACCACGTGACCACGTGCTGATCAGAGACACCTGCGCTAATGAAGGGGGGGGGGGAAGCACGTGGTGTTCTGTTAATTTAATTTGTATTTAAATCCCAGCGGCCTCAAAGGCTCCTCTTCTTTTATCCATTTTGTATTTTAGGATCAGAAGCGGAAGTAAAACGTCTCGCGCCGATCTGCGCGCCCGTTTCACGCAAAGCTCGTGTGTAATAACGATGATGATGATGATGATGATGAATCACCACGTGTCTCCTGACCAACAGGAAGAAGCCGTGTCCTCATTGTAGTAATGAGAATGTCATGAGAAAGCCTCCTCATTTATCTCAGAATGGATTTATTTTTTATTTATGTAGAAGTTTGTTTTTCACTGTGGCAATATAAAAACAATACATTACAATACACTAAATATATGTATATATATATATATATAGTACACCTCAGTATTATCTATTATTAAGAATTGTATATACACATTTTTATAAACAGCTATCGTTTTAAATTATATTTTAATACAAAATTAAATTAAAAGGCTGTTATTAAATTATGACTCTGACCCCCCCACCTGCTGTAATGATTTAGACAAAAGTAAATAAATATGTTATTTGTGTTTAACCGTCATTATTTAAAACATCAAAACATGAAATGAGCATTATATATATATATATATATATATATATATATACATAAAAACCTGGTGTGTGATCAGTGTACTAATCTTCATCACATCATCTGTTTGTCTTTGTTTCTCTTAATGTTTGAGGCTAGTTTTAATTTCTCTCTCTATTAGTTTTGAATATAGTACACACCATCCAATAATCTTGAATAATGATGTTATTACACAACTTGATGTGATAGCTCTTTAAAATATCAATAACGAAGGAATCTAAAACTAATTTGTAGCATGTGTAGTATAAGTATGGTATAGTTAAAGTATGGTGTAGTATAAGTGTAGTTGAAGTATGGTGTAGAATAGGTATGGTGTAGTTGAAGTATGGCATAGTATAATTGTAGTTGAAGTACTGCATAGTATAAGCGTAGTTGGAGTATGATGTAATTGTTTCGTGCCGTTTTGCCGAACGGCCCCCGGGTAACGCAGGTTCGAGACCACCAGACTAAAAGCTGAGTGGATCAGGTTGCATTCTGGGAAGTGTAGTATCAAGTGTTCGATCCTTTTAACCTCACAGACGAGATTCACTGAAGTAAATCCGACAAATACGTGAAACAAATACTCTGTCAGACTATGATTAGTACTTCTACAGCAGCACTCACCGTGAAAGTATTCGCTGTTAAAGTACAATAAAAGTACTAATAACACATTAACAATATAGTAAAATACTAATACAACGTTAACAATAATCTGTAAGTTTAAGTATGAATAACATTCAAAGAGTACTCTGTAACAGCACAAGTACTTTTACCCCACAGTAAGAAGAACAAACTGTAAAAACTATGAATTTCATACAATATATAAAACATTTGGTCAGTACTTGTTTTATTGAATGTTGTACATGACGACACTGGTCCTACTGGTCCCACTGGCCTCAGACCAGTGAAGTCAGTGGTCAGTTAAACTGCCATGTGACCTCAGAGTGGACGTAAAGCCGATCGCAGGCCAAAGAGCGGGATAAAAATACCAAAAGAATAATTAGGATTAGCGTGTGGAGAGAATGTGTGTGTGTCTATGTGTCTGTGTTGAGTGTGTGTGTGTGTGTGTCTGTGTTGAGTGTGTGTGTGTGTGAGTTTCCATTATTCTCTTCGGCCTCGTCGGGCCGGCTGTCGATCAACGACTATTAACATCGGGAATGTTGACCACTTTCTCTCCGCTCTAAACGGCTAATCTGGATTTGATTGGTCCAGATGAGGTTTGACCACAAGACACACACACACACACACACACACACACACACACTCTTCAAGTTTAAAGGTAGGTTCTAAATATTGTATATAAGTACATACATGTTTATATGTATATACGTATATACATACTTTGTTGTGTTCACATTGAGAAATTCCTTTTCACAGTACTACATCTCAGAGGTACATTAAGTACTTCTTACTCTACTTCCTTATCCGATGTCACGTCCTCTTGCTGCACCTCAAGGTTTAAATGGATTTTAAGAGCAAGTTATGGAAATGGGAAACTCAGCTTGAGTAGCTTCACTTTTCAGTTACTGATTGACTTATTGGTTTGATCCTCTAATATTACAGACAGTATATTTAAAGTAAAGCTCTTTGTCACATGACTGAAACCCAACGTTTCATGTGACATCAACCGAGCCATCTCCATGACAACCGAGAAACTCGCTCCGCCGGGACAAATCGGGCCGAAAGCTCCAGATGAAATGATTTATTAAATTGATTTTTCAGTCGAGTTAATTTCTGTTTGAGTGAAAACAAAGTTTTGTCTTTTCTGTTTTGTTCTATGACACTCAATACTAACATAGTATTATTTTTTTTGTGCACTTCCATTTTAAACTTACTAATACTAATAAAGTTTCTTTTCTCTCGAGTTCATAATTCAAGCATATAAATGTTGTGCTTCCAGTTGGTCACTTTACAGACATTTTATCATAATCATTCTGACGTTAATAAAGAATCAGCAGAAAAATACAATTATCTTTATTACAATTAGGTATAGTTTGACATATTTAATGATTAGTCTGAGATATTTTGTTTTAGAATTAAGGCACCGAGTATCGATGGAAAAGTTTTCTTCACCCGAAGGAGCCGCATGGAGCGAAGTGAAGAGCTACCAGCCAGAGAGACGGTCCGTTGGTAGGTCCTGGGGGGCTGCTGGTGGTTGTTGGGTGGTTGTCGGGTGGCGGGGGGGGGGTTCATGTGAACGAGCAGAAACACACTCGACGGGTCGTGAATAATCGTCTTAATGAGGGTGGAGGAGCAGGCGGCTCGCAGAGGGCCTGTCGGGTTAAACAAACTCACCAAAGCCCTTTGTCAGAGTGAAAAGTGGTGTCGCTTCAATTTGCCCCCCCCGTCTTTACTTCCTTCCTTACTTGTCTTCGGACGACCCCCCCACACTCCAGTCCTGCCAATTACCGCATATAATAATATTTTCTTAAACCCGGTGTGATCTTTGGTTTTGTTGTTTATAAAGAGCTGATCTCTGACGCTCTGCTTCAGCTTTTATCAGTTCACCAGAGACCAGATCCTCTGATCAGAGACCAGTTCATCAGAGACCAGTTCAGCAGAGACCAGTTCAGCAGAGACCAGATCCTCTGATCAGAGACCAGTTCAGCAGAGACCAGTTCAGCAGAGACCAGATCCTCTGATCAGAGACCAGTTCAGCAGAGACCAGTTCATCAGAGACCAGTTCAGCAGAGACCAGATCCTCTGATCAGAGACCAGTTCAGCAGAGACCAGTTCAGCAGAGACCAGTTCAGCAGAGACCATATCCTCTGATCCGAGACCAGTTCACCAGAGACCAGTTCAGAAGAGACCAGTTCAGCAGAGACCAGATCCTCTGATCAGAGACCAGTTCAGCAGAGACCAGATCCTCTGATCAGAGACCAGTTCATCAGAGACCAGTTCACCGGAGACCAGTTCATCAGAGACCAGTTCATCAGAGACCAGTTCACCGGAGACCAGTTCATCAGAGACCAGTTCATCAGAGACCAGTTCAGCAGAGACCAGTTCCTCTGATCAGCCAATCCTCACTTTCAAGTGCCAGACGCGGATCAGACGATCAGAAAGTGGTTAAGAAGCGTGAATCGGCCAATCAGAGCCTGAGTTCTAAACAAATCCTTATTCCGACTCCAAGCCTCCTCTGGAGTAGTTTTCAGGACTCCATCAAGGTAAAACCTTCCTGTCCACCCACTAGGCTCACTCACAGAAGGTCTGGCCTGGTTTCTCCATGTTTTGGAGAAGCTAGCCGTCAGGGATGTGAAGAAAACAAGGCGCCTCAAGCATCCTGTGCATTGTGGGTCGTGACCTCACTGCAGTCAGCCTGCGTTGCAATGAAATGCGCCGTTAGTAAGCAAGGGTTGCTAATTAGCATTAGCATATATTTTATATTAGCATACATTTCAGTCATCTCCTACGTTATGCCCGACATGACGTCATTTTTTTATCGATGCGATCAACTATTGGGCGTCTCTGTGCTAGTTTATTATGTCTCATTAAATAGCTCATATATTAGCCACTAGCATCTCATCGTGTTTTTAGCTGTAACTACGGTAACCAGACCTTTATCCCGATTTCAAAACACCAGGAAAAGACTAAAATTACTTTAACAGAATTAAGAAAATCTGGATTCGTCGCCAGGAGACAAATCCAGATTACGTTTTGTTCCTTGAAATTCTTTTCTTGGGTTTTCATTTCAAGTTTTTCCCTGAACCCTTTTAAGACATTGAATGTAAAATGTGATAAAAACGTCTTTAGCTACAAACGAAACCTTCAACATCGGAGCAAAGGACGAAGAGCACATCGTCATCACGAGAGATTTCAACCAACAGCCGACGTAACGAGGTGTCAAATAAATCTGTCAGCTCGCACGGCAGCCTCCGCCTGCGCCCTGCTGACTGCGCGTGTGCGTGTGTGTCTGCGTGTGTGTGCGTGTGCTCTGTGTTGTCGTTGTGTTTGCCGACTGTACGGCTAAACAAGGCTTAGTGTGTTGAAGTGTGTATTTTTAGCTTAACAGGGCTCAGTGTGTATCCTGTGACCAATATAGTGGAGTACACATACACACAAAGACACGTACACACGTACACACAAACACACATACACACAACACCTTTTCCACATAGTTTTATGGGTTTTCTGAAATGTAAAATGGGAATGAAAAAAAAATCACTTAATTCCCCATTAACAGATAAAATTGTAAATGAGTTGAATTCACATTTAATATATTATAGTATAATATTGAATATAATATTGATTTGAAATGAAATATGTGAAAACATGAATTTGGTTCTGAATATAATATATTATATATATTACAATTATCTAAATTAATGCATCATAAAACACAATATATCATCTCCCGTACACACACAGTTTTGTATTTAAAATGTACTTTTTTATTTAAGATTTGTATAATTAGGATGTAATAATGTATCACTATGACCAATTTAATTGTTATAAAATTGCACAAAGAATCAGACAAGTTCAATCTCTCTAAAAATGACATTAGCAATAAATACATTTTAATATGTACATCTGTTCTGTATTCTGTCAGCCAAGTAATTAAATAATAAGATAACAATAAAGTAAAAGTTAGATCTCTGAACTGATGACAGTTTGTTTAAGGGCGCTTTACTCGTGTCCTCGTCTCCTCGTGTCCTTGTGTCCTTGTGTCCTCCTGTCCGGCTCCCCGTCGGCAGCAGAAGACGAAGAAGAAAGGAAAAGATGGCCGCCAGTGACTTCTTGTTGTCTGGTGAGTGTGATTAGAAACAAACAATGAATCCATCCACTCAGGTGTAATTACATCTGCACATTGAAACCTCAATTACTCCTCAGATATTGTTGCATAGTGTTGATCTACAGAGACAAAACACCCACTAAAAACTGTGCTATCTACTATTTAGAAAAAATGCAGTAAAATACAAATCAAACACATTGTAATATTTTGTATCTGATGAGCAACAATTAATCATTTTAATATGAATAATTCGTAGAAACATTTGCCGCTTAAGTTTTATTCCCAGGTTAGTTTTAGTTTTTGTAATACTGACATTCATTTAATATGATTTCATGTTGACTAAATGAAGGAGAACAGCAGTGGCTTCAGGCGGCTTTCTTAATAAATCATTAGATAAATAGAATAGGAGATGGATAAATAAATAAATAGATGGGTGTATAATTACAAAACAATACAGTGAAAATTCTGAGAAATACTTACTGATGAAAAAATGAAAAAATTGATGAAGGCTCAATAAACAAATGAAATGCAAAATCCTTTATTCCGATATTCTTATCATATTTCTTCCAAATAATACTTTTTAATATATAACTAATATTGCTCCGGAAAACAATTATTTTTACATTTAATCATTTCTAATCTGCTGTAAACGTAATTCAATCATCAGCTGCACGGATTTATACATGTGTTTGTGTTCATATGCATGTATCTAAATGTAAAATACATGTATCTAAATGTATATGCATGTATCTAAATGTAAAATACATACTGTATATCTAAATGTATATGCATGTATCTAAATGTATATGCATGTATCTAAATGTAAAATACATGTATCTAAATGTATATGCATGTATCTAAATGTAAAATACATACTGTATATCTAAATGTATATGCATGTATCTAAATGTATATGCATGTATCTAAATGTAACATACATGTATCTAAATGTATATGCATGTATCTATTCATGTACACACGTATATGTGTTTGTATCCATATTTATATACATGCATTCATATATGGCTCATTTTGTAATGACAGAAAACGATTTACACCGAAACACAGATAAAGGTATTCATAAATACTATTTTATTTATTTATAAATACCTTTATCTGTATTTACATACAGATACCCGTGTCTTCATATCAGTGGTCAGAAGCTGCTCCTGATGGGACGTTTATTGGCGACAGTCCGAACTTCTTCATTCACAAGCGATCCAGCAATTTCTCTGCCAGCCTTTGTCTGCCGTCTTTTCCCTCCCCTGCCTCTCTGTGGGGGAGGAGGGGGAGGGAGGGGAGCGGGAGATGGAGGAGGGTGATGGGTGGTGGTTTGTTGCCCCTCAATATGTTGTGATGGAAGACTTGGTTCTCCAGAAGGAGCGTCCGCCTGGCCAGACAGGAACCAGCATTGATCTGTTTGGCATCAGGCGTCTCCACAGTGCTGATCAGGCTGCAGCTACACACACACACACACACACACACACACACGCACACACACGCACACACACACACGCACACACTTTGTTCTGAGGGTTCATCTAAGTGATGAGTCCTGATGTGTGAAGGCCCTGGAGGGGAAGCAGAGATGATCCCAGATCCTCTATTTGGACCAGTCTGTTAATCCTTCTCGTCTGTGGACCTCATCAGTAATCGAGATCATCAGAGAGAAGATGGTCTGTTTCCATTGAGTTCTTTTAATGCAGGTTCACCACAACCTTCTCCAGCGGGGCATCCAGCAGAGACCAGTCCACCGTGGACAGACGCAGGTCCTCCAGCAGAGACCAGTTCACCGTGGAGGTGGACTGGTCCTCTGAGGTAAACTGTTGTTTTAGTCTAAACTACTATAAACATTCACTGTAATAAAAACCTCAGATTTCAAACACGTAAAACAGTGAAACAGCGTATATATGTATTAGGCTTTTATTGTGGAAGATATAAGAGGAAGGAGTCGATTTGGTCTGCCTTCTCTCAAGCTGGACAGGAATGGTTCTTCTTGCTGGGGAAGGTTCCTCACTGAGTGAAATGACGTAGTGTGAGTGGCGCCTTGAGAAGAGCTGTTTGAATTATCTAATGCTAAGGAAAGAAGCTTAAATACTTCGTTACTTAGCTCCTTTTACCTAGGGACCACTGGACCTTCATTTACGAAGGGAGAGGAGATCATTCCGTCTGACAATTTCCTGCGGCGGCAGTATTTAGATTTCGCCGCTCCAGAATGACTTCACTAACATGCGTCTTTTCCTAACTCCTCATGATGTCTCCTAACAATCTTTCCTTGAACCTGTGAGGTTTTCCACAGAAGTCAAGGAATAGTGGTTAGGAATAGAAGTTAAAGAGTCAGTTTGTGACCATATATGGACTGAGGAGGACATAGGCTGTATACGTATCCATTAGAGACCTGTCAATCATTGTCTAGCCCCGCCCCAAAGCATCCCCTCTTTATGGTCTGTTTGATTCTAAATGGACCATCATCCACTAAATGAACATCATGCTGCATTGAAGAAGACTTGAAACTAGAGACTGAGACCATAAACTCATGTTTACAATGTTTACTGAGGGAATAAATCAAGAGAGAAGTAGAGTCATTTCCTTATAGACGTCTATGGGAGCAGAGGAGTCGCCCCCTGCTGGTCACTACACAGAAGTAGAGTCATTTCCTCATAGACGTCTATGGGAGCAGAGGAGTCGCCCCCTGCTGGTCACTACACAGAAGTAGAGTCATTTCCTCATAGACGTCTATGGGAGCAGAGGAGTCGCCTCCTGCTGGTCACTACACAGAAGTAGAGTCATTTCCTCATAGACGTCTATGGGAGCAGAGGAGTCGCCCCCTGCTGGTCACTACACAGAAGTAGAGTCATTTCCTCATAGACGCCTATGGGAGCAGAGGAGTCGCCTGAAGGGCAATACAGAAGACTCTGAATCTTCAGCTTTTTGATATTCTTATCTCTGGTGATGTCAGAGTGAAGTGAGCCCCCTTTTGTAAAGATAAAAACGTACTTTGTGCCGCACAGACTCTCAAAGACTCTCTGGTGTGTTTCTGACAGTTCAGAACCTGCAGAGATGATGGTTGTAATTTCTCAGTTTAATGAGTCCTGATTACTGGAAAACGTCTGGAGCCTTCAGTCTGACAAGGTTTTTTCCTCAGTAAATCAACCAGAATGCTATAAAGGAGCAAAAATACCAGTGTTTTTCTCCTTGTGTTTTTCTGTGTTTAAAGTGGTTCATGTTCAACACGGAAATGTCAAAGGGAGAAAACTCTACAAGTACACCGACGCAGCAAGAGAGAGAGGGAGAGAGAGAGAGAGAGAGTGCCTCAAGAGGTCATCTGAAGATCCCTAGAGGTCATTGGCACACTAAATCACAATACTAAAAATGTTGGCGACATTACAAACTAGGCAGTGGGTGAGTTTTGTGATGATTACTGTGACTCTCAACGTGTTTGGGATACAACAAAATCAATAAGTGATATCAACACAATAATGTAGTATGTTTTTAATCTAGTACCTGGTCAGATGTAGTGTGATTTGTTATGACCTGGTCAGGTCTACTATATTTGGGTATGACTCGGTCGCCACTGGTCTGTTGTGGTTTGTTATGACCTGGTGTGGTCTGGTCTGGGTTGGTCTGGTATGGCCTGGTCTGGTTCAGGGCTCCAGCCCCTTACAGTCGGAGGTCTGTTTAACCACAGACGCCGTGTCTCACTTCCTTCAACCGCCCACCTGACTCCCGCTGCAGGACACAATGGATTTACCAACCATTAAGCTATCAAGATCTTTTGTTTTGAAAATATTTCTGTGGGCCCTTTTTTCCCTAATTGCCTGTCAAAATCGACTTGGCTGCCGTCGGCGTGCAGAAAGGAGAGCCGCGCACGCCGTTCATTAATTCATACCGGCTCTATTCAGACTGGATTTGGATTTCACAACCCTGCAGATAAAACACGCCAACATGTTCACATGAGAATGATTCAAATAAAAAAAAGGAAAAGAAATCACACTCGACTCGACGGTTGATTTTATGGTTATGATTGTTTTCAGCCGCTGCTGGTTACGAAGCAGCTCCCTGTTCATCCTGCAGCCTTTTCGTGGTCAATCCTTTCTCCTCCACAGTTGACTCCCGACACACGGTGTCAAAATAATTACGACGATGATATCAACCCTTTATTTATAAAAATAACGGGGAGGTTTGTGGTCACCTTTTTCCGCTAAGACAAACATCGCTGGACCTGCACTTAACACAAAGCTAAAGGTACCAAGTAGCTAAACACATTGGGGAGCTAAAGCCTTGAAGCATATTGGATTGGCAATCTCAAATTCAAATATTCAATCAGGGCTTCAAGAAGCTAAATCTCAAGTACCAACTGTTACTGTAAATTAGCTAATTAATAATTAGACATGAAAGTAGATGAACACATGAGGAAGATTTAGCTAACCGTGTAGCCATGTAGCTCAAGCCAAAGAGACATAAAGAAAGAAGGTGTTATGAAAGCTAAATGAACATAAAGAAGATAAAGATAAAGCTGACTGGATGATGTGATAACTGACTGGATGACATGGTGACTGACTGGATGACGTGATAATTGACTGGATGACAGGGTAACTGACTGAGTGACTGACTGGATGACGCGGTGACTGACTGGATGACGGGTGACTGACTGGATGATGTGGTGACTGACTGGATGATGTGATAATTGACTGAATGACGGGGTAACTGACTGAGTGACTGACTGGATGACGCGGTGACTGACTAGATGACGTGATAATTGACTGGATGACAGGGTAACTGACTGAGTGACTGACTGGATGACATGGTGACTGACTAGATGACAGGGTGACTGACTGGATGACGGGTGACTGACTGGATGATGTGGTGACTGACTGGATGACGTGGTGACTGACTGGATGACGTGATAATTGACTGGATGACAGGGTAACTGACTGAGTGACTGACTGGATGACGCGGTGACTGACTGGATGACATGGTGACTGACTGGATGACGTGATAACTGACTGGATGACAGGGTAACTGACTGAGTGACTGACTGGATGACGCGGTGACTGACTAGATGACGTGATAATTGACTGGATGACAGGGTAACTGACTGAGTGACTGACTGGATGACGCGGTGACTGACTGGATGACGTGGTGACTGACTGGATGACGTGATAACTGACTGGATGACAGGGTAACTGACTGAGTGACTGACTGGATGACGCGGTGACTGACTAGATGACGTGATAATTGACTGGATGACAGGGTAACTGACTGAGTGACTGACTGGATGACGCGGTGACTGACTGGATGACATGGTGACTGACTAGATGACAGGGTGACTGACTGGATGACGGGTGACTGACTGGATGATGTGGTGACTGACTGGATGACGTGGTGACTGACTGGATGACGTGATAATTGACTGGATGACAGGGTAACTGACTGAGTGACTGACTGGATGACGCGGCTACTGACTGGATGACATGGTGACTGACTAGATGACGTGATAATTGACTGAATGACGGGGTGACTGACTGGATGACGTGATAACTGACTGGATGACGTGGTGACTGACTGGATGACGTGATAATTGACTGGATGACAGGGTAACTGACTGAGTGACTGACTGGATGACGCGGCTACTGACTGGATGACATGGTGACTGACTAGATGACGTGATAATTGACTGAATGACGGGGTGACTGACTGGATGACGTGGTGACTGACTGGATGATGTGATAATTGACTGAATGACGGGGTGACTGACTGGGTGATGTGATACTGGATGACGTGGTGACTGACTAGATGACGGGATGATGAGTCTGGGTGATGTGGTGACTGACTGGATGACAGGGTGACTGACTGGATGAAGTGATAACTGACTGGATGACGTGGTGACTGACTGGATAATGTGATACTGAATGACGTGGTGACTGACTAGATGACGCGATGATTGACTGGGTGATGTGGTGACTGACTGGATGACAGGGTGACTGACTGGATGAAGTGATAACTGACTGGATGACGTGGTGACTGACTGGATAATGTGATACTGAATGACGTGGTGACTGACTAGATGACGCGATGACTGACTGGGTGATGTGGTGACTTACTGGATGACAGGGTGAACATGACCGTAGAGAGCAAGGGAAGCCTGTGGAGGAGGTGATGGCCGTTCATGGAGAAGCAGCATGGACTAACTGACCTCGCTGTTCTCAGAGCTTTAGTCTATGTTTTAGTTAAAGGAGTCTGGAGTGTTTGAAGACAACTTGGACATCAGCAGAAAGATCTCTGCCTGACGTAGATATCGTAAATACAGCTTCCACTTAGCGTCCAGACTGATTCTCATTCCTCCCACTGTAGTAATACACTGACAGACCTCATAGAAACACACTTTGAAACCGACCTTACCAGAGTGCAGTCACACTACCTGAAGGATTCTCAGGTTTCCGTACCAGCAGGGAGGAGGCAGCGACATGCCTGAACAGAGATATCATTTGTTCAACACTTCGGCAGACATCTCATGTTGAAGACACACACACACACACACACACACACACACACCTGCAGCCCAGGTTTCAGAGCCGTGCAGATCTGTGATTGGAAATGAGGTGACTAATTAGTCAAACCTGCTCTACCGCTCCCTTACTGCTCAGATTTACCCCCCCTCCCAGCCCCCCTCTGTGCGGTGGACTGGATTACTTTCGGTGTCGGAGCAGAAGCCAGGCGTCACGTCGGGGATTCATTCCAGAACAAACACCCACCTCTAAGTCGTCGAGGGAGGAGAAAAGGTGCGGCCTTTATTATTTTGGTTACTTAAACACACAGAGAGGTTTTGCTCCTTTGGCATCCAGTGTTTGGTGTCGTTATATAATGACAGACAGCGTAGTTCTTCACTAAACTGAATAAATCATACATCTTTTATTTCTCAATATCACTGGTAACGTTATGATCTGTTTCATTTCTCATTTCTATGTAGTTATACATTCAAATCTCTGTGGAACAAACAGTATGTCGAGAAAGTACAATTTATTTATTGTATAAATACTCTCAGTGGGTTGCGAGGATTTGTACTTCCTGTCCTTTAAGCTCACAGTGCGACCTCTGGGCAAAGAACGGAGGTCACATGCATTCACTTCAGATAAAAACAACTAAGTTGAGGACTTCTTCTTTTATTTATTTCGGGTTGGATGAGGTTCTCGTGTCTTAAAGACTCTCTCTGGTTCCATTACAGGGTCCTGATGATCCAGTATCTCCACTGAAGATGTCTGGAGGACATTTGGGGGATTTTCAGTACAACTCAGGTGATATTATGTATTTTATTCTGACGTAATTATATTGCTTTGTGCCGTAGATATGAAATAATACAGAAGGAACAATATCAACAGCTTTTAATGATATCAATATATTTCTAAGTAATGGGCTCAATCAGTGGGTTATGTCATATTATATTATCCAGGACCTTAACTATACTATTGGAGAGATTGTCACCAAATTTGGCAGAACTTGTTGTGGTCTTCAGAGGATGAACCCCGCTGACTTTGGTGATTCCGTCTCTTCCACTAGCGCCATCAGCCGATTGGCTTTGAAGTATTCTGATGAAATGTGTTTCATTGATCATGCTCCCCACAGGATGAGCCGGAGAAACCTTTTGATGATGATTAAAATAAGTGAGATGGAGATGAATTAGATGTTCACAGGTGGTAGTGTGGTGGCGTGTCATCTTTAATGTCAGGTGGTTGTTGTTGTTTGTGTCCTCTGAGGGGACATCACACACACATCTAATCTCTTCTAAATCCTCTTTTCTGTTGTTGTCTTTTGGGGCCATCGTGTTGTTTTCATAACAATTCTCTTCGTTTTCTCCTTAATCTCCTTCCTCCACCTCCTTCTCCTTCTCGACCTCCCTTCCTGCCTGTCTGTCAGCCGATGCAGAGGCGACAGCAAGTCTCCACGCCGTAAACCGATCCGCATCGCAGAGAGCGGGAGAGGATTCCTGATATGGATCTACCTCAGAGAGCCAGCCAAACAAAGCCTCACCTGTTTTCAGCTCCCTGCTTCGTTCCTCCTCCACCACCTCCTCCACCTGCTCCTCCACCTCCTCCTTCGCCAGACTTATGAATCCACTTTGTCAGTTGGTGCCTTCTCTCCTCTGGTTGTTTGATACACAGAAATACCTGTTAGTAGCTGTCCCTCCTTCCTCCCAAATACCTCCACCCTCCCTCCTCCTCCGGAACTGAAATCTCCCCTTTTACCCTCCTCCATTTCGGGTCCCAAATCAGGGCCCCCGGGGCAGATCCCAGACATGAAAGTTAGCATTGAGGAGCCGAGTGTCCGATATCAGTTAATGTGAGATACAACTAATTAGTCCATTATCGGGCCCCCGCTCTCACCGGCTCATAAATTGGAACCACTCAAAGGTCGTTTATTATTTATCAGAGGGGGGTGTGGGGGGGGGGGGGGGGGTAGCTTGTTCAACATATCAAGATTAGTTTCAAACTAATCCTGTTGGATGACTGAAGCCTGTAAGCAGACACACACACACACACACACACACACACACACACAGACACACACACACACACACACACACACACACACACACACAGACACACACACACACACACGTTCAACGTATTCTTTCAATAAAAAGGATCATTTATTCACTTTATTTAATCATCTTTTTTGTCTTTCATGCTACAAACTTTGAGCCATAAAAAAGAAGATGGGAAATAAAGTCCTAAAAACCATCATAGTATAATTTTTTAAAATACAAAAGTTTAAGTATAGACTGCACCTCCACGCTGCTCTTTCTTTCTGCTCCGCTGTGAATCTGGAACAAAGGCTGTCAATGTTGAACAAGCTTTCATCAAGATCTTTTTAAACTGAAAATCTTAAAGCAAAAAGAAAGAAGAGAAAAACATTTTGGACAAATCATCTGTACCTGTGTGCATGAAGGAGGAACACCAGCCCCACCATCATTATTACGATGTGAAGGAACCTTCTCGTCTCTGTGTTCCTGCAGACCAACACCTGAATGGAAGCGTCATGTGACAGGAAGTGACGACTCGCTCCTTAACGTAAATGATGAAGGTTATCTCAGGGCCTTGATTTTACGGGATTTATGCAAACAACCAAAACGAAAAGGAAACAATACATCAGACAACAAGAACCACATGATGACGATGTCACATGATCAGAGCAAACTATTTAGTGACTTCTCTGATGGAGCAAACAACCAAGAAGAATGAGAAGGAGCAGAGCTAATTATTACATATTTCCATGTGCCATAACAATGTTTCCTTTCAAACACCATCAGCATGTTTACCCACAAACCCTGCTCCTCTAAGACAGTCCCACGAAGAGAGCGACTTTAACTCCTCCATCTGCACACACACACACACACACACACACACACACACACACACACACACACACACACACTCTGCAGCGAGCTGCCTCACCCATGCTGTGTATTTACCTCAGTAATCAGAGTCCATGCAAGTGTTGTGTCTTTACGTTTTGGAGGTGCTATGTCATTTACTCTCACACACACACACATGTACACGCACACACACACACACATGCACACACACACACACACACAAACAGACACACACTCAGCAGGAGTCTGACGGGAGGAAAAACACTTTCTTACTGTAAGAAACAACCTTTACTTTGTATTATTTCTCCTTTTTCCTCAGCTTCTCTTCCATGACATGGCTGTAAGAAGCATTTCATCATTCACACATTAGAGGCTTCATTCTGTATATTTACTCAGGTATTTTGGCACTTTAAATCAATGTTATGCTACTAATGCTACTTTAGTCCTCCTTTTCACTCCTCTCTACATAGATGTAGTACTTTTTGCAGCACACCATTTCAATCCAGCACAATGACAGTCTAATAAATATTTCACCTGAAAATAAAGTAACACATTTCTACTGGCAATATGCGAAGTGAGGAAGAATAGAGGAATCGACCTGTCAATCCGCCAGTAGCCCCGCCCTAAAGCGTCTCCTGCTTTATGGTCTGTTTGACTCTAAATTGACCATAATTGACTATTTTATTATTTCCATCAGCAGACATTTCTGTTATATGCAGATCTAAAAGTAACGTGTTTTGGAGGATTTTGGCATGTAAAAAGTGAACGTAGTCATGGTAACGTCATAGTGTTTTGTGGCGTTGATGTGAACGTCATCTTGTTCATTTTTGATCAACCAGTAAACAGGAAATAACCATATAAGGACTGAAGAGGACATTGAGACTCTGATAGAGACCTGTCATGTTGTAGGGACCCTCGGTGGGTGTGTTTTGGGGCGGGAGATGAGATGGGGGGGGGGGCAAGGCCATGTAAGACTCCCATTTCATAGTGACGAGAGAATGATAAGGAAGCTCAATTCGCGTAACTCAAGCATCACGTTTCTGACGCACAGGAGCCACAACAAATCGGTCGGTAGACATGATGCCAGATTCACAAATTAAATTGTAGAAGCACTAACAAAGTGGAGTTTTCATAATACTTTAAATAACGAGGTTGTCTCCTGGGCTACAACAATATTCTCAGACTCCCATCTTTTTGTCCTGGTTTGGTCCAGTACTCCGTGGTATCTTGGTGCTGGTTTGGTCTGGTATTCTCTGATACTTTGATGCTCGTTTGGTCCGATATTTTTTGGTACTTTGGTTCTGGCTTGATCCGGTATTTCCTGGTATCTTGGTTCTGGTTTTGTCCAGTATTCTTTAGTGTCTTGGTTCTGGTTTGATCCAATATTCTCTGCTATCTCAGCTCTGGTTTGGTCCAGTATTCTCTGGTATCTTGGTTCTGGTTTGATCCAGGATTCTCTAGTATCTTGGTTCTGGCTTGGTCCAGTATTTCCTGGTGTCTTGGTTCTGGTTTGCTCCAGTATTTTCTGCTATCTCAGTTCTGGTTTGGTCCAGTATTCTCTGGTATCTTGGTTCTGGTTTGGTCCAGTATTCTCTAGTATGTTGGTTCTAGTTTGGTCCAGTATTCTCTGGTATCTTGGTTTTGGTTTGATCCATTATTCTCTGGTATCTTGGTTCTGGTTAGTTCCAGGATTCTCTAGTATCTTGGTTCTAGTTTGGTCCAGTATTCTCTGGTATCTTGGTTCTAGTTTGGTCGAGTGTCCTCTGGTATCTTGGTTCTGGTTTGGTCCAGTATTCTCTAGTATGTTGGTTCTAGTTTGGTCCAGTATTCTCTGGTATCTTGGTTCTGGTTTGATCCAGTATTCTCTGGTATCTTGGTTCTGGTTTTGTTCAGAATTCTATGGTATCTTGGTTCTAGTTTGGTCCAGTATCCTCTGGTATCTTGGTTCTGGTTTGGTCCAGTATTCTCTAGTATGTTGGTTCTAGTTTGGTCCAGTATTCTCTGGTATCTTGGTTCTGGTTCTGTCCAGTATTCTATGGTATCTTGGGTCTAGTTTAGTCCAGTGTTCTCTAGTATCTTGGTTCTGGTTTTGTCCAGTATTCTATGGTATCTTGGTTCTAGTTTGGTCCAGTATTCTCTGGTATCTTGGTTATGGTTTGGTCCAGTATTCTCTGCTCTCTCTCAACCTTACCTTGTCCTGGTGTTGAAGTGTCGTACAGTGAGTGTTTGTGTGTCTGTTATTGCCTCCTCGGTGACACTGCAACAAGACAACATGGAGACGATGTGGCGGATCGCCGTCTTTTGTTTTCCCTCCTAATCAGACGCCGCTTTGTTCGGCTGAAACAAAAACCGGAGAGGCATCACTGTCGGCATCACGCTCGGAGCGGACGTCTTTCTTTAGATAAATATTGTTGTATTATTGCTTTCACGCGCCTTTGTTTTTCCAGTGGGGGGGCGGGGCTCTGACTGGGATGCGCCCACTCAGCCAGACTCCACAGAGTCCACAAAAGGAAAAGACTTGTTTATTCATGGTCCTCATACCAGAAAGTCCACCTTTTAGTGAATTAAGTACACTAATATTTCTCAGAGATAAATAAAGTACTGTAACATTTACATTTTTACTGTACTTCATCTCAGAAGTACATATCTGTTAGTATATGTACTTCTCTGTAGTACATGTCAGACGTATAAATACTCAGGTTTGAATGATTTTAACTCTCCTACATTCCGAACATCTCAAAAAGTATAAATACGTACCTGTACTACATCTCATAGGTAAACCTTCCTACCCGTACTGCATTTAAAGGTATAAATACATACCTGTACGACTTCTCAGGTGTACATAAACTGTCTTAGCTCTTAGCTTCATGTTTTACCAACAGTCTCTCTGAGTTTACAGACACAAAGACTTCTACTTCAAATCCCTGAGCTCACTGGTCTCTGGGGTTCTGTGATCTTCATATTTAACATCAAATCACTGTTTCTGTTTGTGTGTTTGTGTGTCTCTCTCTGTGTGTGTGTGTAGGTCATCGGGGGAATATAACAACTCTCCAACAGTCTGTCACTGTTTATCTCTTTGTCTCTTTGTTTCCCTGCTTTCAGTTTGATCCAACAATTACATTTTAGTGCACTTTAATGAAAGTACGCTCAGTCATGTGGTCGTCTGTTCCAAAAATACAAAACAGTTTTTTGTTCAATCTTATCCGGCCTAAACCAGTAATAAAATATTACAGAAAACTGGACTAAACCAGGACTAAAGTAACATTACATACTGGACTAAAACAGGACTAAAGTAACATTATGTACTGGACTTAAACAGGACTAAAGTAACATTACGTACTGAACTAAAACAGGACTAAAGTAACATTATATACTGGACTAAAACAGGACTAGAGTAACATTATGTACTGGACTTAAACAGGACTAGAGTAACATTACGTACTGAACTAAAACAGGACTAAAGTAACATTATATACTGGAATAAAACAGGACTAAAGAAACATTATGTACTGGACTTAAACAGGACTAGAGTAACATTACGTACTGAACTAAAACAGGACTAAAGTAACATTATGTACTGGACATTAAAAGGACTAGAGTAACATTACGTACTGAACTAAAACAGGACTAAAGTAACATTATGTACTGGACTTAAACAGGACTAGAGTAACATTACGTACTGAACTAAAACAGGACTAAAGAAACATTATGTACTGGACTTAAACAGGACTAGAGTAACATTATGTACTGAACTAAAACAGGACTAAAGTAACATTATGTACTGGACTTAAACAGGACTAGAGTAACATTACGTACTGAACTAAAACAGGACTAAAGTAACATTATGTACTGGACAAAAACAGGACTAGAGTAACATTACGTATTGGACTAAAACAGGACTAAAGTAACATTACGTACTGGACTAAAACAGGACTAGAGTAACATTACGTACTGGACATTAACAGGACTAAAGTAACATTATGTACTGGACTAAAACAGGACTAAAGTAACATTACGTACGGGACTAAAACAGGACTAGAGTAACATTATGTACTGGACATTAAAAGGACTAGAGTAACATTATGTACTGGACTAAAACAGGACTAAAGTAACATTACGTACTGGACTAAAACAGGACTAGAGTAACATTACGTACTGAACTAAAACAGGACTAAAGTAACATTATATACTGGACTAAAACAGGACTAAAGAAACATTATGTACTGGACTTAAACAGGACTAGAGTAACATTACGTACTGAACTAAAACAGGACTAAAGTAACATTATGTACTGGACATTAAAAGGACTAGAGTAACATTACGTACTGAACTAAAACAGGTCTAAAGTAACATTATGTACTGGACTTAAACAGGACTAGAGTAACATTACGTACTGAACTAAAACAGGACTAAAGAAACATTATGTACTGGACTTAAACAGGACTAGAGTAACATTACGTACTGAACTAAAACAGGACTAAAGTAACATTATGTACTGGACATTAAAAGGACTAGAGTAACATTACGTACTGAACTAAAACAGGACTAAAGTAACATTATGTACTGGACAAAAACAGGACTAGAGTAACATTACGTACTGGACTAAATCAGGACTAGAGTAACATTACGTACTGGACTAAAACAGGACTAAAGTAACATTACGTACTGGACTAAAACAGGACTAGAGTAACATTACGTACTGGACATTAACAGGACTAAAGTAACATTATGTACTGGACTTAAACAGGACTAGAGTAACATTACGTACTGAACTAAAACAGGACTAGAGTAACATTATGTACTGGACATTAAAAGGACTAGAGTAACATTATGTACTGGACTAAAACAGGACTAAAGTAACATTACGTACTGGACTAAAACAGGACTAGAGTAACATTACGTACTGGACTAAAACAGGACTAGAGTAACATTACGTACTGGACTAAAACAGGACTAAAGTAACATTACGTACTGGACTAAAACAGGACTAGAGTAACATTACGTACTGGACTAAAACAGGACTAGAGTAACATTATGTACTGGACAACAACGGGACTAAAGAAACAGGAAGTACAAGACAAAACCAGGACTCAAATACCAGAGATTTTGCTCGACTAAACAACAAAACAGAATACTGGACTAAACCAAAATGTGACATTCTCACCAGCAAACGGACTAAACCAAATACATTTATACAACTAAGAGGAGCATAGCTGCACCTGAGTTGTGTCTCTTAGTGGTTTTCACTTGGAAATGTACTTTTTATCTGTTTTCTGTCATGTAAACGTTTTGTTTGTCTCAGTTCTTAGTGCTAAGCTAGGCCAACCTAATAACCATAATAATGAAATAAATGCAAAAAGACTACAAACGGGCCTGTGTGTGTTTTCTATGTAAAGTGAATCAGTGCGTACACGACTGTGTACATACATCTGTGTGTGTGTGTGTGCTTGTGTGTGTGTGAGTTAATCACTGTCAGACTACCAGCGGGCCAGGTGGTGTTGTCTTTAAATCCAAGTCCCAGCTGTACCTGCTCCACCTAATAACCGTGTGTGTGTGTGTTTGTGTGTGTGTGTTTGTGTGTGTGTGTGTGTGTGTGCGTGAGAGAGTCTTGGGATGTGGTTGATGATCCAATTCACCGGAGGCAGAGGAGGAGGCGGCAGCGTTTCCCACTCCCCCCAAATCACACCTCCACACCCTCAATACCCTCAACGCCATATTAAATCTTGCCACTGTTGTTTGTGTGTCTGTGTGTGTGTGTGTGTGTTTGAATTTTCACAGACCGCCATTTTCCCCCGCGAGCTCGTCTTTTTTTGTTTCATGTTCTTTCTCCTTGTCGCTCATCCCTCTTTTCTCTCTTTGTGTTTTCTATTCCCTCCCATGACGTCTTACATACAAATAAGACACACACACACACACACACACACACACACACACACACACACACACACTGTTTGTCTGTTTGGACAACAATCTATTGTTACAACCAGCCAAGAGACAGAAAGAGAGGGAGACTTTCACACCAAGACCCAGACAAGCTGATGTAGTGGAGGAAATGATATGTGTGTGTGTGTGTGTGTGTGTGTGTGTGAGTGTGTGTGTGTGTGTGTGTGTGTGTGTGTGAGTGTGAGTGTGTGTGTGTGTGTTTGTGTGTGTGTCCTAGGAGGCAGAAAGTAGAGAGAGATGAAGAGAGAGAATGAAGATGTTTCATATGGATTTTTCTTTTTGTTCCTGTTCTTAAATGTCTATTTACTTGTTTTTAGTGCAACATTAATGATAAAATAAATCTCCACAAAAAAAGCAATGGATATTTCTTCAGTCTGAACTCAAACGTGCACGTGTGCATTAAAGAGAAACGTAAAGACGTTTTTGGAATATGAGGTGCTTTGTTATGAAGTCAAACAGAGAGAGAGAGAGAGAGAGACGCCAATCAACTGGTGTCTCTCTCTCTGCTCTCATCATCGGGGTCTCTGGTTTCCACGGTAACCGTCTCCGGGGCCGACAAACAGGCACGAAAATAACCAACAACAGAAATACACAAAAATGGAGAAATTGGTCCAGAAAATAATCGCGATAGATTTTAAAATACACACACACACACACACACACACACACACACACACACACACACACACACACACACACACACACACACAGGCTTCTGTGTTAGTCTGCTCTCCCAACCTGAGGGTACTGTATGGGTGTGTGTTTGTTTTACTGTGTGTGTGTGTGTGTGTGTTTGACGCCCTACACCAGCAGACAGCGAGAAGCTGTTGCTGTCATTTCAGCTTAACAAAGAAAAGGCTGCCGGCTTTGACACACACACACACACATACACACACACACACACACACTGACAGGGAGAGACCAGCTGGCGTGTGTGTTTGTGCGTATTTGTGTGTATTTTAGTTCTTTTTTCTCTCAGGTGTTGAAGGTCCTGAAGGTAAGGGCCGAGGCCTGATGGGAGACGGTTACCGCGGTTACCGCTCTGTACTGGATGAGTCCAAAACGTCCCCATTTGTCCCCAAGTTGAATGATCAGAGTCACAAGCTCGTAGACATTCTGGGATGTGAAATAAATTCTCCTCATGACTCCAGATAATAAAAGAAGGCTCCAACTGCTCGAGATGCTTCGACCTTTCAGCTCGACGCTCATCACCAAACGTGAAGAAATAAGCGTCTACCTGCCACCCCGCCACAATAAAACACCTGCTCTCTGTTTCCACAGCAGAGCAGCAAAAACAGAGGAAGCGGCGGCAAAAACTGCTGCAAAACGGCAAAGATGGAAAACAGCATCGCTATCCTCATCATCATCCTCATCATCATCATCACACTGCGTTCACGACCGCCGGGCGGCTACTTAGGATGCACTACTGGGGGTTTGGATGTCTCTGCGTCTGTCACCCCCCCCTCCGCGTGACGTGGCACCGACACCTGGGGAGATTGAACATCCCGCCGCACAGAGAAACCCTTTTGTTACACTAAAATATGTTTCGCTATTTCCTCGCCGCCGCCATTACTGAGTGCATGCTTTTTTTCTCCTTCTTCTTTTATAGCATTGTTATGCTCGGTACTCTCTCTCGCTTCTTTTTTCCTCTCCTGTCTGTCGGCTGCAGCGGGGGGTGGTGGTGGTGGTGGTGACTTTGTCGGGGGGGGGGGGGGGGGGCAGAGGGGCGACGCATTAGCGGCGTTTTAGATGCGCCCGCGGCTGACAGCTGATATTAGCGGCCTTTTGTCAGAGAGCTGTCACTCACTCTTCAGCAGGCTGCAGACCGGCTTTGGATAAAATTGGCTTGCGAGCATCAGGACAATTGAGGGGGGGTTTAGAGGGTAAATTTGGGTGGGAGATACTTGTATGTGTGTGTGTCTCTTCTTCTCCTCCTTCTCCTTGAAGATCTAATGAGACAAAAGGTCTGAGATGAGCGACTTTTTGATCTCTAAATAATATTTTGCTTCATTTAATACGTTGATCAACGTCACAAAGCGTCATTCTGTGTAGTGACCAGCAGGGGGCGACTCCTCTGCTCCCATAGACGTCTATGAGGAAATGACTCTACTTCTGTGTAGTGACCAGCAGGGGGCGACTCCTCTGCTCCCATAGACGTCTATGAGGAAATGATTCTACTTCTGTGTAGTGACCAGCAGGGGGCGACTCCTCTGCTCCCATAGACGTCTATGAGGAAATGATTCTACTTCTGTGTAGTGACCATCAGGGGGCGACTCCTCTGCTCCCATAGACGTCTATGAGGAAATGACTCTACTTCTGTGTAGTGACCAGCAGGGGGCGACTCCTCTGCTCCCATAGACGTCTATGAGGAAATGACTCTACTTCTGTGTAGTGACCAGCAGGGGGCGACTCCTCTGCTCCCATAGACGTCTATGAGGAAATGACTCTACTTCTGTGTAGTGACCAGCAGGGGGCGACTCCTCTGCTCCCATAGACGTCTATGAGGAAATGACTCTACTTCTGTGTAGTGACCAGCAGGGGGCGACTCCTCTGCTCCCATAGACGTCTATGAGGAAATGACTCTACTTCTGTGTAGTGACCAGCAGGGGGCGACTCCTCTGCTCCCATAGACGTCTATGAGGAAATGACTCTACTTCTGTGTAGTGACCAGCAGGGGAAGACTCCTCTGCTCCCATAGACGTCTATGAGGAAATGACTCTACTTCTGTGTAGTGACCAGCAGGGGGCGACTCCTCTGCTCCCATAGAAGTCTATGAGGAAATGACTCTACTTCTGTGTAGTGACCAGCAGGGGGCGACTCCTCTGCTCCCATAGACGTCTATGAGGAAATGACTCTACTTCTGTGTAGTGACCAGCAGGGGGCGACTCCTCTGTTCCCATAGACGTCTATGAGGAAATGACTCTACTTCTGTGTAGTGACCAGCAGGGGGCGACTCCTCTGCTCCCATAGACGTCTATGAGGAAATGACTCTACTTCTCTCTTGATTTATTCGCTCAGTAAACATTGTAAACATGAGTTTATGGTCTCAGTCTCTAGTTTCAAGTCTTCTTCAATGCAGCATGATGTTCATTTAGTGATTGAAGGTCCATTTAGAGTCAAACAGACCTTAAAGAGGGGATGCTTTAGGGCGGGGCCTAACGCTGATTGACAGGTCCCTCGTAGAGTATAAAGCAGTATTGCTAACATTGCTAACACCGTAGCATGTTGGTTGACAGAACTCACTCTCAGTTAGCAGATGGAGGAGAGTGTTTATGCTTGAACATCTGGACAGTTGCGTGTCAGTGTACCGTGTGTGTGTGTGTGTGTGTTAGAAGATGCCTCTTTGTGGACTCTGAGGAGACGTGATGTTCTCACCCCTCTTTTACGCGTTGCAAGACCGGAGTGGCACTGATGGATCGATCTTAATATTTACCAGAATCTTTTGCAGTCGGTTGGTGATCTCTCTTCTGCTTCTCCTCCTTCTTCTCCTTCTCCTGCTCGACCTCCTGCTGATCCCCAGAAGTGTTTGGAGTCAGACTTCAGCGCCGCTGATCAATCGCACCGAGTTCAGGAGCTTCAGCGCATCACTCAGCAGCTCACAAGGGGTCACACAACAGGGACAAAGAGCACGTGTGTGTGTGTGTGTGTGTGTTGACCACACTAGTCTTGTCCATCAACAGCCCATTGGTGGACTCTTTTGGGGGCGGGACCTTCTCTGACTCTTCAGGCCTCAGATGAAGTTCTTGGACCTGAGAGTTTTTTCACTAAATGACTTGAACTTGTATTTGTGTACCGTCGCTGAGAGTTTAAGATGTAAAACAAGTGAATTCACATGAATATGACATAAGAATATACAGCATGTGATTCAACCATTAAAGGTATCTTAATTCACTCAAAATAGCAAGAATACTCCTTTTGTAGAACATTATATAGAATAGTATTGAGCTCATCTGAATGTAAATGAAGAACCACACATCTCAGTCTTTGGATCGGACTTCTTCTTCCTCCTCATCTGATGTTTTCATGTAAATGTTGTGCAAATTTCAACCAAAAGATGTGAAAGTTCTCGAGTGGACGTGAAAAATATGATGAGAATTTACTTGTTAGTCATAAATTTGAATTTGAACAGTTATTATGCAACAAAGAAACGTCATAGTTTATTTAAATCATCTTACTGGTGTGAACATTATATTCTTCGTTTTTGTCGTCAGACGCAAATATCTAAACAAAATATTTAAGTCCAATTAAATGTGAAACAAAAGTTCTTCTTCTATGTGGACACCCAGGAGCTTGAAGCTAGCAACGCGCTCAACCTCCATCCTGTTGATGGAGATGGGGGGGTGTGCACCACCTTTGGTTTCCCTGAGGTCCACAATGAGCTCATTGGTCTTCCAGGTGCTGAGTGACAGGTTGTTGCTGATCCGGCTCAGGGAGGCTGAAGCAAAGCCTTGATGGCCACCTCCGACTGTCCCTGTCCTTCAGCTCCTCAGGAGAGGAGGTGTCACTGCACAACCACCTGTGTAACAGGTTATGAAGGTCAGATTAAACCAGCAGAAGACAACATCTGGTACTGATAGAACATGTGAAGAGTCATTCAACGTCGGTTTAGGTCCGATTAATGTCAAAATAAAGCAGAATTTAAAGGTTTGTGGAGATGTGAGGACCTCCTGAAGGAGATCAGCTTCGCCTCCACCGCCGTCTCCCATTGGACGGAGAACTTTGCTCCTACCGAAATAAACCAAATGAAATCAGAAATTGTCCTCCTCATCTCCTCCTCTCCTCCTCCTCTCCTCCTCCTCTCCTCCCCCCCTCCTCATCTCCTCCTCCTCTCCTCCTCCTCTCCTCATCTCCTCCTTCTCTCCTCCTCCTCTCCTCCTCCTCATCTCCTCCTCATCTCCTCCTCCTCTCCTCATCTCCTCCTCCTCTCCTCCTCTCCTCATCTCCTCCTCCTCTCCTCATCTCCTCATCTCCTCCTCCTCTCCTCATCTCCTCCTCCTCTCCTCCTCTCCTCCTCCTCATCTCCTCCTCCTCTCCTCCTCCTCTCCTCCCCCTCCTCATCTCCTCCTCCTCTCCTCCTCTCCTCATCTCCTCCTCCTCTCCTCATCTCCTCCTCCTCTCCTCATCTCCTCCTCATCTCCCCCCCTCCTCATCTCCTCCTCATCTCCTCCTCCTCATCTCCTCCTCCTCTCCTCCTCTCCTCATCTCCTCCTCCTCTCCTCCTCCTCATCCCCTCACCCCGCTGTGCGACAGGAAGTTGGCAACCCGCTAAATTAAAAGCTTTGTGTTTTCCCGGCTGGACCTCATGTCAGTTTGTACGAGATGAGCAGATCTAAATAAATCTAAATATCACACATGAATACGTTAACGCTGCCGACGCACACACACACACACACACACACACACACACAGTGTCACAACCCCCAACTCTGTACGTGTGTGTGTGTGTGTGTGTGTGTGTGTGTGTGTGGTGACTGATATTTACCCACATTTTCATAGTGAAACACACACACACATCAGGTCTGTGTGTCAGTGCAGATACATGTGATAATGTGTATGTACATCTATGGGAAGACACACACAACCACACACACACAAACACACACACACAAACACACAAAACAAATCACCTTATTTAACAGTATGATTTTTCTTTTGCAACAACTTCTGTAAAACAACAAAGTTGCTGCTGTACGTTTGGTCTTTGAAGAACCCAAAGGACCCAAATACTTGAACAACAAACTGATCTAAAGGACCAAAAGAAGAGAGACCTAAACAATCTAAACCCCCCCCCCCCCTCTGCTTTAAGAGCAGCCAATTAGTGGCGGAGGTGAGACAAGTGCGTCACACGGCGCGGACGTGTGACATTGTGAGTCTAATCCGCAACGTTAAAGACAGCCTCATTAGGAGAGAGCCCCCCCCCCCCCCCCGGGGCCCTGGTATAAGTGACCGTGATTGGGTCCATGGCCTTTCTCTCCTCAGACGGTCTCTGCACGGTTAATTGGTGCTGCAGCTGAATTGAGTCCATTCTCAGAGCAAGTGTGTGTGTGTGTGTGTGCGTGCGTGTGTGTGTGTGTGTGTGTGTGCGTGTGTGCGTGTGTGTGTGTGTGTGCGTGCGTGTGTGTGTAGGTGTGTGTGCGTATGTGTGTGTGTGTGTGTGTGTGTGTGTGTGAGAGGTAATTGCTGTGAGCTACAGAGGGCCAAAGTGTTGGTTTAAGGTGCCCCTGACCTTTGACCCCCTGACTGAAATCCCCCCTCGACTCTTTCTGTCCCCTCTGTGAGTTTTGTGTTCTTTGTTTGGTGAAGAGCAATAATGATGATAATAGTACTACTACTACTACTACTACTACTACTACTACTACTACTACTATTTAAATGGGCCCTGATGCATATTAAGTCCCTTCACTCGTGGTCCTGGTTCTTCTTCCCTTCGGCCCCTGCTCACGTAGCCACATCGGATCCAGATGTTCCATCAGAACAGAAAACCACCAGCAAGTTGTTCTTCACTTGCTTTTTATTGTAAATGAAAAACATCGAATCAAGGTGAGTTGCAATTTGTTCAGGTGCCTGATGATGATCACCATGAGCAGCAGTCACAGGGCGGAGCCCGAGGTCAAAGGGCATCTGCTGGAACCCGTTTCTCTCCACCAACTATGCACCTTCACCCCCCCCCTCAGGAGCACCACCTGTAGGGGGCGCACTCTGCTCTAAACACAAAGAAACGTAGTAGTACAAGTACATTCAAATGCTAGTGTGTGTACTTGATACTACTCAGTTCTGTGTGTGTGTGTGTGTGTGTGTGTGTCTGTGTGTGTGTGTGTGTGTGTGTGTCTGTGTGTGTGTGTGCGTTCTTTAAAGCAGACGTTTCATCAGGTCTGAGGATGAAGACGATGAAAGACGTGTCGATGTGATTCTTCATCCTGTAGAACATCGACCTTCAGACCGCGCCTGTTTTCCTTCGTCTGTTGCCGTGGCGATAAGCACCGGCTGCTCTTTGAGGTAGGGAGGACCTGGCGGCACTAATCCGCCACACCTGGCCGATCCGGAGGTGTGACACCTGAAGGTCTCACGTCCAGGTAGAAGTCTGTGCTTTCAGGTTTTTATTGATTTGAAATATGAAATGAAACTAGAATACAACGTGTGTTATTTTGAAGGTAAATCGGTTTGGTTTAAAACACAAGTGACTTCCGTCACTCTATACATTAGGACCTTAAGTTAACAGTTACTGGCCACCGATTGGTTGATAGAGCCAGTGAGTGACAGGTGGGCGGGTGCAGCGAGAAGAGGAAGCTTGTTGAAGCCTCTCTGTTAGTCACATTGCAAAGTGCTCCTGATTCATATTCACAACATTTAAAGAGACTTTCACACTCAACCACTGACCAGGTGACCTCCATCAGTCCCTAAGAGGTCAGGGGTCAGGGGGAAGTGTGAGGTGGCTGCATTAAAGGAGGAGGAGAAGAAGAAGGGAGTTGGGATGTGCAGCAGAAGGGGATTGATCAGCGGACTGCGGCCTGCTCGGCTCATCTTACTGACAGGAAGGAGACGGATGGACCAAACTTTCCCACCGAACTGTGTTTACAGAGGGGGGGGGTTAGAGAGTCATCAGTTAGGGTGGGAAGCACCTTGAGACATCTGCAGGTTGGACGTCTTGGAGACCCACAGAAGCTTCAGCGCATGAAGACGTTGGTTTGATCCTTCATTCTTATTTCTATTCACCACCAATCAATGTAAGGAGATTATTGTCTTTATTTCTTATCTTACTGACCCACAGCATGTATTTTATTCCATTTTCATCTTATTCCTGCACTACGTTGCCGTCATGCACCAACTGCCAAGTATTATTATGGCAATAAAGGAATCCTGAGACACGGGAGCTTCCTCCACCAAACATCTACACAGGTTCTCCTTTTTGTCTTCAACAAAAGAATTTATTGGAGAAGAAAAGAATAATAATAATAATAAAATAATAAAAGAAGTTATTGCAAAGT